>NC_058131.1:308993157-309182932 GCF_016433145.1 Gracilinanus agilis
AAGGAGGGTAGATATGTAGCTCAGTGGATAGAGAGCCAGGAGGTTCTAGGTTCAAATGTGGACTCAGATACTATCACCTAGCCCTTACTGATCTTCTGCTTTGAAACCAATACAAAGTATTGATTCTAAGATGGAAGGTAAGGGTTTTTTTAAAAAGTGCTGGTTATACTAAATCTGTTCCTTGACTTCTTATGTCCATGACCAAAGACCAATGTGACAAATGATGATGCATTTGGAATCCATTCAAACCCTTTTGGCACTGAAGCCAGCCTTTGGATATAGAGCACCATCCCTTGAATGAAAAATGGAATTAGTTTGTCGATAGGTGGCCACAACCATTTGGGTTTTTAACAGCCCCTGAAAGCATCATTTCTAGCACTGTGGGCTCAAGTATTGGCTTGATTATCTTCTTATAAACAAGAATTTCTTGGGGAAATTAAGATGCGGAGGAAAATAAATCTTGGACACAAAACAACTGAGTGCTAAGATTATGGGTCTTTTCAGGTGAAAGAAAATAGAAGGGCAGTGGATCATCAATGGTAAATCAATCCACTAAAAAATTAGCAGGATAGTCTCAGTTTCTTAAAGAACAGCAGACCACATGTGGTTCAACCACTAGTATTCATCCAATTTCGTCCAACAAATATTTATTACATACCTACTGAAGGCATTTGCCAACAAGGGATTAAAAAAACCATGAGGTTCAAATGCCCAAACAGCTCTATGAGTATGGTGATAGTAGTATAACGGATTCATTTGGTATGACTGAATTTCTCATAGTATTGTCTTTCACCACCTCCCCCTTTGTCATTTTATCTTCTTTTTTGCCTAGATTGGGAGATGCCACATGTCTCTCCTCTCCCTGTTAGACTGTCGCACATTTAAGATCAGGGACAAAGGGAACTACCAAAAAGTTTCAAGGACTCAATAAATATTTGTCTGGATGGCAGAACATAAAAAGCCCTGGCTCTATAGTCTGAGGACCTAGATTCAAATCTCATCTCGAATATTTAACTATCTGTGTGGCCTTAGGAAGTTAGATATCCTCTCTGGGCCTCAGCTTCCTCATCTATAAAATGAGGCAGGCAGACAAGTTGGTCTCTGAGGTTGTTTCATATCTAGAATTGAACCTATATACAAGGTACCACTCTAGGCACTTCTGTTTAACCCTTCCCTCTAGTGCATCAGTCAGCATCTTATCTTCATAAGGAGATCTTTGTGTGTGACTTTCAACAAGCCATTTGGGAGAAGAGTAAATAAGCATTTATATAGAATTTGCTAAGTGCTCGGCAGTACATAAATGCTTTTTTACAGATATTATCTCATTTGATCCTCACACAACCCTATGCTAAGGTAGGAGCTATTATTATCTCCATTTAATAATTGAGGAAACTGAGGCAAACAAAAGTCAAGTGACTTGCCCAGTGTCACACATCTATTAAGTGTCAAAGATCAGGTTTGAACCCTTGCCTTTATGACAGCAGGCCCAGAGCTCTAACCATTGTGATACCTTAGCTGCCTCTGTGACTCAGCTACCTTCATCTAAACTTAAACTAGATCTCTTCTGCTAACCAGTAGCTTTCAGCCTAAAGGCATTAAACATGAAAGACTAAGCGGGCAATTACTGCCATTTGGAGTGCAGATTGCTACACTAGGAAGCAGCTTAAGTCATAGTCCCTCCCTTCCAGAACCTCACAATCTCATTGGGAGAAAGAAAGCAAATGTATATAAAAAGTTCAATCGTAACACAAGGTGGTATATTCTAAGTGTCAAATGAGGAGAACAGACAAAAAGTGCCATAAGTTTTAAAAAGGAGGAAAGAGCGTTGTGGGCTAACATGATCCAGGTAGGCTTCCTGGAAGAGTTGGGACCTGAGCTAAGCCTTGTCCCAGCTGTTGAAGATGAATCAATGCATGGTAGTGATTAAGGCAATTACCAGACTTGGGATGGAGGCAGGGGGCGGTGATCCATGGAGAAGTAAGAGGTAGGATCCAAACTGATAACCAAACAAACACAAACAGAAGACCAGGTAGGACCAAGAGCCAGGGTTTTGTTTGTTTTTGTTTTTGAGGATTGATTCCAGAAACCAAGGGCCTGAGATACAGAGATAAGCACATTGACTCCAATCATGGGGTCTTGGTTCAAATCACACAAACTACTTGCATGATCTTGAGGCTCTGGACCTCATTAGTCTCCCCTCTAAAATGAGGGGGCTTTATTAGATGGCCTCTGACCAGAGCTCTTCCAACTTTAGATCTATGATTCTCTATGAATCTGTGGATTTGGAGTCGGGAAGACCTGAGTGAGAATCTTTCCTTAAACACTTACTCATTCACTGTTTAAAATGAACAAGTCACAGAATCTCTCTAGACCTCAGGAGGAATAATGATGGCACCTACCCCAGTGGATTGGTGTGAGGCTCAAATGGCATGTTGTATGTATAGTAAGCTGATAACAAAAGCACCACATAAATGCTCATAATAGCTTTTATCATTACCCTAAACTCTAATGAAGCTGGATAACTAGAAACAAAGTGAAGCTTCAAGCTAGGAAAGCCAGGGCTCAAGCTAGAAAGCATGAGGAAGAGGATTAGCCAAAGGCTTTAATATTTTCAAAATGCTTTGCAAATGTTTCACTTTATCTTTACAACCACATTTGGAGGGCTAATGTCATCTCCATTTCCTCCATGAAGAAACTGAGATAAGTAGAGGTTAAGTGGCTTGCCCTAGATCACACAACCAATATCTGAGATAGAACTGGAACGCAGGGCTTTCTGTCTCCAGATCCAGCACCCTCTCCATGGTACTACCTAGCTTCATTTCAAAGTAAAGTATAAATTAAGGTACAGAACTGAGATTGCATCAAACATAAGTTGAAATACATGAACCAATGGATAAAGCTTAGATATTATTTAGCCATCTAGAAGGTCTATTATAATGGAATTTGACAAAAATGGAAGAAAAAAAAGTTCAAAGCAAAAGAACAGAGAAGGGTGTCCCAACAGAAATATGCCCAAAGGTCACCTTCTATAAGAATGGCCTTGATCTTGGAGTATGGTGTCAACCAAGACTATCTCTTTGACTCTACTAATGTATTCTTTCTTTTTTTTTTTTGGAACCTTCCTCACCAATTTCTCCCATGATGACACTGCCTCATAAGTCAAAGGAGGAGAAATTCTCCAACAGACTTATGAGTCAGCAGCCAAGAGTAATGGCTTGCCCTTACTGAAATTTATAGCCGCCTTTGGATGCCAGTTAGATCTAATAATTAGAATTCACTGCTACCCAAGTAACTCATGGTCCATCAACAGCAAGGGACATCGTAAGCATTCGCTTTTGCCTAATGATTTAAAACATCAGTAGACAGATTCCATGCACTTGTAGGTATGAGCTCCCTCTGATGTCCACTGAGGAGGAACTGAATTATGACCCCCAAATGCAAGGGGGAGAAGTTAGGAGAATACTTTGTAATTGTGCATTGACTATGATCACATATTGAAGATAAAAAAGCCAAAGAAGGAAATAATGCTTTTTTTCCTTCCAGTTTGCCCATTTCCATTTACAAAAATAATCTTTGCCCCAGTTCCAGTGAGAAGCAAAGATGCCCCAAGCAAATTCAGTAAAGAAAAGTTACTGAGAAATGACCATCATAATACCCAATTCAAAATGATGTAAGTTCTAACACTACCTAGTAATAAATATACTCGTATTAAAAGTACATTTGTATTCTTCATTTAAGTTTGATATGTAACAAAATATGGACATTTATATTGTACTTCTTTCATTAGGAGTTCACCTTCCTCTGAATCTCAAGTCATTAACATGCTTTGGATTGATAGGTCACAATTTAAAGTTGAACAACGGCTAATAGCTAGAGCAGAGAAGAACAATTAGCAAATTTATAACATATGGCTATTTACATATCTGTTCTCTGGGTCAATTGTTTAAAGGAGGCATGGCTTACTGAAAACTTTCTTTTACTCACACCTTTAATCAAGGCAGAAGGATGGTGACAAACAGAGCTAGTGGAGAAGATGGTTCAAGTTAAAAAGGAAGGAGAATTAACAAATATCAGATGATTCATGGGGTGTCCATGAAGGGAAATAGCTAAATATAAGATGGCTCAAAGCTTAAAGGACCAGGGTAAAAGGCGCCCGCTAAGAGTCCAATAAACCAGATCTTTTCACCTGAAATGGGGGCCATTTAGCTAGAGACATCCAGAGTTATCAATAAATATTCATGACTAAAATCCCTCACTCCAAAAGAATTCTACCAATCACTTTGCCCTAAATGGTCTGACTAATTCATAATCATTGCACTTGAAAGAAGTTTCTGATCCTCTGGTCTACCCCAGCATAAAATGATGTAGCCCCTAACTCCTGAGGGCCACCTCCGGGTTGGGCTGGGCCATCATGGTCTAGATAAGGGGTAGGCAAGCTATGGCCCAAAAGCCAAATCCAGCCCACTACTGGCTTTTTTTCACAGCCACAGGCTATACAACAACAGGCAGAAGGCCAGATTTGGCCCTCAGGCTATAGTTTGCCAACCCCTGGTCTAGATCAAGCAGACTTCAGAGTAGTTACATATGCAGCTTTATTTCTCTGAACCAGAAAAAGACCGCCCAGATGTACCTGTCTTCTTGTCCTCTTCCTCTATGAATGAGCATGTTCGTGTGGTTTGCAGTTAGTTTTAGGGTGGGTATGGCTAATATGAGTCACCCAAAAAGTAGGAACAGAGGATCCTTAAGACCCCTGTCCTAACTAACACATCTGGCTTTGTTTGATTCACATTTTCCACATCTGTAAAAAAAAGAGGTAGGACTCTCTAAGATCACTACTAACTATAAGTCTAGAATGTCATGGCAATAGGGAAATAGAATTGCACTTATAGAAATTCTGTTTACATGCAACTTTTTGAAATATCACTATTACAAAGTAGATCTGTGTGTCTGATTCAAGGGAAAGATATGAAATGGAATGGAATGGGTCTCAGCAAAGGACTAAATTGTGCCTGTTCCTTTTGGTTTAGGGGAAGATCCATTCTGAAGTTAACACAGTATAATCCATATTAAATAATATTAGGAGAGCTGTATATATATATATCATAGATTTTGGTTTCTAAAGAGTCCAAAAAAAAGGTAAATGATTTGACACTTTCTCAGGAGGGCTGCTGGCCAAAGTTCCCTTCCCTGCCAAGACATGGAAATGTCCAAGTGGTTGGGAAAAATGGTAGGAACCAGTTAATCACATATAAGCCCATTCTAGAGTAATTCTCTCTCAGATATATTTGGGATGGCCTTCTCTACTGGGTCATGGAAAACTGGAGACTCAAAAAGAGTAGAACTATAAATATTAAAAACCAAGGTAGAATGGACACAGTTGTGACTCTAGACTGCTAGTTTGAACAGTGGCATTATAGAGACTAAGAAACTAGAGATATTTAAAACATAGGCACTAAGGGCAAGATAGTACAGTGGTAAAGATTTTAGAATCTTGAAGACTTACTTTTTATGTGACCCTAAGCAAGTTTCTTCACCTCTGCATGCCTCAAACAATTCACTAGGACTTATCTAAGGAGTCATAGATGGATTGTGACCTGCATTGGTAGAGGGAACTTCCATATCAGGATTTCCTCATACTGAAGGGCTCCTCATCTCTCTCTATTAGCTCCTTGTAAGCTTCTGAAAGCAAGAACTTACACATTAAATTTTTGTAACCTCAAAGGGAGGGAAGGGGGAAGAAGGAAGGGATTTAATATTTATATAGAACCTATATGCCAGGATAGTGCTAAGCACTTTTCTTACAAATATTATCTCATTTGATCCTCACAATATCTCTGTGAGGTACATGATACTATTATCCTCATTTTATAGTTGAGGAAACTGAGGCAGACAGAAATTAAGTGACGTATCCAAGATCATAAAACAGTAAGTGACTGATGCCATATTTGTATTCGATACTTTCTGACTTTAGGACTAATGCTCTGTCCACTGTACTGCAAGCTGCCTCAGTGCCTAGCACATAATAGATACTTAATCAAAGCTTTTTGATTGATGTACAGGTATGTTCATTGACATTATCCTTGGGGTTCTTAATCTCCAGGCATCTTGTCTTCATCTTCTACCCTCAGAGAGAGACTGAGACAGCTTCTTAAATATCCTCTCCATTCTCTCTGTTATATGGTAGATCCACCAAATAATGCATATATACATATATATATGAGAGAATGAAAAGACTAAAGAAATATCCATTTTATTTTAAAATGGTCTATCTTTCATAGGAAAAACATGTGAAATAAAAACATATATTTGCCTGAATTACCCAGATAACTCAGAGTAAAACAATCTTGAGGCTTGAGTCATTGAATTAATGGTCAATCTTTACTTCCCTTTCTATTGTACAGACCTGGCCTGATATGTCAAACTGACCACATGCTGATTTTTAAAGATAAGTGATTGCTCATTAAAGTAGCCATTCTCCTCTTCTAACAATTCCATTTTCTTGGAACCAAGTTGGCACAGAGAAAGGTGATACACTAGACCTATACACACACTAAATATTCATATAAAATATTTTAAAAGCATAGTCCAGTAAAAATAAGGCAGAGAAAGAAAAACCAGTTCAACTCCTACTGGCTGCCAAAAGTTCTTTATTCTAATTTCCCAAAAGAGAGGCAGTGTGGTATAACAGATAAGCATTGGAACTAGTGGTCAAGAAAACCAAGGTTCGAGATCTCTGCCACATACTACAGTCTGTGTGACCAGAGGCTTAATTTCTTAGTGCCTTAGACATTTTGCTTAGATTGAAGTTATTGCTAAATTGTCAGATTGAAAGGGGAAAAGGAGGCTTTCCAAAAAACCAACCCAAATATTTCTATCAGCTCTTACTACTCCCTTTTAGCTAATTCTGTAAGCCTTCTCTGCTCCTCTGAAGAACTCTTTGAATATTAGGGAAGGAGGGGACAGGAGACTATGGACACAAATGAGGTGTCACACTTGGAGCAACTCCAAGGAGAGATGTGAAAGGAAATACTGAGGAGGAGAGTCAGAAAAGATCTGGGCCATAAATTCACAACTGGAAATTTACTATCCAGCAGCTGCTTTTCTCCCAAGAAAAGCAATCAAATGCTTATTGATGTCAGAACCATGTAAATGATGCACAATATGTAACCCGCTATTGCTCTTAGCACTTAGAAACGAGGTTGTATTTTCAAGGGTTTTCACCCCTTCGGTCCCCCCTGAATCAATGTATGGGTTATAGATTATTGATCACTAAGGACATAGCCCACAGCTGCTCTCTCAATGTCAGGAAGAGTGCTATTTTTCTCCCACTAAGGCTTTCCACTGTAGCTTTTAACCATGAGTCATAATATATTTCCAGACGTAGAGCAATTATTCATAGTCAAGTTATCCTACCCAAGCTTATCAAGAATTTAAACTGAAAAATATTTATATGCAACTCCCTCTATATGGACCCCATGCCTATGGGCAAAGTCACCAGGATGTTATTGGTCTAAGAACACCTCGGCACCTTAGGATGACAATTAACTCACTAATG
Organism: Gracilinanus agilis; assembly: GCF_016433145.1. NCBI lineage: Eukaryota > Metazoa > Chordata > Mammalia > Didelphimorphia > Didelphidae > Gracilinanus > Gracilinanus agilis. The sequence goes on from NC_058131.1 coordinate 309,000,713, forward strand.
GAAAACAATTTAAATGAAACTAATATCAAAATTCTGTAAACTTGCCAGCAGATAGAAGTTACCACATTATTGTGGTCTGTTTTTAAGGACAAATAAAGCATGGTGCCATCCAGTATGCTGGAGTACACGCAGCACTATAGACAGAAGTGTTTCAAGTCAACACAATATGAAAAAATTCAAAATAAAATGAAAAGTGTCTGAAAACAAACCAACATAAATATACAGCAGTCCTGTTAATTATGATTATTTATGATCACTAAGAACTGGCATCATTACTGTAGTTTCCTTTCCAAAATCGCACAAACTTGTTATTCGACGGCAGTTTCTAAGTCCTATAGGAGGGGTTCGCTCCCAGCAAAGGTCGTTCCCAGAAGGAACAGCCCATGGACCTAGCGTAGGTGTGAGAACTCAAAGGCTTGCACGTATGGACTATACAGACACAGTCATGCAGGCTGAGATGTTTCCCAAACGTTCAGCCACTCCTAATGTCTTGCAGATGTCTGAATACCACCAATCTATTAAATAACTCACTCAAATCCAAGGCACAAAGGTCTCAGGAAAACAGCTAAAAAGCCACCCTCCAGTGGAGGGGAGGGGGAAATGGTTGAGAGGTGGGGAAAGCATACTATGTGCCCACCATTCAGTCCATCGTTACCTGTGACACTGAATATTTCATCGGAACTGACAAGAGTTCTCTCTTCCTTTCCCTGGCCTCCACCTCCCCTCCACTGCCCTCCCCATTCTCCCCCAGCCCCCTCCCTGCGTTTTTGTTTTTTGGGTTTTTTTGCTCCTCGCTTGACAACGTGTCACTGGCACATCACTGCCATCCGGCTGTCCTTGCAACTTGACCTCTGTAGCTCGCTGCGCCCAGTGGTCTTGCCGTCTTCGTCTCACTCCAACCACATCTGACAGGAGACAAGCAGATCACAACAAAAAGTCCTGGCACCTGAGACGCCCTGGGACTACACAGGTAAATCAGGGTCATTCTTGTTGTCTCCAGGCTAACAACAGAGGGGAAATATGACATCTCTAGCAACACAGCTTACATTCGCATATTCAGAGACTCCATCATGCTCTTACAAGAGGGCATGGAATGGGCAAGGTTCCCTTCCTACATCTTTGGTGGGACTAATGACTCAACAAAGCCCCTGAAATGAAGTCCCAAAGAGGGGAGCATTGGCTTCATGGATCACTGGGGGAGAAAGGATGATACTCATTAACAGAAGACATTAAAAGAGGGAGTGAAATGGTCACTTCTCCCACCTAATCAGGAACGGACAAATCTAGTCTCCTAACCTCCATGAGAATGGGGCAAAAGAGGAGAGGAAGGAGTTCTTCCCTGCTCTCACTGCCACCCTCACAATCCTCACCCTCCCAAGCATGAGCTGCTTTAAAGGTAGCACAAAGGTTGTTTGCCCAAAAGGGAAATCTTTCCTTTGAAAATGACATACATGGTGATTTGGGGTAGTTGTGTGTGGTTTTTTTTTTCTTTCCTCTTTTTTTCTTCTCTTTTTGGTGAAATGTCTGTGTAGAGAAGAACATCAAGTATTTTGACTGAAATAAATGCTTTCATGGAAAACAGTAAACCCTAGAGATTATCTTGAGACTTGAAAAACTTCATACTGTTTTAAGCAGGTGACAGTAATGTCACTGGATGATGGGGTTGTGGGCTTTGTTTGTTTGTTTATTTTTCTCCTAGACTCGAAAGGGAAAAGTTTATATTGAATGGGGAAAGTTAACTGTTGAAAGATACTTCCTTAATATAAACAAGGATAATCCTCTGGTTCCTTGATGAAATGACCAGAGCTTATTGTGAAGAGGCTTTGTGGGCTTCCTGTCTCCAATTCCCATCCTCATCCCCCTTCCCAAAAAAGGAATATAATACAATTGATTCTTAAAGTAGCTCTGATTTACCCAGTTTTCACCATGCTATCCATATCAACATAACTGTGGTTAATTTTTTTTAACCCTTACTTTTCATCTTAAAATCAATAATGTGTTCCCAAGCAGAAGAGTGGTTAGGGCCAGACAGTGAGTATTGAGCGACTTGTCCAGGGTCACACAGCTAGGAAGTATCTGAGGCTAAATTTGAACTCAGGACCTCCCATTTCTGGGCCTGGCTCTCAATCCACTGAGCCATCTAGCTGTCCCCACCCTCAGCCCCCATTATAATAAATTCTTCAGGATCCAATCCAATACTACCAGCTCTAGTCCCTATGAGTCAAGAAGGGTTATGGGTAAATACAGGAAGCATGCCAAACTTAAAGGTAACCTAATAACAGCTTCTAGGACCCATGGTTCTTATCTCTCTTTTTTTTACTTCTGTAAATGGATATTGTTGGTCAGCTGAGGACAGAATAGGGTCAATCTGGGAGACTTACACTTAATATCATGGCTCATACTCCCAATTAAATAAATATGGGAACATAAAAAGTTGGCTTGCTTCTGGGTATTCAGGTCTGCTCTCCTAACAACCAAAGCAACCAAAAAGCATTTTGAACATGCACATGTTTTTTACAGAATGAATAAATATGTGAATTGGTTTTGTGCCTGAGGTCAGGAGCATGGAACAAACTCATAGCATCAGTGGATAAGTCTCTAACATGGATGGAGCTAAGGCAGGCTTTGGTGAAGACTTTGTCAGTATCCCCTTTACATCCTTTCCCTCTGCTTGGTTCAGCAGCTATTTCTTTCCTCCCTTGCTCAATTTGGGGATCAATATTCAATTCTGTTCAGTCCTGGCTTTGGAGCTCCCACCCCACAGAAAAGAGAAAGCAGCCACAAATGTCTAGAACTCTCTCAGAAAACTTTTCCTCTCGCCTCATAGTTCTTTCCCTTTGCTACTCTTTTTTCAGCATTCACCATCCACCCACAGCATTCTGGGAAATAAAGTCTTTCCCACCATCACCTTGGCATCACATAGAATAACAACATGAGAAGTTGCCTATCTACTTGAGATAGCTGAGAATTCAATTCCAAGCCATCCAAAGGTTCAAGTTTAAGCCTCCAAATAATCCACTGATACTCATTTGTTTATTTGTTTTTGTATCATCTCATCAAGAGCCCCAGAGAGGGTCTGACAAAAGAATCTGGTTTGACAACCTCATCATGATTAACTCTTTTCCTTGGTTTCCCCTTAATCTGAGTCAGATGTTTCTTCCTGCCATTTTTTGTTTTGTTTTGTTTTGCTTTTCCCAATCCATTTGAAAATGAATCTCAATCACAGCTTGATCAGTCCAGTTATATCCCCTTCTTCTCTGACTCAGTCTTTAGTGTGAATCATCATCCTAATGTGACCCACCACTTTGCATCTAATTTCAGAGGCTCCTATTAGATAAAGAATACTAATAAAAGGCATTATTTGTAGGCAGCATCTTCATCCAGAATTTTTCTAGGTTTCTTATTTTCAAACATATGCATGCATGCACATGCACACACACACACACATACATACATACCCAGTGAGCAAACACATGGCTTTATCAGGAACAGTCACGATGAACCAGAATGAGGGGAGGAAGGTAGCTAGTAATCTATCAAGCTTCCCATCATAGGGAGGCCCTCAGGCCTGGGAAAATGAGGCCACTGGGAAGGAAGGAGGTAAGAAAGATGAAGGCGGCAGGTAACTGCTCTCTTGTCACCAGCTAGAATGGATGATGCTTGAAGTTAGGGGCTGTCTCGCTTTTGTATTAGTATTCCCAGTTCTTAGTTTCATTAATGCTGATTGACAGATTGATTACTTCCCTTTTCCATTCAGGAAAGGACAGTAATAGAAGTGAGGCCCCAACACAAGGCAGAAAGATGAATTTTGAGACCAAGGTTAGAGAAGAAAGCAGGTGAGTATCACTTTGAAATCAACCGAGAGTCAACAGGTTGTCATTTTGAAACCCCATCTGGGGACTCTTTTAATAAACAGGTCTCTTCCCCAGCCAGGCTGTGGCTGAAGTTCTCATCTGCCCCAGGGCTTCACACCCACCCCCCCCCCCGCAACACCCCCCACATCTTCTTTCGTACGGAATCAGACTTGAGACCTTGCAGTGGCTGTCAAAGCATTAATGATACTCCAGGCCCAAAAAGCCCAAACCACAGAAATCAGATTTTCCTCTGAACAAACCTCACCTCCTAACAAGCGTCAAAGGAACACAACAGAGGCTTGGAAAGCCCACCTGGAGTCTTTAAAGCCCTGCCCCCAAATTTAACAGCGTGCCAAACTGCTACGACCTTGGCGGTAATGGGACTTCAGGTAAAATATCATCGGGCTCCCATCCTGAGATACCTATTTTCAACTGATTTAGCAGTAAAAGAGTCAGTTCTACAACTGACCCAGATCATTAGCCATGGAAAAAGTGCCATTCGTTAGAGCTAAAATCAAAAGGAGTATCGTTCTACTTCATAGCCTCAGATCCCAGCAGGGCTCCGGGAAGGTGTAACAGAGTCCCGCAACATTAAATTTAGAGCAGAGGGGAGTTTTGAATTTACCTAGAAAATAAAATTCAAAGCACAGAAAGAACCTTCATCAACAGAACCTTTAGCACAGACTCTCCTAGCCCAAGCTCACCAATAGGCAGACTAGGAGTCCTCTCTCAGTGCCCTGCCTCCCCCATCAGGAAGCTTCATAAGGTAGGTGGGAGGTTCTGCTCTGGCTCTTTATTTAGGCCTTTGTCTGGGCTGGAAAGAGAGAGTGGTCTGGTCAAGTCTCTTTATTTAGGCCTTTCTCTGGGCTGGAAAGAGAGAGTGGTCTGGTCAAGACTTATCCTGATGACCAGGGGCTGGCTCCAAGGTTCTCTTCTCCCTCCCTATGGCCCCCAACCCGGTAAATACTCAAACAAAAGGTCAAGGGAGAAAACGAGAAAATCCAAAGTGATTAAGATGGAATGTCTGGGAAAGAGAAGAGAAGCCCAACTGTTAAAAGAAGGTAGTGTGTCCTCCTGGATATCATATAGGATTTAGTGTCAGGAAGATTTGGATTCAGATCCTTCTTCCAACTCTTAGCTGTGTAACCCCAAGCAAGTTTCAGCTCCTCACTTATAAAATGGAGGTAATAATAGCACCTTCCTCACAAGGATGTTGGGAAACTCAGAAGAAATAATGTATGCAAACATTATTAAGGCATGTCATGAATGCAAGCTATTATTATTATATTGTTGTTCTTGTTCAATTGTGTCTGACTCCATTACGCCATTTTGGATTTTCTTGGTAGATAGTGGAGTGGTTTGCCATTTCCTTCTCTAGCTCATTTTACAGATGAGGTAATGGAGGCAACAAGGTAAAGTGACTTTCCCAAGGTCATGGAGCTATTAAGTATCTGAGGCCAGATTTGAATTCAGGAAGATGAGTCTTCCGGACCCCAGGTTGGACACTGTACCACCTAGCTGCCTTCAAACTACTCCATTTGCCTCTGTTTCCTTGACAAAATGCAAACAGTTTTTTGAGTCAAATGATATTTGTACTTAGTCAAGTCACCCCAGTCAAATGATGTGGTTCTGATTCCATCCTTACTTCGTCATCATCGTCGTCGTGGTTTTTATTTCCCACTTGCTCCTTCTTCAAGAGAGCATCTCCTGAGCTGCATAAGACAAAAATAAAAGAAAACAAAACTAGAGACAATTGAGATTGGACTATAGGAGGAGGGTGTTGCTCCCTTTAATTCGGTTAGAGAATTAATTCAGAATCCCTTGCACTCATGGAAGGAAGCAGAGACAAGGATAATCTTAAAAACATCCCTACTTGGCCTTGGATTGTGTTTTTGTACTCATATTTGATCACAAGATTTGGGACTTGAAAGGTCACCAGAGATCAAGTAGTCCAACAAGCCCACAAAGTAAAGATGAGGGAATTAAAGTTCCAAGGGATAAACTTTGTTACCCCATTGTCAAAAGGTAGAAAATAGCAGAACTAAGATTTGAATTAAGGTCTTCTGATTTCAAGTTCAGTCCTCTTTTTTACCAGCCTGTTCCTCTAAATATGGATGCAGTACAGGAATTTATTTTGTTTGACTATACATATTTGTTACGAGAATTTTATTTTTCTTGCTTTCTCTCAATGAAGTAAGGGAGGAAAGAGAAGTAATAGGGAAAGAAAATAGGTTTTTGTTTATTTAAAAACAAAATAAACTTTTAAAAAATATATGGGTACCTTGAACACAGAAGGAGCTAGATAGCTTTGCTAAATAAAGCATTGGGCCTAGCCAAGAAAACCTGATTTCAAATCTGGCCTCAGACACTTACTAGCTGTGTGACCCTAGATGAGTCATTTAATTTCTATTTGCCTTAATCCACTGGAGAAGGAAATTGCAAACCATTCTAGTATCTTTACCAAGAAAACTCCGTGGACAATATTGGCATGCTGTGGTCCATGGAATCATGAAGATTCAAACATGACTGAATGACTGAAAAACAAACACATTGAGCCTGGGAATTCCATTCCATAACAAAATAGCATTGTAAAGCCTCAGCCCAAGAAGGGCTAAAAGTCTCCCTTCTCCTTCCTCCTCTCTTGCTGTCCTCCTCCTTGCCTTCTAGAGTGTGAAGGCTATAAAGAAGGCATCTTCCGGACCTATTTATAGGCACCGTAGGACAGAGTAGAGCCTCTGCTAAGCTCCCACTCTAATGCCTCCCCATGGGGTATAGAAATGACCCAGGACCCTCAGAAGCTGCGCCAGTAAAGGACAATTTGGCAAGTCCTACCAAGAAGGAGAGCTTTCAAGTACAAGCCCAGATGCTGCACATCTGCTGCCCAAGGACCAACCTGGCTAAGGTTGAAGATGCTCATTGCTTGGTTGCAGGGGATAGATAGGCACTTAATAACTGGCTAATGGCAGATTGTTATACAAGTTTTAATTAATTGAGAACCTTCATAGTTTGAGTCCAGGGAAATACCTAAGTTCAAATCCTGCCTCTATTACCTCTACCTATACAAGGAGGCCTTACCTATGCTATCTTGGGCAAATCTCTCAACTTCTAGGAACCTGGTTACCTTATCAGTAAAATGAGAAATTTGCATAAGATGATTAATCCAGTTGTTTCCCCTTTTCATTCAGAAGCCCTGTTCTAGCATCACAGATTTAGCACAGAAAGAGGCTTTAGAGACCCTTGAAGCTAACCCTATGACTTTACAGATGAGCAAACTGAATCACAGACAAGTTAAGTGGCTTGTCCAGGTCACACAGGTAGGAAGTATCTAATGAAGAATTGGAACTTAGGTTTTCCTAACTCCAAATGCAATTCTCTATCCACTGTGCCACTCACCTGCCTGCACAGAGTAGCTTCTTAATAAATATATGTTGAATGCAAATCTGAAAAATACTACAAATCCAAGGAGGGCAGGTACATAAGAGGAGTACAAATGCTCTGAATTCACACAAATATGAAAAGCTTGGTTTCTGTGTGGTTAAAGTTAGGGGGTACTGGATAGAACTCCCCCCACTGGGGGCAGCAGGGTAGCCCAGTAGATTGAGAGCCAGGCCTAGAGACAGAAGGTCCTAGGTTCAAATCTGGCCTCAGACACTTCCCAGCTGTGTAACCCTGGGCAAGTCACTTGACCCCCATTGCCCACCCTTACCACTCTTCTGCCTTGGAGCCAATACACAGGATTGACTCCAAGACAGAAGGTAAGGGTTTATAAAAAAAAAAAAAAAAAAGAACTTCCCCCCACCACCAGTATATTTCAGTGCCTAACAATTGTGCACTTGTGTCCTAGGGAAGCACTGATGGACACCCTTGAAGAAGACAATAGTCTAACAACATCATTACCATTACCATTTCCTGGCAAATATCTATTAGTCTGGAAATAATGAACTTTTTTCCCCCTGTTTCATAAACAGGCTGCCTCTGTCTACGGTGTCCACCATTCCATGAACTAGAGCTTCCATTTACATGGAAAGACTTCAATCTATTTTATTTTATGCTGATCATTAACTAAGAATATTTCTCTCTGGAGATTTATTACATTAATGAGCTCTGAAATTACTCATAGCAATTAAGTATATTGTTCTTAAACTCTTCAGAGATTATTGAAATACTTGTGTTGCTTCTACAGGGAAGCATAAATAAAGGGTACAACTCAACCTTCCCCCTCCCCAAACAAACTAGCAGCCGATCATGTCCCTCTCCTTCTGAAATACTAGCCCCCACAATCTCTGTGGATTGTCATCTCTCATAAATGCTCGCAGCTCGTCCTACTACAGGAGCTTTGTATCCTAAGTTATATTTGAAAAATTCTAACTTAGAGCAGGCCTTCCCATATGTGTGGAGTCAACAGAGGGCACAACCTGTCCTCTTAGCCCTTTTCTACCTGGGAAGGAGAGAACAGCAAGACCCTAAGAAACTGGATCCCTTTCCCCAGCAGCTGACTTATGGAGTACATCACCCAGTGGTATGGCTCAACCAGTCCAGGAGAGTCATCCAAATCCATGACCATGAGGCTATGGATTAGGATATAACAGGAAGTATCTGCTCTGGTCAGTTCTGGGTATCACCATTTTTTGTTATTGTTGTTGTGTCGTTTTCAGTCATGTCCAACTCTTCATGACTCCATTTAAAGTTTTCTTGGCAAAAACTATTAGAGTGGTTTGCCATTTCCTTTTCCAGCTCATTTTATAGAAGAAGAAACTGAGCAAACAGGGTTAAGTGACTTGTCTAGGGTCACACAGCTAGTAAGCATCTGAAGCCAGTTGGAACTCTGGAAGATGAATCTTCCTGACTGCAGGCCTGGCACTCTATCCACTGTACCACCCATACTAGCTGCCCATAATATCTTTCAGGAAAGGTCACTGATAAATTAGAGCTCTCCAGAATAGCACTCCAGCATGGTGAAGGGCATAGAGGCCAGGCCATAGGAGAATCCACTGAAGGATTTGGGAATGTTGAACCTGAAGAAGAGAAAAGTTAGGATGTGATAATTGTCTTCAAGTATGTGAAGGGCTATTGGGTATAAAAGACTTGTTCTCCTTGACCTCAGAGGTCAGAAAGTGAAGCAATGAGTGATAGTGTTTGAGAAATATTTTTAACTCTATATAAAGGAAAACCTTAGTCCATTTAGCACTGTCCAAAATTGAAATGTGTCAGCCAGTCAGTAAACAATCACTCATGAAGCATTTATTTGTTGTAGTTCATCCTTTCTCAAAGAGGACCAACTACATCACAAGATGATTTCTTAACTCATTCATGAATTGGATTAAAGTGAAGCAAAGTTGCACAAAGTTATTGGCCTCACTCTCTCTTCCAGTCATCAAAGTTCAGTGGCAAGGCAAAAGTCAGGATGACTGGTGATAGCCTGAATGCAGTCGATGACTAGCATCTTCTGTGTGTGCCTGAGCCCTAGTCACTGCACAGTGCCTGCTACAGCATCCTTTGTGACCATTGGAACAAATTGTTCTCATCTTCCTATTCCTTCAAGGGAAGTCTTAACAAACTTGACATGGACAAACCCTTCACTCATTGATGGTATTTGAGACCTGTCGGTTTCACGCAATCTGGTTTGGTCTGTATGTTGAGATGGTCTTATATTGGGTTGTGGCTGCTGCACATGCTATAGCTTCTTGGAGTCACAGAAGAGAGTTGGGTAAAAGGTGGCCACCAAAAGTAGGCGAGCTGAGCTGAAAGACCTCACACCAGAGGTGCTGGTCCTCCCAGAACACTCCATATAGCCCAAGTACTTATTTACTACATGCCAGAAGTACTACACTAAGCTCTGGAGATAAAAAGAGAAGCAAAAACATGCCCTCTCCTAAAGAAGCTTCTATTCAAATGGGGGTTGACAAACATAAAGGCAATGAGACTCAGACAGAGCAGATGGATTGGTGATCTCAGAGGGGAAGGCACTAGCAAGAGGCTTCTTGTAGAAGGTGGAATTTAAGAGGAGTCCTAAAGAAAAACAATGAGGTTAAAGGTGAGGAGAGAGCACTTCTGGGCATGGGGGACTTCTAGTACAAAGACAGAAATGGGAGATGGAGTGTTTTGATGGAAGAGCAGCAAGAAAGTCTATGTTGCTGGATCTCAGTGTGGAAGGCAATAAATTATTGTATAAGAACACTGAAAAGGTACAAATGGGCCATGTTTTCAAGAGGCAATGAGTTCCCCATCACAAGAGGTCTGAAGGCAGAAAACAACCACTTGCCTAGGGATGTTCTAGAGGAGATCTTTGATCAGTGGGAAGATAATAGAGACTTAATTTCTAATATCATCCTTATATCAGGCACAAATTAAAGTAGGTAGCTGCTGAGGATCATACTAGCTCTGAAATCCTGTGAGTTTTTTCTTTCTGTCCTTGAGGGTGAGGACTATCTTGCTATTTTTGTATCCCCAGCATTTAGTACAGTGGTGCACATAGTAGGTGCTTAATAAATGGTTATGGGCTGACTGACTGACTGATCACCCCTTCCTCCAATAGAGACCATTCCAGCCCCCCAAGACCTCTCTAGTGCATCTATGGAGAACAGTACCCAGGTAGAGCCGTTCCAATATTATAACAATCACCTTCCCATAGATAACCACCCTGGAGGACCACATCTGAGCTTGGGCATTGCCCCAGTTAGAGATCCTGGACCCCAGTTGGGAACTCTGTGCCTCTACCTCCTTGCTTACACTGCACATCCCCTATAATTGTTCCTGGTACAAATTTTCTGAAGAAGTACCTGCTATCCTTGGGGTTCCAGCAGGGTTCACTGAATTTCACTGATCCCTCCCTGGCAATGAAAATGACACAGTATTCTCTCTCCAAGCCACAATATAAATGGGAAGTTTGTCACGGATGGGGTGGAGGAAATAAAGGAGGAAGACAAAAGTTCTCTCTCCCTCTCCCTTTCTCTCTCCCTTTCTCTCTCCCTTTCTCTCTCCCTTTCTCTCTCCCTTTCTCTCTCTCTCTTTCTCTCTCTCTCTCTCTCTCTCTTTCTCTCTCTCTTTTTTATTTTTCTTTCCCTCCCTCCTTCCCCCCCCCCCCTTTCTGGCTCTTACTTTGTAAAACTGAGGCAAAGTCATAAAGGGACAGGAACAGCAGCCCATTGGTTTGAAACTATTCTGTATGCTAATGTAATGATGTGGGAGAGCAGAGAAACCCTAAGGACACCCATCTCTTTATCACCTTATAGGGCATGACCAGCATCGAAGAACATAATTGAGGCACAGGTTATTAAAATGCAGCAAGAGATAACAGGCCATAATTGAACCCCCTAATGGCACAAGCAGTAACAGTTCAGCAACAAGGAAGAGTGTTGAGAATTTGCGCGGAATGTCAGTGTGGGAGATGCATGATCCTGGAACAGTTGCTAGCTTTGGCCAACCAATAAATGTTAAGCGAACACCGGCCCTATCTACTCTGGGCACAATGAGGAATTCAAAGAAGCCTAAGCAATAGGGTTTATAGCTGAAGGGTCTCCGGACATCATCCAGAACCACCCCCACATATTTGCCAAGGAGGAAATAGACTCAAACAGGGAAGCACCTTTTTTGAGGTCATACAGTGGCAAAGAAGATATTCAAAAGGAGGTCTTGGTCTCTAAATCCAGTGCCCTTTTCCCTATACTGTGGTACTCTTTATCATCCTTGCCCTCGAAGCTGCTCGTAGCCTAGGTGGGGAGAAAGGACTTACACTCTACATCAGTAGATAATACAAAATGCCATAGATTTTTGGTGCTGTTTCCTAGTCCAGACTCTAAAATGCTATAGAATTGAGAAAATGGAGAAATAAGAGAGATGGAGAGTGGAGTAATCTCCTTTTTGACTTTGATAAAAGCTTTTTTTTTTTCAAAAGGATTTTATAAACTTATTCACACTAATGTATAAATGACTGAAACATGTTAAAATGTTTCTTTTTTACAGGATACTAAGGCTTATGCCAGGAGAAACTAGAATTTCTTAAATCAGCGAGTAAGTGGGGAAGGAATTTGGGGTTAGGAGAGGAGATTTTTCCATGTCCCTGAAAATATTCCACATGGAATGATTAGACTGACCTTGCCAATAGAATTCAGGTGTACATATAAGCAATCCAGAAAAATAAAACCCACAACCAGATATTTTTGGTCTGAATGGTCCAGATAATGGCACATGGTATGAATTTCTTTGGGAAAAGGCTTCCTCAGCTAAACTCTCAAGTCTAAGAACCCCTATTATCCTTCAGGTTCTTAAGACTCGCCATTCTCTTTACATCATAAAAGCAGACCTACAAAGCAAGTCTTGATAAAGAAATGGAAACAGATATGTCAACTGGCCCATCAAGGGCAATACAACAGAATTTTGAGAGAATGAGGGACCTTCATATGTTGAGTCCAATAAAATACCTAAGTTCAAATCCTGCCTCTACTACTTCTATCTGTACAAGGAGCCCTTACCTGTGCTATCTTGGACAAATCTCTCTACCATTTAGAACTCTTGTTTCTTTATCAGAAAATGAGATATCCTAACTCCTACAACCCAAAGACTTTGTAAGACAGAAGAACAGGGTTGGAATTAGGGAGAAATCAGGGCTATGCCCCAGGGTGTGAACTTCTAGAGGGTTTTGAGGGCACTTGAAAGCCCTTTATCATTTTCAAAAGAATTAGACTTAGTACTTAGCTAATGAAAATAATTACTTAAAATAGGAAGCTACTGGATGGCATCCTTCCTTCCCTATCTTACTCCCAAGTCTCACAGAATCCTAGGGTCTCCACCTACCTTATAAACCGAATTTAACATAAAAAAATTTATTTGAGGGTTTGTTTCTGCTATCACTTGCCCCAGGAGCAAAATTTATTCATTATAGATCTGCAAAGGAGGTAGGTATTGGGTACAGGAGATCATCAAGTTTTGTATATTTATGTTGAAATTATTCTGAAATGTGGATGGATAGCATCTCTTTAAATCCTCTACTTCTTTTGTAGTCTAATAATCTTCTGAGATCAAAATAAATATTGAAAGAAGAGAAAAGGACATAGATCAAGCCTTTGCAATGAATTCATACCAGAAATTCATACCAGAAAGGCAGCTGGAAAGCAAGTCATCACACACCATGGACATTAGGGCAGATCTGTTCTTCCCTGTCCTATCCCGCTCTTTGGCTTTTAAGGCATATCTAAAATCCTCTGTTTGGCTATGACTAAGACACACATGTACACACACTTTTTCAAGCTTCTTATTCCTTAAATCCTGCCCCTCTAATGCTCTGATCTAGTGACATTGTTCTCTTTACTTTTCTTCGAACAAGACACTGATTTCCCAATGGTGGACATTTTCTCTGACTTTCTCCTAAGCCTAGAATGCTTCTCTTCCTCCTCAACTCCAACATGATCTCCCTGGCTTCCTTTAAGACCCAGATAAAATACTAACTCCTGCAGGTAGCCTTTCTCAATTCCCCTTAATTCTAGTGCTTTCCCTCTGTTGATTATTTCCCAATTTATCCTGTATATAGCTGGTTATGTACATTTGTTTGCATGTTATCTCCCTTATTAGATTGTGAGCTCCTTAAGAACAGGGACTATATTTTAACTTTCTTTTTATTCTCAGTTTAGCACAATGCCTGGATCCCACTAGGCATTTAATAAATGGTTGTTGTCTGAGTGAATGAAAGAAATTGCAAAACCAGGTCTGGCTAACACTTTTTTTTGGTCCAAAATTATTTCATGGATAAAGGAAAGTCCTTGAAGAAACTTCCTTTACCAAAGTACGCATACAATTCTGCTCACCTGTCTTACTTTAAGAGTCAGCTCAATCTTCCCTTCTTCAGGAGGATTTTCAGGGTCCAACCATTCCCCATCCCCTCATCTTCCTCCCTCTTGCTAAAACTCTCCCTCTGAAACTATCCTTCGTTTACACTATATATATTTCCTTTGTAGGAAGCCTATATATTATATATATATATACATATATATGTATATGTGTGTATGTATATGTATATATATATGGATTAAGAAGATTTATAAATTATAAATTAAAATAAGTTAGTTAAAAGTTAGGTTATCATATTTAGGCAGTAAGAGTAGTTTAAGGAGGCCTGTTTATAGGCAAGAAGACACTTTGTGAGAAGCAGTTGGTGGGCTTTGGTTTTATGTAAAAATCATAGTGTTAAGGTTAAGAGATTCATATCCTGTTTCTAAATCCTGTCTCTCTAAATCCTCATTAATTCTGGTGCTTTCCCTCTGTTGATTATTTCCTAATTTATCCTGTATGTAGTTGGTTTGTACATTTGCTTCCATATTGTCTTCCCATTAAAATGTGAGCTTCAGTACAGAAACCTAGTTACCTACATGAAGCACTTAATTAATGCTTGTTGACTGACTGAATTCTAGTCCCAGAGAGTCATCTGAGGCCACTAAAGGGTTAAGTGATTTGCCAGAGGTCAGACAGAACTCTGAGGCAGAGTCAGAACTGGAACCCAAATCTTCCTAGCTCCCAGGCCAGTGCTCTGGCTACCCAGCCCTTGCTCCCTCTCCTTGTGAAGGCTTTAACCAGCAGCCTTAGATCATAGGCACCTTGATTTAGAAATGCAAAGGGCTTTAGAGGTCATCAAATCTCCCCTCCCCAAAGTGACACCCAGAGAAACTAAGTGACTTGCCCATGGTGACACATACATTGTATGTGATGCAGTATTAGAACCCAGGTCTTCTTGCTGCTAGGTCTGATGCTCTGTCCTCCCCACCCGGCTGCCTCTCAGTTCTCCCTAGCAGAAAACATCGATGATAAGAGATGTCACCATGAAGCAGCCCCTTGCAGAGGCTGGGCAGGCTGGCTCCAGGCAGAATGCTGAAATGAGTCGTTGGCCTCAAATGCCCTTCCCTTGCCTTTGCAGTTGGCTCGTCTTCCTGATACCAACCCAAGTGCCACAGTACCGTCATTCTCCTGAATCTCTTTTTGCCATAATGAATGCACATTACTTATTGATCAGAAAGGTCAAGGCTACATACAAGTACAACTTAAGGGGAGCTGGGGAGGGGAGGAGGGGAAGACGCCTTTGGCATTGTCCAGCAGAGCTAGGCAATGCTGGGAAAAATCAACTAAAGCATCAGGCGCAAGTTAGAACCTATACAGATTTAGAAAAGGCAAAGCAGCATAATAAGCAGGGGTTCCTTTCACCCACAAAAGGCGACCGTACTAAATGCCATGACTTTCAACATAAGGAGCAACATTTTATTTGGCCTCATTGGCAGGGCTATAAATTTCAAAGGACGTTCTCTTTTAAAAGGTGTCAGTTAAAAATTAAAATCTCCAAGGAACTTAATGCCATGCAGATCACTGGGCTCATTCTCATCCAGTATCTGCCAAACATTCAGGGCCAATAAAATGTAATGGCTTTAATATTCCTTCAGAATTAACACAGAATAAAACAACCACATTAAAGTAACATTACAACCTGGGAACTCTCAGAAAAGCCAAGAAATCTGCCTGGAGGCTGTGTGGAAGTCCTGGGTGGGGAAAGGTAGAACAAGTTAAGGGTGACTGTGTGAGGCTCGGTGTCCACGAGAGCTGCTCTAGAGGCTATTTAGAGGCTTATTTTCCCATTTTTAAAATGAGACCTTCATTTTCCAAATATCACAAAATTGGGTCACAGCATCTACAACTGGTTCTATGGTGGCCTATTTAGGAAGAACACATCTAAAGTTTCCCAGAATATAAGCACAGAGAGAAACAACTCCTTCCTGAGCTGTTACTTTGTCCTGGGTCAGTTGTTGAAAAAAAAAATCTATAAACAGCATTCATGGCACCATTGGCAGACTGCAGCCCAGAGAGAATGGCTACTAGAACCAAGCCAGGACTTCAGCCATCTGATAAAGTAACCTTTGGAGGCATAGCCTAGAGTCATAGGATTTATAGATTATGAGCTGGAAGAGATTTTAAAGATCATCTAGTCCAATCCCCTTATTTTTCCAGAGAAGGAAACTGAGGCTAAGAGATTTGTGCAAGGCTGTAGAAGTAAATGAGTGGCAGAGACAGTGATGAATCAGCCAATAAACATTTATTAAGTGCCTCTATGAGCTAAGTGCTTCAGGATACAAAAAGAGGCAAAAGACAACCCCTGACTCCAAGAACTCAAGTTAATGGTGTCAGGTTCTGGGGCTCCGAATTGAGTATTTAGTCAATTGGATCACAGAATTCCAAAGCATAGCAGTTTGGGCATTAGACTTATTAACTGAAAAACTGAGGTTTAGATGTCTACTAGGTCTGGGCAAGTCATCTAGACTTCTGAGGCCTCAGTTTCTTTATCTGTAAAATGAAAAGGTTGGACTCTGTGGCCTCTAAGGCTCCTTCTGGATCTATAGCTATGTCACACTATAACTCCTTTCAGGGCAATTTTTCTTGCTAACTGGAATCCCACTAGTGCCTACAAAGTCGAAACCCAGTTGTACGTGAAAACAAAGTTTAAGGCTGAGAGACCCTGGGTTTAAGGGGGATGAAGAGAAGGTTAAAATAAGAAAAAAGGTTCCATATTCCAGAGCCCCTGGAAAAAGAACTGGTGATGGAATTGCTGACGGACCCTTAACTCTCCTGGTGCTAGAAGGCACCACCGGACTACGGGAATAAAACTAAATTACATCACTTGTCATCATTAAGAAAAATTTTCATCTCAGTTCTTCATTTGAAAAGCACTATAGTTAATGAATGAGTACTGAGCCATGACACGTAAATGGCTAAAATATAGGAATTATACTGAGGTCAACTAAAGTATTTTTTAAACCATGAAATTAAGGGGCCCATTCACTCTGGTCTAGGATGCCACTTCTGGCTGTTAAGATTCCCATGCAACACTGCCTTTGTGCGTAAGGGAATGGCATGTGTTTCTATATTAGAGAGACTAAGGTTCCATGCAAATCAGACGGAGCACACGACCAGCCTCGTGTGACAGAGAACACGGATTTTCCCCAACACACTTGCGTGTTCTTTGTTTCTGTTGTCTGCAGCCTTTTGTGTGCCCACCCCGTTGGTGCACTGCAGACTAGCGAAGAAGTAAGTAGCTGGGACGATTCATGTCCAAAGGGATATCACATGGTTTTAGGGATAGCAGAGCTCTGGCATAGTCCATCCTCTGCCCATTTAAAAAAGAAAGATCATTTTGCAAGAGGAGGCAAATGATTTGATCCTTTCCATATTCTTTAGTCCTTTCACTCTGACCCTGAAGCTTACAGTTTCCCCACTTCCTGGGCAAAAGGAGGAATTTGAAGCAATTTTTTGGCAAGAGAGGTAGGGAATTGTTCCCAACTAATATGTGATAGGAAATAAAGGCATGTTTTCCAAAGAAGGAAATGGTACCCTGGGACTAAATAAATTGTTTAACCAAGTCAAATATGAATGTTTCTTGGGAAAAAAAGGGTGGGGGGAGATTATAAATGGAAAGTGACCTAGAATGGGAGTCTGAAAACCTGATTCTGGCTCTGCCATTAACCTTAAGCAAACTGGTGAAACTCTGGGAGATCCAGTTTCTTCATCTGTAAAATGGGGCCAGTAATAACTACCCTCCCTTCCTCACAGCATCCTCCAGAGGCTCCATCAAAGTGACTGATAAAAAAAGAGAAAAGCATTATGCAAGTACTTGGGATCGATCACTAGAATTATTTGATGATGTCCCAGGAAGATAACTTTATGGGATGAGAGATGTTGTCTTTTAATATTTCTTTGTCTCCTCCTAGCTCCTAGCAAAAGACTGGGTACATATTAAGTGCTTAGTAATACCCAATGGCTTTGATGATGAGAATGAGAAGTAGCACCATCTGGCTGGGAAAGAGAAAAGGTGGGATTTTAAGCCCTAAAGGTATCTTTGGAACATATGGGACTGATTCTATCTTCAATGCCAGGAAGGATCTCTAAGCTCCCCTGGATGATTCTGCTGGATCATTGGGAAATGAATATTTAAATGTAATATTATCATTGAAGATTATCAATGCCATGACTCTCCCACACATAGTATAGTTTCAAGACCTTTGGATTCAGAGTCAAAAGACCTGAATTCAAATCCTTGCCCTGACTGTATGATCTTGAGCTAGTAATTTAACTTCTTCAGTCTCCAGTTTCTTCACCTCTAAAAAAGAAAGGAGGGAATGGACTCAATGAGTTCTATGGTCTCTGCCAGCCCTGAATCATTTAAAATACCTATAAGACAGGAATTGACAACTATAAAGAAGAGAGAAAAAAGGAGGAAGGACAATGAACCATAAATTATACCTCCATTTTCCTCCTCAGGAAGAATATGAGAATACTTGAAGGGACTGTGATTTTCTTAGCAGAAAGAGACCCAGCTATGAAGAATTCCCAACATAGGAATTCTCTTCATAGGGGAAGATTGCAACCCATATATGACTTGATAGATAAGTCTGGGCAGTTGCTAGAGACTCACAGAAGTTTTTCGGAGTCACGCAGCCAACAGGCATCAGAGGGCAGGGGTAAAATTGGAAACTACATTTTCCTGATTCAAAATCTAGCCCTCTGTCTGCTGGATTACACATTCATTCTCCAGTGGGGAAAAAGAAATAAAGAAAAATACTAGGGTGAACCTAAGAGATGATATCAGGAAGAAGTGCTTTGAGGGAAAATGTACTGGTCTAACTTTCTACCTGTAATTTTGCTCTACAGTATGTGAGATAAGATCCTCTTCCCCCTTTAACAATATAAGCTGTCTCATTTTATTGAGGTTCTTAGTGCTACAATGTGCACTCAACCAATGGGGACAATGTCCCATTCATCCCAGAGTCCAAAGATCTCTGGACCAGTCCATGTCAATAGTTCCCCACCCCAATGGGCCATCCCCCTTCATGATACTGAGAGCAAGCACTCTGGCAATCATGAGGTAGGAAAATTATTACTAGACTTCAGAGATGAAAGTGTTAGTAAAAGTGAAGGCTACCAAATTGAAACTGACGAATGTAGGCCACCCATTGCTAATTGTCACCTAGCTATTTTGCTTCCATGGGTCATGTGATCAACAGTGACAGCCAAAGATGCTGATGGAATTTGACCTAGACGAGAAATCTGATGATGGGGGGTAGGGGAGGAGGGGAAAAGGGGGGAGAGAGAGAGAGAGAGAGCAACAAAAGGGGCCCTCTGACAGCTCAAGCTGAGGAGGAAAATTAGAAAGGAAAGCAAGTACCACCACCATATGCGCTTGTAGCTAGTTGGGACAGCTGGGAAGAAATATTGTCCAGCCCGTCTCCCTGACCGGGATTATGATACATTTCAGTATGTGGCTATCAATAACTCTGAATGATTAATGCTAATGATTTATGTAAATTTCACCATAAGCTTTATTTTTGCCTGATGTTGAACTTAAGGATGTCAAATCATTTCTTTGGAGATTGTTAGAGATTTTTTTTTTCAAAAAATAAAGCCTAAAATATAACATCTGACATTTCATATATCATGGCTCTAGCCTTCCCAAACACTCAGTGGGAGAAGAAGGGTTACCGTTCCCCCCTATAATAACCTTTCATGTTTTGATAAACCCTTAGAAAGGGATTATGCTTTGTGATAATGACTGCTGT
Source organism: Gracilinanus agilis (assembly GCF_016433145.1). Lineage (NCBI taxonomy): Eukaryota > Metazoa > Chordata > Mammalia > Didelphimorphia > Didelphidae > Gracilinanus > Gracilinanus agilis. The sequence continues at coordinate 309,020,148 of NC_058131.1, forward strand.
CCATACATGATTCCCCAGGCTAGCTTTCCACGGGGATGAAATCAGAAAAAGCTAAGGAGAACAGGGTTTACTCAGGGGCTAGATGGAAATAATACACTGAATCTATATACATTGGAGCTTCTCTATAATGCCAACTTCTTTTGGGTGCTGTGGAACCCCCAATGAGTGAAACTACCCAATAAAGTCCCTTTTATATTCACTAAACATCTTTTGAACAAAGGATTCAAATTCAGAACATAATCACTGTATATACTGACTTTTTCTATATTACAGTGAAGTCTTAAGGTTTTCCTAGCTAGAAAATTCATATAAATTCACAGAATATAATTAAACATTTTCTAAGAACGAGATCTCTCCAATTTAGATTGTGTAAAATTAAAAATCTATTAATACAAACAAAATCAATGCAGGTAGGATATCAAGAGAATTTGTTAACTGGTAGAGGTGGGGAAAGAATCTAAACACCTAATACCTCTGTCTGAAAAAAAAATCTGATATACAGCTATTTGAAAAAATATAAAAGACCAACGCCATTCCTAATGGGCAAGTAGCCAGAGAATATGAACAGTCTTAAAAAAAAATGAAAGAAAGAAATGCAAACTATTCACAACCAAATGAAAAAATATTTGAAAGAACTAATGAAAAATGCAAATTAAAATAATTAAAAGGTTTCAACTCACTTAGCAAAGCTAATAAAGTATTAAAACACTGAAGTGATGGCAAACCTTTTAGAGATCAAGAGCAACCCTCATGCCACACGTGAGCTTCCCAGACAGGGGAGGGAGGAAACACTCCCATTGGGTTGCTGGGCAGAGGAATGGGTCATGTGAGAAATGTCCTCAGGTGTGCATGGAGAGGGGGAAGAGAGCAGTCCCCTCCAGCACACTTTGACACATGTGCCATAGGTTCACCAATACAGGACTATAGGTAGATAAGTATATTTGTACCCTACTGATGAAGCTATGAAATGGCTTGACTATTCTGGAGAAAATTTATTATTGCAATTATGCAAGAAAATTCACTAAATTGTTCACATTCTTTAACTCTGCATTACTGTTATGGGCCAGGTGCCCTCAAAGAAGTTAAAAACAAAGGGAAAGTTCTCATGTAAGCCAATATATACACAGTAGCACTTTTTATGAAGGAAAAAAGGGGAAACAAAGTAAGTTTTTTTATTTGAGCAATGGTTGAGCAAACTGCGGCTTATAGTTATAAAGGTAAATATTATTCCATCATAAGAAAGTAACACCATGAGAAATTCAGAGAAACTTGGGATGAATTATACAAATTGATGCTGAGTAAAGAAAGCAAAGCTGAGAACATAATATTCACAATGACGATAATAATGGGAAAGAAAACATTACTAACCAATATCAAAATTCAGATTAGTATAATGATCAATCTTGATTATAAGGAACTAATGATGAAATATGTTTTCCCTTCTCAACAGAAACACAGGGGAATAAAGATGTGAAATGTTACATATGATGTTAGACACAGTGCATAGGTTGTTTTTGCTTAACTTTTTCCTTGTGATAGGGAAGGGTTCTATCTAGGGAAAGAGAGGGTACTGTAAAAAGTGACCGTGATCTTTTAAGAAAAGTCAATAAAACATTCAAACAAACCAAAAAGCAAAAAGAAAATTAAGTGTCTCACAGGGCCAAGCAATTCCTTCAAAATAGATAGTTTATAATGTTAGAACCTTAAGCAATTTCCAGAAGCTAGAGCCATTATTTCTATTTTCTCTCACTTCTTTCCTCTTTTCCTCCCTTTCTTCCTCCTTCCCTGTTTTCCTTCCTTTTTTTAGTTCCTTCGTTCCTTGAACAAATATTTATTAACTTCCTATTCAATGAAGAGCACTATCTCCAGTGCTTCCCATAATGCCTGGCACACAGCAAACACTTAATAAATATTTCTTGACTAATTGGCTAGGGGAAATCCAAAGTTTCATTAAAACAAGATACCTTCCTCCATGGATCTTATCATGTAAAAGTGAGACAAATCTCAAATCTAGACAATAATAACTGATAGAATATAAGCACTCGGAAGTCAGAGACTCAATTGTTTTTGTTTTGTTTAATCTTTATTTCCCATAGTTAGTGCTGCCTCATAAAAAATTAGGGATTTAATAAACATTTGCTTGCTGAATATTATGGAATAAATGTACTAGAGGGTAAATAAAATACTTTGAGAAGTCCAGGGGGAAAAAATGGTCATTGCTGACAATCAATAAATCAAAACATGCCTACTGGGTGCCAGGCATTGCTGTAGGTGTTAGGAGATATAAGAACAAAGAATGAAGGAATCCATACTCACAAGAAGCTAACATTCTAATTGGGTGCACAGTGGGGGAAGGGAACACGTATATATTAAAAATAGACAGCATGAGTATGAACTGAATGAAAACAAATATATACAAAGTAGGATACAAGTAAAACAAAAATATGTATGAAGTAGTAAAAAATATATGATAGTTTTAACAACAATGCAATGACTCAGGACAATCTAGAGGATCTTAAGAGAAAGAATGCTATCCATATCCAGAGAAAGAATTGTGGAAACAGAAATGCAAAAGAAAAATGTATAATGTAGTTCGAAAGGGATATGATTAGAGTTTTGATGCTAAAAGATCACTCTACTGCAAATATGAATAACATGGAAATAGGTTTTGAACAATGATTCATGTATAACCCAGTGGAATTGTTTGTCAGCTCCAGGAGAGGGGAGGGAAGGGGGGAGATCATGAATCATGTAACCATGGGAAAATATTCTAAATGAGAAAAATTAAAATTAAAAATATATCTATTACAATTTTGACTAGATTCCCCATAGTTGCCAAAAAATTACCTAAAGTGAAGTTTACCAGGACTCCTTCCTCTAGAGACTTTCCAGTTGTCCACACCATTCCACCATGACTTTTTAAGTCCACCTAAGACAGTCCATGGTCTCCAACCATTTCTCATTTGGAGTCCCTTGCAAGTCAAGATATCTGCTCTACTCTGCATCTGCTAGTCTGCCTGGTCTCAACTCCAAAGAACAAGATGCTCCTCCTCCCAGGTTAAGCTAATTACCTCTAATCTCATCACCTTGTTGCTTGGGACCAACACACCTACTTAGCTCCCTCTCCCCTATGACTAGAGTGCTGGAGGGTAGACTACGAAAATCCTTCCCATTCTTCCTTTATAGAGGGCAGAAATTGAACTTTGGGGCTTGCTCCACTCTGCATCTGCTGCTTTCCTGGTTTTAACTCTGGGGAACAAGATGTCCCCACACTGAGTACTCTCTGACGTCTCCCAAAACATATCTGCCTCCCTTTATGAACTATCACTCTGGGAACTATCTTGTTATTAATTGTATCCTAATACTTAGTTAGCACAGTGCCGGGTATATAGTAGATGCTTAATAAATGTTTGTTAGATTAGATTGGATGACATCTATTTGTTGCATGTCAGCCATATATGATCAAAGCTTTGGAACTAGAATCTTTAGAACAGAATTTGGAACTAGCTCTTAGAGACCATATGGGGAAACTGTATTCCAGAGTGGTTAAGGGCTTTGTCCAAGGACAATACAAGGAGTAAGTGGCAGAGGTGAGATTTGAAATCTGGTCCTTCAATTCTAAATCGAAAGTTCTTTCCATTGCACCATTCTGGCCAACATAATTTTCCCCCTCAAGCTTCATCTCCCATCCCAGTGAATGGGCCAACATTCTTTCAAAATATAATACATTTTACTGATCCCTTATCAGAGGGAGGATCTGAAATGGGACATAGCTACAAACCCAAGTGGTTATATATATATATATATATGTATATATATATATATATAATTTTCTGACCCTGAGGCACAAGCTGCTTCCTTCCCTCTAGGAATCTATTATTTGCAGCTTAAAACTAACAATCTCTATGTGGGTTTTGTACCAGAAAGGAAATATTCTATCAGCTACTCCAGCTTCATGTGATAGAACTCTACTAATGCCAGTTGGATATGGGCTCTACTGCTAGCAAGTGTCAAAACAAGCAGACCACCCCATTTATCACATAATCTACTCTTTGAACAGATAGGCACTATCAGCGATCTGGTATTGATCTGGACAGGCTACGGCTATTGTTCATCTGAGCATCCAGAATGGCAGTAGGAATTAATGAAAGAAATAAAACAATGCATACCAATCACTCAGCACCACAACTTTCCTCCTCCATAGCATTAAGTTGGGCAAAGTTTGTGCAGTTAGCCAAAAGCCAGTCTTTCCTGAGACAGGCAGACAAGCAGGCAGGCAGGCAGGCAGGCTCTCCTCACCTCCAACCAATCCCACCTGTGTTAATTGCTCTTTATCTTGGGAGCCTGATGCAAATAGGATACACTAATTACATGCAATAAATTCTTCACAGTGGCGTCTAACAGCTTTCACTGTAGTTATGCAGAGAAAGGCTTTTTCATTAAGAACTCCATTGGGTGGGTTCATTTAATCTGTCCTCCTTGAGGGTGTTTCCCCAATAGAAAACCTCTGCCAGGCTTCCAGGTACATCTCTGATGAGATGCACTGTTTTCCTCCTTGTCACAGACCCTGGTCCACGTGTATGGACTCATAGTTGCCTAGGGATGAGGGATGGGACACCAGGCATAATCAAGGCAGAGCTTCTAAGTGAGCTGGGATGGCAAAGCACAAATCCTAATGTCTTCAACTTAACCTTCTAAAGTCACCTATCGTCTACCAGGTAACTTGTAAATACCGTATTTGTGGACACGTAGTCTCTTGACTAGAACATAAGGTACCTGAGAGCAGGTACCTGCTTTTTTGCTTTTCTTTGCATTCCCAGTGGGTACTGTGCTTCGGATTTATTAAGTGCTTAATAAGTGCCTGTTGATTGACTGATTAATCAGAAACATCTTTCCTTTGTGGAGAGCACATCAGACTCACCATAAGTAAGATCACTGATCTGGGGCCTCTTTGAATTTAGATTGGAAATTTCTTTGGAGGGCTTATAAAGAAAGAACTGGGGAAAATATCTGAGCTAACTGGGCCCTGTGGTTATGAGTCTGTAACAATAATTCAATTTAATTCAATTCAACAACATTTATTTAGCATCTACTATGAGCCAGGCACTGGTACTGGGGATATAAAAACTAACATGGAAACAGTCTGTATCCTAAAGGTGGCTTCTTGCCAACTAAGGTTTAACTCCTTCTCCCCCAAAATTAAAAAAACACAGTCATACTAAACAGGTTTAAATTTCCCTTTCAACAGTGTTTTAAAGGAGTTCATTTCAACACCATTTTACAGGTAAAGAAAATGAGGTCCTGTGGTAAAAATGAGTTGCCCAAGGCTGTCTAGTGAGTCCAGGGCAGACCTGGGACTAAGTCATAGGATTCTGAGCTAGAAGGGAATGAGTGACTATATGGTGCAACCTCCTTATTTTATAGTTGAAGATTAGAACCCAGGCATCCTGACTTTCCCTATCTTTGTATCCCCAGCACTTAACACAGTGCCTGGAACATAGCCGACATCTAATAAATGTTTCTTTGACTTGATGTCACTACATGACATCCTACTGAAATTCTAAAATAGTTCACATAGCTTCCGATGCTTCTGTTCAGACAGGTACAAAGATAAATCCAAAATTATCTGTGATCAGAACAAAATTTGGTCTTTGGTATTTGCCTGAGGGCTAACAGCAGAAATGATGGAAAGTCTTCTTCACCCCTTGGATATGAACTCTGAAGGCCCTGCCTAGTTTCCCCACTAAGAGTGGACCATTCAGAACTTTTTTATCCTGTCCTTCTTGGGTAAGCCCCAAGACTAATGAAGTTTTCACATACCAGGGGCTGAATCACTGAAGTTCCCTGGACTCACCTATCCGTGGTCCCCTTTGAAGAGGGCACACTGGAAGCTCCCTTTCTAGCACCTGCATTTCTGGGCTGTTCTATAATTTGCCCAGTGAACTGACTTCACAGGATAGACAACTGGCCCAGTTTATACTCTCTTACAAGAAAGGGAAAGTAGAGGCTGAAATCCCCAGTGTCAGCAGACAAACCACACAAAATGCCAGTAGGCAGAGACCAGGATAAACAGAGGGCACATTTTAGGGAAAGTAAATCACAGACAATCACGAATCAAAGGCATTGAGAAGATTGTTCAGGCACAAAACATAAAAACACCATGGAAGTCTACTCTGACTCTCCTACCTCCTACTCATTGACATTCCACCAATCTGGGATTTTCCAAGCCTCTTTTCCCCACCATCCTACTGAGATCTCCCATAGAACCCTTTGGTCCTACAATTCTCTAAAAATAAAAAAGATATAACCTAAGCCATAATGTCCTTTTTTTTTTTCTGGTTCATATCTGTGAATTCATTGGTGTAAAGAACTCTCCAAAAGGATATTCCTTCTTCCAAAGCAGACCAGTTACTGAGCTACAACTTGAGGAATTAGCTACCTGGGACATTCATTCATTAAGAGGTGAAGGGACTTGCCCAGGGTTACGCAGTCAATACAAACTCAGAAGCAGGACTTGAATCCCAGTCTTCTCACCTAGAAAGCTCATTCTTTATCCTCTACACCAGGGGTCGGCAACATATGGTTCTCGAGCCATATCTGTCTCTTTTGAGGGCCAGATATGGCTCTTTCTGCAGGAGCCATAAAGTCAATTTTTTTTTCAGGCGCTGTTACAGGAGCGACACTGTGAGCACTGTACGACTCTCACGAAATTACATTTTAAAAAATGTGGCGTTTATGGCTCTCACAGCCAAAAAGGTTGCCGACCTCTGATCTACACTTTGCTGCTTCTTCTTTAAATAATGTCCATATTCTCAAGGATATACAAAGTCTGTTGTTATTGTTCACTCGTTTCAGTCACATAGGATTTTTTGTGACCCCATTTGGGGTTTTCTTGGCAAAGATACCAGAGTGGTTTGTCATTTCCTTCTCCAGCTCATTTTATAGATGTGGAAACTGAGGTAAACAAGGTTAAGTGATTAGCCCAGAGTTACTCAGCTAGCAAAGTGTCTGAAGCCAGATTTAAGCTCTGGATGATGAGTCTTGCTGACTGTAGACCTGGAGCTCTATCCACTGTACCAACTGGCTACCCTACAGAATTATAGGCAAAACCATGAAATTACAAAAAAGAAAATTCAAAAAGGGTCCCTGGAAAGAGGCAATGAAGGGCAAAGACAGAATTGAAGGGGAAGGGCTACTTCTAACAAATCATAAGCCCTTCCTAGTACAGACAAAATAGGCAATTGGAAAAGCCAAGACCTCAGGGAGAAGCAGCAATATCACGTAGGGGTCCAGTGAGCTCTTAGTATCACTGTTAAGATTCTGACCAGCAAAAAGAGGTCACCATTGCTTGCAATAGAATTGGTGTTACTGAAACCAACACTAGCTGTCCTGAGAATTCCAGGGATACCTGAGGCAAGTGCCCTAACGTGGTTCCTGCCCAGTCTGGGGAAAGCAAGCCAATCAGAGGGTACTGTGCCGCCCAATAAATTTAGCTGCTACTTTCAGCATTATGAGCAAAATCCAGTAAAGTTAACAACACTCTATGTAGTTTGATTTCATCACAACTCCATCTAGTATGTGAGATGCCCTCAGTTCAGATATGTGTGAGATCCTCATAAAGTCATCATTATTTTGTTTTGTTTTGATGTTTTGTTTACTATAACGGTGACAGTTCTCCCAAGCCCCAGCCTCTTTCTTCTGGTCATACCTTGCCCTGATCCCCTTTCCAAATGCTTTAGACTCTCTGCTAGAGGCCCCTAACTTCTCCTAAATGATAGCATTTTTTCCCACAGTGATAGAGGATAAAAGGCCTTTCTCTGCTTTAGTAGACCCTGAGTTCAAGTCCTGCCTGTGAAACATACTGGGTCTTTGGGCACTGGACAAAGCACTGAACCTCTCAGTGCCCCCCAGGCAATTCAGTAAGACTGTAAATTGCAAAGAAAGTAAATATCTGCATAGGCAAATACCCACAATACGAGTGAATTTAGTTTAATTCAAATAATATTTCTTTAACCTCCTATGTGCAAGGCACAGTGCTAGAAAAATCAAGGGAAAAGCAATTCATTTCAACAAACATTTACTAAGTACATTCTGTGAGTCAGGTAAGATGCTAATACTGGAAACCCCCCCCCCAAAAAAAAAATATATATATATATAAAACAATCCCTGCCCTCAAGGAGGTTACATTCTATCAGGAGACTATAACAGGAGTAAATAAATTAAAATTATATAAAGAGTAACTCAAAGTAATTTCAGGGAAAGAGGCCTGGTTTAAAGTCCACTTGGCCTGTCCTCTGAGCCCAGACTTAGGCCCTTTCATACTATAGCAACTTGGAGAAACTTAACAGACCAGCACAACTTGGCTACTAGACAGCCCAGCAGAGGGTACTAGGTGGCACTAAGAATGGTCTCTTATGAGCCAGAGTGACTCTGCCAGCAGATTTCACAGTCATTTCACGGTAGGAGTATATTACTTTTAAAATAGGTTATGTTTACTACCCGCAGTCCCAATGAATCGAATGAGATGCTTGCTCTATTGATTTTTCTGGGGACTTTGCATACCAAGGTCTCGATCCTGCCCCTGCTAGGCGGATATTCATCACCATTTATCTCATAAAATCAACTCTCTTACTCCTTGCCTTTGCAGATCAGAAAAGCTGATCTTCTTTGTCAAAAGACAAACAGTAAAGTTCTTCTACTGATGCCCCATGATGGCATGGAGGTGACCCTGAGCTCTCCAAGGCTAAGGTAGTGGAATGTAAGCTTTGGACAGGCCAGACAGGTTAGAAGGCTTTAAAGGTGACAGCCTGTGTGTCTGCTGACTAAGAACCAGTCTACTTAAGGACAGAGGAGCTCATTGCCAAAAGGTTGGTCACCCAGTGATGGATTTTCTTTTCCTTTTCTCCACAGAAGTTCATGATACTGTCAACTAAGGCACAGAGAAGTTGTGATATGTCTATGGAGGTAATGCCCACATTTTCAATCGTCCAGATATTTGAAAGATTGAAGACTATGGGCTTGGCCACAGGAAATCAACCACATGAATTGAGTGTCCTCTAGGCATAGCCTAGTGAGGGAGATTCAAGGATGGATCCACAAATTAGGTGACTCCTTCAAGATCTTCAAGACATCCCCTTAATTCAAATGAACCAAAATTTATTAAGCACCCACTATGTTCCAGGTATTATTCTAAGCACTAGAAATACAAGGGAAAATAAAAGAAGCAGTCTCAAGAAGTTTACATTTTACTGGTGAGATTCTTAGCTAAGGTTGTCCTGGCCTTGTACACAGTTTTAGCCACTGGAATCTTGACATATTCCTTGAGCTCAAACCCCTGGCTCATATCCCAGACCCAGTAGCTAGGACTCAGAATGATTCCCCAAGCCTGAATCTCTGTTTTGACTCCTGCTCCATAACTCAATAACTGGTGCTCTGAATTGTTCTGGCCAGTTCTTTCCAGGGCCTAGAGTTCTGATGCCAACCCATAGCTATTATGCTGCCAGATTTGTGAGATGCTGATTATCACCTGTCTGCTCAGACTTTCTACCTACTTCCAGACTGCCCTTATGCTCCACTCTCCTGCCCAAACTTCTTTCAATTACATAATGCTAGCCCAGAACAATCTGGATCACCTGCCCTACCTGGATCTACGTGGTCTCAGACTCTTAGTTGTCCATGGTCTGCTGCCACCTGTTTCTGATGGACATAGACCATGCTCAAAAGCCTCCAATGGCTTGCTTTTACATTGAGGATTACATACATAATCTTTAATTTATAAAGTCTTCCATAATTTGGCTTCTAACAACCTTTCCAATTCTATTTCATACTAATCCCCTTTACAAACTCTATATTTTAGCCAGTCAGGAGTATTAGCTATTCGCCAAATTCAGTTCTCAATCTCTCACCTCTTTGAATTTACACAAGTTCTTCCTCATAATGGGAATGTGCTCTCTGTTCATTCCCACCTCTCTAAGAATCTCTAGTCTTCCTTCAAAGCTCATCTCTCTTGTCATCTCTTTAAGACCCATAATACTTCTAAATTAGTACTGTTCTTTCCCTCCTAAAATTACCTTGTATTATCTGGGTACATCTATCTCACTTTCTAACCCCAACCTAGTACAGGTAGCATGTGAACTTCTGGAGGAAAGACATTGCTTTCCTTTCAAAGTTCTGTTCAGAGCACTTAAAACATTGCCTAATAAATTTGTTATTTTGTTTAACAAAAACTTGTTAAATTTAATTGAATCTTACCTAAGGATCCTACAGATAGAAAGAATAAATTAACAAAGACTTGAACATATTTGTGTATATATGTCATATGTATTATATATGTATATATAATTCTTTAACAATACTTGTGGGACTCTCACAGAAGAAACAAACTTTTAGAGTGAAGTAGAACCAAAAACAAAACAACAAAAACAATTTACATAATGAATACAACAGGTAAACATACTCTGAAAGATATCAAAACCCTGACCAATTCAATGACTTATCTTGAATCCTGAGGACATGTGACACAATATTGTCTCCCTCTTCTCAGGAGAGAGATGGTGACCATTGTTTGTCCTTCATTGTTGAAGAGGGTCAGTGACATCATGGGTGATGTCTTGACTTGCCTGTGATTTGGGATTTAAGTGAGACAGAGTTGCACAGCATCTTCAGCCTCACTCTTTCCTCCAGAGTCATTCAAGTTCATTGACAAGACAAAAATCAGGTCAATTGATGATGGCTCAGGATGCATTGGATGAGCTTGGCATCTTCAATGTCTGACCAAGTTTTAAGTACTCCATACCTTCAGGATGTTGGAAAGAATTCTTCTAATGAGCTCATTCCACCAAGGAAAGTTTTCACATGCTTGGAGAAGACATTCCCCTAACTTACTGATGGGGTTGTGGCCCATTGACTACCCTCAACCTAGCTTAGCTCATTTGCTGAGATGGTTTTACCATCTGTACATACTATAGTTTCTTGGAGGGGAAGAAGAGAGTTGGGTGAAAAGTGGATACCAAAAGTAGATGAGCAGCACTGAAAAGGGTTTGGCAAGGCCTTATACCAGAGATGCTAGTTGTTCCTGAACACCTCACATATTCCAACTTTGTGGTGGACTGTGGGATGCAGAATGAGATGTGTATTGTTAGACATGCCCAATGTGCTATTTGTTCTGTTTAACTGTCTGTTTTTTTGTCTTAAAACTTTGGAGTAGGGAGGGTGGTTGTCCATTTCTGTCTTAGTAAGTAAGAAATAGTTGGCAATAAATATATGCTAATAGCTAAGAGAGATGATTATAAGAGTATGGTTTAGAAGATGTTTACTTGAGAGCATAAAGGTTAAAAATAGGATAAGGAAAAGGGAAAGTTATTCAAGGACTTCCATTGTCTTATGGAATCCTGCCATCATATAACTTAGAATTATGTCATTCTATCCTTTGACAAGATGGTTCAAGTACTACTATCCCAAGATCATCAGAACAAGTCCTGGATCCTCTGAGTCAATTCTTGTGCCTAATAAACTCTGTCTCAGTTGCATTCAATTTGGAAAGTGTTCTCCTGCTACCCAAGCCTCGTGTGAATACCTAGTGATGAGGGACTGATGAGTAGACCAGGGTCAGTCATGGAATAAAGATCCAGGATAATGAACAAAGTCCCCAAAGTATCCAGACCATCAGGATACCTACTTTAGTAGGACAAGTCAGAAGATGACCAATGTCTCTACTCATGATTGCTAAGTTGTAGACTAGGATAGAAGCTGGTATCAAAAAAAGCATGCCCACATGCTACATATTTCATTTATGTCTTTTAGCCACCATAATGCTTTTCTCCCAGCTTGTTCTAAATAGTGCCTATCTGGCAAGCCAAGGGCTAATTAAGTCAGCTCTAAGGTAGAGCTAACTGTCTCAAGGTCTAAGGTTTACTGCCAAGTGACTACCTGAGAGCTAAAGGGTAAATTCTCAACATGGCAATCTATCTCTACACACTCAAGGGTGTCAAGGTTAAAATTGTTCAAGGGGCACACATAATTGGTTCATACAATGAAGTACTAGCAACAAATATCAGGTCTGGAATCAAGATAGGATATGTTGGCTCCACTCAGGGTAACTTGGGTCATAGTGAACTATTGTATTTTCCCCTATGTACCATAATTCTGAACTTCTCTCTAATATTTTTTAAACCCTTAACTTCTGTGTATTGGCTCATAGGTGGAAGAGTGGTAAGGGTGGGCAATGAGGGTCAAGTGACTTGCATAGGGTCACACAACTGGGAAGTGTCTGAGGCCGGATTTGAACCTAGGAACTCCTGTCTCTAGGCTTGACTCTCAAACCACTGAGCTACCCAGCTGCCCCCCTGAACTTCTCTCTAATAAAAGGTATTACATTTGCATGAGAGAAGGGAATGGTTGAGGAGCATGCCCAACCCACTCCAGGTTATTGTGGATAGGTATCAAGAGAAATGAGAACCCAGGTTGTATTTAATTAGGTTCCAGCTAGTATTCACATTCAGTGAATGTTCCAGGAAATTGCACCTATGCCCAATAATAGGGTAGCAAGCATTCATTTCTAGCTGGAAATTTGGAGACTTAGTTCACATCCTTCAAAGAAGCAGACAGCTCTAGGGGAGACCCATCCCTTTGGGCACTAGTCTTCTACTTCCTAGTGAAAGACTGTAGGAAAAGTTCTAACTCATTTGCATCATACAGAGCATTAAATTGATTGATAAGGGTTCCTGGGTCATCTAGCACTGACATACTTTGTTAAAGGAGCCATCACATTCCCCAAGGTCATGAACAACTCATTCTAATCTTTGCTACCTCTGGTGAGCTTGACCCTCAGTAGACCCCAAGTGACTGGTTCCCTGCCTTTAAGTTGTCCAGATCAATTTTTGCTTAGGTCTCCTCACTCTGGGATATGGCATCTAGGTCTATATACCTATAAGTCCCTGTCCCCTTTGCATGAGTTATGTCTTCTCTACCTTCACTGAGGCTAGACCCAATGAACAGCACTCATATGGTTAGACCATAATTCAAATCAATCCAGTAAATATCCATTTAGTACCTGGGTGGCAAGGAAGATAGTGTTTAGAGTCAAGAAGACTTGAGTTCAAATCCTGCCTCAAATCATATGACCCTGGACAAATCACACAACCTTTCTAAGCCTCAGCTTAGTTGTGGGACTTGATGGACTATAAAATCCCTTCCAGCTCTAAATCTATAAACCTATATGTGCTAGGTAGTAGGGATCAAAAGACAAAATAAAAGTCCCATCCCTCAAAGAGATAACAAAGAAGCATTATTTTTAAAATCTATCCCACACAGCCCTCTGCATTTAATCCTGTCTTATAGGGGCCATTCTGGGTTATCTGGTGCCAAAAAAGCCTAGTTTTATATTAGTAAAGGGGAAATAAAGATCAGGACTTATGGGACTGGTGTCCCACTTTTTTTTTTACACAGAGTTACATTGTATATCACTATAATGTCCTAAGTAGTGGTTATACAAAAATAATAAAAATCCAGCTTGAATATTAGCACTTCCTAAGATCCATATGGTAATCCATAAAGAAATGGTAAACCACTCCAATATCTTTGCTAAGAAAACTACATGAATAGCAAAAGCAAGCTATTGTCCATGTGGTCATGAAAGGGCTAGGCTCAAATGAATGAATCAACAACAACAAAGATCCATATGGACTATAGGAGTACTGTTGCCTAAAACAAAGATCATGTTCCTAAAAAGGCATCCCTTGATTTCCAACTATATTTTCAAATGGAAGGTGGACATTTTTTTCTGCAATACCAGGGAGAGATTTGTGTCAAATGCAAAAGAAACAGAAATTGAAGGGAATGGCTAATGAGAATAGGTAGGATCTAAGGCATCTAATGGATTTTTCCTATCAGGAATATATAGTTTCAAAGGGCTATGACTAGGGGTCTACTTGGGATCTTCTTGGTAACATAAGTGGCCCATAGGGAAGATTACTGGCCCCTCTTTGTACTGTACCCCGAGATCCCAAACCATACTCAAATTATATTAGCACAAAGTGACAAATTCCATTAGCGTATATCTGGTAGTTTTCTAAATAGGAAGAGGGTCCATATAGCCTCCTTACCATAAAGTAGCAGCTACTGTCCCACAGAGACGTACCTATACCAGAATATCATACCAGGTTGCATTAGTTGGTATAAGAAGCAACCAGGGAAGAAGTTGTCAAATCCCCTTCAGTGAGAGGAAGGCCATGGGCTGCATTCCCCTTAAATCGGTATCCCATCTTTCATGACAGAAGAATTCATGGCAACATTTGGATGATGATTCACTTTGGACTAAGAGGTTACAGTCCTAGGGAAAGAGCAACTTGGTGACTAAACTAGTGTAATACTGAATAGGACAAAGAGAACTGACTCTATACACAGAGAATGTGGGTTGAAACCCTAGCTCTAGCACTACTACTCTTTGTAACATTGGGCTTGTCACTTTATTCCTTGGATCTCAGTCTTCTCATCTCTAAAGTAAAGGGGATGGATGAACTAGAGGGCCTCTGAGATCCTGCCAGCTTGAGACCTATGAACCTGTGACCCTATGATCTGAACAGTTAGGAGAATGGACTAGATGATGTCCTAGTAAGCCCATGATCCTATAATACTGTGATGAATCATGCTGACTCATTTGGGCCAGAATAAGGAGGAAGTGCTATATCCACAGGTTCTGCCAGAAGGTCTTCTTTCCCCTTGCTCCTGATCATTCAGTCATGGTCCCATCCTGTTATGTGCCATACATACATTAGCACCACTCAAGAATACCACCTAAGAATTCCAGAATACCCATGTTTCTGGAGGAACTGGTTCATATTCATGCTGGATCACCATGTTGACTCTCAAACTATTGAGGTAGTGACCCAGCCCTGTCTCTTTTAGATAAGTGCTCCAGGAGGGGTTTAAAATAACTGTAATCTGGTATCTCTCAGGACACAAATATTGAAAACTTCCATTAGTGAATCACAAGTAAGATCTTTGACCTAAAGGGGTTCTTCCCTAGTGGGATTGCCTGGGCTAAGGGAGGATAAATGAGAGATGAAAGAGGAAAGACCAAAGAATTTTCACTCTGAAGCCAAGTGGTTACCTCCTAATGGGTTCTGCTGAATTCACCAGCCTGAGCATGATTCCAGCACCAATTTATTGATGCTTTTATTAGTGGTAAAGCAACTATTATTAATCATGGTGCTTCACCATTAATGAACTTGGTCTTCCTAGCCTACTTTGTAGGAGGAAACTTTGAAAAGGCCCAGGAGCATTGTGGCTAATGGGGGTCTGCTTCTAACAGGGTCTCAGAGCTGGTGAGCAACTGTTTTTCAAAACAGTAGAAAGGAAGACTGATACAAAATACTCTCGAAGTCTAGTGAAAAGTCCATTGGGTAAAGAGCTCTTCATGAGTCTAGGGCCTTCTTAAAGGAGAAGGGAGTCTATTTCATGAAATTAGAGTGAGTTGTTAATGGCATAATGGGTACTTCTGGGTACTTTCCATATTATGACCCAGAAACCTCTTTATCCTGGAAGCTCACACCAGCCCTGGAAGTACCCACATTGGAAGTACCCTCTACCCTAGTGGCTTCTCCCTATGATTGGATGGCTCCTCCTAGAACCTCCATTTAAGGAGAATACCCAGGACAGCAAATTCTTGTTCCTTTCCTGGCTGTATTCTGTACCAGTTACCATTGTCACACACTCCAGTCTTTCATTTTCATTTGTGTTACCTTTCCCCTTCAGCATATAAGCTCCTTGAGGGCAAAGACTATCTGTCTTTCCACTTGTATTTGTATTTCCAACACTTAGCACAATGCCTGGAACATTTATTGTTGTTCCATCATTCCAGTTATGTCATATTCTTTATAACCCCATTTGGATTTTTTTAAAAGATACTAGCATGAGTTCTTATTTCCTTCTCCAATTCATTTTTTTAGATGAGGGAACTGAGGCAAACAGGGTTAAGTGAATTGTCCAGGGTCACCTAGCTAGTAAATGTCTAAAGCTGGATTTGAACTTAGGTTTTCCTAAGGCCAAGCTAGCTGCCCTCCTGGAACATAGTAAGCGATTTATAGATTCTTGTTGACTGGTTACTGAGGGTAACATAGCTCTGAGAAATGGAAATTCAATTAATATAATAGATGTATTCAAGCATAGCATCTTTTTTGCATTAACACCTGAAAATCATACATATCAACAGACTCACATAATCAACACCTATGATGGAAAGTTGAGCCAACAAACATCCATGACCCATGCATGATCTACACAGGACTTCTGGCCAGAGCCTCTAGTATGGTTTTATAATTATCCTAGAGTCCCTAAACATCTTTCCAGCACTGACAATACATAAGCTTTAAGAATAACATTCCTGATCTCACCTTCCAGACTTCTTTTCCTTTTTTTTCCTCTTCAGTTTTATTACTGCCCTAAAAACACCTCATCCCTGAACCCCAACTCTCCTGATTGGTGACTGCTCAAGACATTATTATAGGTGGGACCTCAGAACTTCATTCCTGACTCTATTTTTTAAATCCTCAACAGAATTTTTATGTATTTTCTTTGCCTATTAGACTGTAAATTCCTTGAGGGAAGGGATTCTCTTGCTTTTGTTTGTATCCATAGCACTTAGCACAGTGCCTGATATATAGTAAATGCTTAATAATTGCTCTATCTATCTAACAGAAACCGCTCCCTCATAATAGGTGGGGGAAAAAACAGGTCACCATCAATTCCCTGGGTCTCTATCAGTAATTTCAGGCAAATATCCAGGAGTTCCTAAGATATGTAATCTCCCAGCTGTTGAATTGTATAATCAATACTGGCTTCCCTCGTCTTGGTTGTTGTCTTCATACCAATTTCTCCCAAATGGTTCAATGCTTCTGCGTAATGTTTATCTCTTCTGTCTGGGCTCTGATATCTTTATCTGATTCATCTTTTGTGGGGTGTGCAATATGGTGCAGATGATCATCCAGTGGGTCTTGTTGGAAACCATAAAAGCTATCACTTGAAGGGAGTCATTGTTAAGACCTGATTTGTTGTTTTTCAGTTACATATAACTCTTCTTGACCCAATGTGGGGTTTTCTTGGCAAAGATACTAGAGCGATTTGCCATTTCCTTTTCCAGCTTATTTTACAGATGAAGAAATTGAAGCAAACAAGGTTAAGTGACTTGTCCAGAGTCACACAACTAGTGTCTGAGGCCAGATGAGTCTTTCTGACTTTAGTCCTGGCTTTCTATCCACTGTGCCACCTAAAGAGACCTGATAGGAGATCCAAAGGAGACAGATAAAGAGATCCATGGTTGTATGAAGGAGGAGCCTTATTTTACAGAAAGAGATGAGGAAAAAGGGTATTGGAATAGGGTATGAGAGGTTCTTCCTCCTGTATGTCTACATTCTAGTTTTTTCAGGTCTCAGGACTGGTTTGTGAATGCTATGATCTTAGCCTTAGAAACTTGGAAAGGTCCAACTGACATTTAAACTCAGGAGCTTGTACATCTAATTTCTGAACTTTCTTTTTAGCAGTTTTAGTTTTACTCACAGAGTTTTGAAGAAACTCCTGAGAAGAGTTAAAATATAAAGAGTATAGACTCAGCCTTCCATGTCTGTTATTCAGATATAGAAGTTACATCTCTCCTCAATTTTTCTGAGGGCTGTTAATAACTATTCAGTGCCATAATGAACGGAGCCACAAAAGAAAAATTTTGTACTGGATTATAGTCAAAGTGGTCAAGTTAGTGAGTGTCTTTGCCTCTAGGGGAACTTCTAGGTCCCAAGGAATCATCAGGGACCTCTTTATTAGATACTGAATAATGCCTAAAAAGGGCAAATTGAGTCCCATTCCAAGATTAGGGATTTACTACTTCTTTCTTCCCCTAGTGGAAATGTCATACTATAACAACTGGTAATGGAGTAGATGAATGATCTGCTAAGGAAACAAGTTAAAGAGACAGGAAGAGAAAAGAGGTAGGGAGGAGTCATTTCTGTGTTTAGTGTCCCAAGGTCACAAGGTTCAGGGGAAGCAATGTCATTTGAGAAAGGTAGCCGAGCCTTCTTAGGATTTTCTCCCTTTCCTAATTTCTAAACTCCATTACCAAAACTGGCCTTAATAACAGCTTCCAATCTCTTGGACTAAAGAGGCCACAGTGCTGTCCTACTCTTATATAAACATAGAGTTCCTTTAACCCCCAATTGCAACTTGGAGTCCTAGGACCATAGATCTAGAGTTAGAAGAAATCTTAGAAGTCATCTAGTCCAACTTCCTCATCTTATAGATGAGCAATCTGGTGCCTAAGAAAGTTGAGTGATTTGCCCAAGGTCATAGCAGCAGTAATTATCAGAGGTGGACTTTGAACCTTAGTCTTTGACTCTAAAGCTGGAATCCTTTCCTCTAGATCAGTGATTCCCAAAGTGGGCACTACAGCCCCCTGGTGGGTGCTGCAGCAATCCAGGAAGACAGTGATGGCCACACTTTTTTTTGTGTTACATTCTATTCTGAGTTTAATAAATGGCTTCATAATTTCCAGAGGGTGCTAAGTAATATTTTTTTCTGGAAAGGGGGCGGTAGGCCAAAAAAGTTTGGGAACCACTGCTCTAGATCAAGATGCCTTCTGGTTGGTTTAAGTCACAATTTGGAACATTCATGGTCTGGAACAGCTGACTAGAAAATAAGTGCTATTTATGGGGTGCTTTTTCCCCAAAACTTTTTAAAGTTCTATGAGAGCTCCTCTGAGCTGATATAAAGTCTGAGCACTCACAAGGAAGAAAGAGAAATGGGGAGAATAGAGCTAAGTAGAACTAAACCTGAAATGAAAAGACAAGAATAAGTCCGTTACCATCTATGGATGGGGCAGGGAGAGTGAAGGAAGGGATAGAAGGAGGGGAGGAGAAGAGAGGAAAGAAGGAGAAGTAGAGAGAAGAGAGGAAAAGAGAGGAAAGGGAAAAGAGAAAGAAAGGAGGGGACAGGGAGAGGGAGAAGGAGAGGGGAAGAAAGAGCCCACTCTAATACCAATTCCTATCCTGGATCTTTATAACTATTCTCTAAATACTATAATTTAGAGGACAACTCATAAGAAAATCAAACAGACCAATAATATCTAAAGTCTGATCCTTTTGTTATAGTGAGCACACAGGAAGTGTTATAGTATAGCTCACAGGAAGTCTTAGAGTCGGTCTAAGACAAAATGTCATGGAGGACCAGGGTACAAGTGGGCAAAGGGGTCTGGAAAAGGTTCTCTGATAAATATTTAACAATTGTCTCTCCAAAAACATAGGATACACTTTTAAGCTGAATATACTTCATTAACATTGTCTCAGTCACTTTCTTAAGTCTAAACAATCAACAAAACAATCAATCAAGCTCTGGCTTGTAGTGTTTGCCAATTTCTGAGGTGTAAGTGCTCACACTGAAAATTTAACCACCAGCTCTTCCAAACAGCAAGAGCTGCTTCTAATGAACACAAAGAATACAATGAAGTCTCGGTTACTTGAGAGCTCAGCATAGTCAGCCTCAAATGCAGTGAACATCCTATTTTAGGGAAAAAAAAAAAGGAGGATGGGGAAGGAATTACAGTAGTGGTCCTGTGGAGTGGCTGCCTTTGGACTCAGAATGCCCAGAATCCAGTGAACTCTCCTGCTCTCTTCCTTATATATTTGGTCTTTCATCCATTCCATAAAAGGGCAGCTTACTTTATTGCTTTTATAAAGCTGGGGAACCAGTCTCAGATACCTCCTTTCTTATGGTATTGGGGTCAGTAAATGTTGGCTTCCTGTCTCTGTCTTCATAAAGAGTTTCCAATAAACAAATACAAATAACTAATTTGGATGATAATAAAAGAGGGTAGTTTCCAAAGCATTTACACAAGAGAACGGAAGTCAAGAAAGTGAGCAAGGGGGAAAGAGACACATAATATGAGTTTTATTGTCTTGCAACATCCTATCACCAATTTGGGATGACTTTAAAATAAAAACAATTGACATTTATATAAGGCTTAAAGATCTGAAAGGTAATTTACATACACTGCCTCCTTCAGTTCCATCACAATCCTATGGAGAAGAGGTTATAGACAGTTTTAGACCCATTTTGCAGATGAGGAAGTTGAGATTCAAAAAGATTAAATGATTTACTGTTGATCACATAATTAGCAAGTGTTGGAGGCCACATTTGATCACAGATCTTCCTTGACATTAAGTCAATTGGGTTGGAGGAGAGGAGGGCTGTTTGAATTCCCAACACATGATGCAGCTTCTCAATAAAATCATTACATAATCTATTTTATGGAACTATACCCATCCGTGTAAAGGGATAGCCAAAGGGACTGGGAAGGAGGAAGTGTAAAAGAAGGAAAAAGCTTAGGAGCAATAGATCATTCCAGTTTCTCCAGTCCTTTTCCATAATGGAAATTCACAAAAACTGAGTGTCTCATATTTAGTAATTTCTCAATCACCATTTAGGATTTTCATCATTTCCTGGGATTTTCAAAGTTGAAGAAGAACAAAAATAAAAGAGGCCAGAGACTAAGCCTCACCTCCAGACTCAGCCCAGGCTGGAGTTTGAAAAGAGTGAGATTATAGGAGTTGTTGTTGTTTATCCTCCATTGTGGAAGAGAACAAATGGCATCACAGGATGATGTCTTGACTTCTGCAAGCATTGGATTTAAGCGAGGTCGAGTTGCATAAAGTTGCCAGCCCCACTCTCTAGAGTCATCAAAGTCCAGTGACAAGACAAAAGCCAAGACTATTGGCAATGGCTGGAGGATGCAGTGGATGGCCTTGGTGTCTTTGATGTCTGACAGAGGTAAGGCTCAAGTTCAATGCCTTGGCCTCCTTGTAGATCCACTCTAAGGAATGGTAAGTGGTAGGTCATTGTAGAGGGAGGGATATAATACTTTGTCAAAATACTTTGACAATAGCAAGTTTAACTCCCCAGGTTCTCGATGTTATGATGCAAGCTCCTTGAGAGTGGTGATTATTCATTATTTTTTATTTTAAAGCCTTACCTTCCATCTTAAAATCAATACTGAGTATCGGTTCCAAGGCAGAAGAGGCATAAGGGCTAGGCAATGGGGGTTAAGTGACTTGCCCAGGGTCACACAGCTAGGAAGTGTCTGAATACAGAGTTGAAACCAGGACTTCCAAGGCTCCATGCCTAGTTCAACAGTCCACTGAGCCAGCTAGCTGCACTCTGGTTCATTCTTTGGATTTGTATCCCCAGCACCTAGCACAGTACCTGGAATATAATATGATAGGGAAAGAGATTAGATTTTTACTGCTACTTCACTGGTATGGGTTACACACAGGTAAGGAAACTCCCTCTAAAGCAGGGGTCGGCAACCTTTTTGGCCGTGAGAGCCATAAACGCCACATTTTTTAAAATGTAATTTCGTGAGAGCCGTACAGTGCTCACAATGCGCGCTCCTGTAACAGTGCCTGAAAAAAAATTGACTTTATGGCTCCTGCAGAAAGAGCCATATCTGGCCCTCAAAAGAGCCAGATATGGCTCAAGAGCCATACATTGCCGACCCCTGTACTAAAGTCAGTGAACCAGGAGTTTTAAGTACCTACTATATGAGAGGCACTGTCCTAAATACCAGGGATACAAAGAAAACGGGTAGGGAAAAGCCATTGCTCTCAAGGAGCTCTCTTTCTAAAGGGGGAAATAATATGCAAACAACTATATTCAAAGTATGTTCAGGATAAATGGGAGATAATTTCAGAGCAGAGGCACTAAGATTAAGGAGGACTAGGAAAGGCCTCTTGCAAAAGGGGAGATTTTAGTTGAGATTTGAAGAAAGCCAGGAGGTAGAGAGAGAGAGGAGAGAGAGCTTCAGGCTAAGTGACAGCCAGTGGGAGATAGCCAGTCTTGATAAGGAACATCAAAGAGACCAGTGTCACTGAATTGAAGTTGGGTATCCTCTTTGCAATTTGTAATCTCCAAGAGTTAGGTGACTTGACCAGGGTCATTTAGCTAGAGGTGAAAGTGGAACCCAGCCCTTCTTGACTCTAATCATTATTAGATCACACTGTCTCTGTCATAGAAAATAGTCAATAAATGCTTGTTCATTGACTACAGTAAGATCTATGAGAACTCTATTATGATGGGGCTTGTTACTACACAGATTTAGATATGCCATAGATCAATTAAGAGAAACTGAAAATTCAATAGCTCCATAGAGTCTATGTCTGATTCAGTGCAATTCAATTCAACAGGCATTGATTAATTTAGCATCTATGTGTCAGGCACTGGCACAGAGCCACAAATGAAATAATCCTTGACCTCAAGATGGTTACATTCTCCTGGGAGGAAATAACATAAACAAAAATATACAAATGCAAATTTATCCCAAGTGGGACCTGGGTTCAAATTCCATTTCTGACACTTACTACCCATGTGCTTGAGAAAATCACTTAACCTCTTGGACTTCCCTCTCCTCATCTGTAAAATGAGGGTTTGGCTTATTTGACATGCAAGGCCCCTTCTAGCTATAGATGTAGGTTTCTATGATCTTGAATACAAAATATTTGGGGAGTGGGGGGATATCTATACCTAGAGAACCAGGAGAATACCCAGAGAGCCTTATATAGAAAGAGGGTGGCACTTAAGATGAACCTTAGAGGAAGCTAAGTGTACTAAGAGGCTGTGATAATGAGAGAGAGTGTTCCAGTTTGGGAGGCAGAGCCACTCTGTGAAAAGGCAAAGAACCAGAAGATCGAATGCCATGCTCAGAGAACAGCAAGTAGGTCATCCTAGCCAGAACATATAACATGTGAAATGTGGGGAATCAGTCTGGATAGGAAGGTTGAAGCCAGATCGTGAAGGGCTCTAAATGCCAGAGGAATTTATATTTTATCCTAGAGGGAGTAGGGAGCCAGTGAAGCTTGAGCAGCAGAGTAGCATGGTCAGCTGGGTATTTTAGGAGTATTCATTATGCAGTTTTGTGGAAACTGTACTGGAAAGTAGAAAGACTTGAGGCAGGTAAATCAACGTGGAGACTATTGAAAAAAGTGATGAGAGAGTGATCTAAAATGATATTGTCACATGGAAGGGAAAAAATGGATTGGAAAGAAAAGAATGGGGATTCAAGAGATGTTATGAAGACGAAATTCAAATTACTTGAAAAGTGGTTGGTTCTGGGGGAAGAAGAGGAAGGAGTTAAGGATGAGCCTGAGGTTGAAAACCTGAGCCACTGGAAAGATGGGAAGACCCAACATAAAAGATTAGTAGAGGTGCCTATCGAGGTCCCTGATTCTAAAGTTATAAACGTGTTTCACTGGATTCTCCCATTCAAAGAGCAAGTCATCCAGTCCTGACATGGATTTAATGTGAGGAGGCCCTTTTCTCAGGACTCCCCTATCCAACTCCAAACAAAGCAAACTGTCCATGTCAAGAGCCTACTGTTTCTGAAAAGAGAGGTCATCCCTTTGTGAACCACACTGATGCTGCCCTTCCTTAGCTTAAGTGATGTAAATGCCAAAGAGTCCTCTGCTCATCATCCTGTCAGGGAGGGCTGTTTTTAAATGCTAGGAGGAGTGATGATTGGCTGTAGAGATGCAGTAAACAAACAGGGTTTTTAAAAAAAGGCAGAGTTTTCTGTCTGCCCTTTATTCACTAAAAGCTTCTATTTGCTCAGGCTTTCACATGACTAAAATAACCGAGCTAGTATTTATTATACAGAACATTAATAAGCAAGAAGCATTGACCCTCAGTTGCTAAGAACCAGGTAAATGGCTGAGGGAAAAGGCCCCATGAATGGTAGACATTTTATAGTGGAAGACTTGAAGGGGAATATGCTGAATATAAAGATGACTAGTGTTGTAGCACTGAGGAAAAAAACCGTAATTTTTCATTGATGTACGGCAAGCAGAGCTGAAAAGAACACAAAAACAACAGTAGATCCATTAACTGGATGACAAGAAACAGTGTTCACATCTACTGACTAAACTGTTTTTGATTCTTTAGTGCCAACATGCAGAATGATCTTTACATTATGTTGCCAGGGAAAAACCTTAAAATGCATTTATTTCATAATGCAACTTTCTTGTATTATCATAATAGAGCCATAACGGTTGTTGCAAACACTATGTGGTCTAAAACACCTAAGTATAGTTATTAAATTGGAAATTTTTGAAGAGAGGAAAATTTGGAGCACCCAAGAAGATTGTGACTGGCTACAAGGGCTCTAGAAGCATTCAGCTTCCTCCAGGTCCTCTCAGCCTTAAGAAGCTCCCAGAAATCTCAGGGATTCCTGGCCCCTCCTTAACAAAACTCAGAAAATAAAATATACTCACATGTAATCACTTGATATATATACATATATACACACATGTGTAAGTAGGTATGTATACATATATATATTTTTTAAGAGACAACTGGGAAAATGTAGGAGCTGCATCTGAAAATGGCTATGTTTTACTACTTACCTAAGCTCACACATTCCCACAATTCACTTTTCACTTCTGATCATTCCTGGGAACCTCTCATATTATCTGCATATCAGAAAAATACTTTACATATCCATATATCTCTCATCTTAGGTTATGGGTTTATCAGATTTTCATGTTTCTACATCTTCCCCCATTAGTAATATTGGTGTGTAATTGGGACATTCCTAGGAAGTACCATGCCTAGCACAGCCCTGGGTACCCTCAGTAGAAATTGTTAATGAGAAAGAGATTAATGACCTCATAGGTTCTCAGCTCTGGTCCCTCATACAGATGAGCTTTGGTACAAATGAATTCTGTACTTGAAACCTTCAGACCTGCCTTATTCCTTAGAGGTGAGCAAAGACAATAAGAAGTTTGCTCCAAATACTCAGAATCACTCAGTATAAGATTCAGACAGCTCTCCTTTAATTTGATCACTAAAAATGATGCCAAAGAAGCTGTTTTCTGGAGAGATAAAGTACTTTTCTTTGCCCACTATTAAAAGTTCTAGAAGCCAAGATTTGTTCCCCCCAATCAGGAAGATCTAGGAGAGAAAGGCACAACCATTTGGAATTTTTTCTTTAGAAAATAACAATACACACCCATATTAAAATTACAATGAAAGTGGTAGTCTTCTGAAGGGTTTCCTTAGGTGTCTAATCCATATAACCAAAAGCATCTTAGCTTAAAGGAGATGTCGGGGTCTCAAGTCAAAGTTACTAGTTTGTATATTTGTATATTTTCATATTTGATCCTCACAACAACCTTATGAGGGAGATACTATTATTGCACCTTCCTTCCCCTAATCCCATTTTACAGGTGAGGAAAATAAGCCTTAGGGAATTACCTATAGTCATACAACTAGTAAATGTTAGAGGCATTATTTGAACCCAAGTTTCTCTTGACTTTCAGTTTTTCTACCACAGACTGTTGAATTTGCAGAAACAGAGAGACTTCTGATTTTTCTTTCCTACTTTTTAATTGGGCTCAATCACTATTTTGGTGAAAAAATGAGTCTTTGTGAAACCCAAGAAACTAAAGCAAAAATATTTGTGATGGGCTTACTTATGGTTCCTCAGATGATCAGCATTCTGGCTGTTCAGCAAAGGTGATGGCATTACTTGGCAAATCAGTCTGCAATACAAAATATCCATTTGCCGCCTTCATGCAGACACAGAAGACCTAATCACCAATACTCATCCAGTTAAGCAGAAAATGTCCTGTTTTTAATTTTCCAGTGAACAAAATTTGCACTAATGTGCTGTTTGCACTGAATATACATAACTAATATTACACTGTTTCTTGGTGTAATTTACATGAATAATTCATTATGAAAGGTGCGTCTTGACAAATTATCACATGCAAGTTACCAGGAGGAGCTGTATTACTGTGAGATGGTCAACTGTCCAACCGCTCAGCATCTGCCAGGGATGGAAGGAATCTACTGCAAAGGCATCAGGAATAGCAATTCCTGAAATCATCAGGGTCATTGAAGGTAAGTCAAGAGAACATGACTTCAGTTAATTGAGAATTAAATATTATTTGGGATTATTTGCTATTCCATCATGATTATCTCAAAGGGAGAGTATTTGCTACATAAGCGTTTTCCTACTACATTTGATAGCTGAGTTCTCATGCTGATTCTCTAATGGGTACACCACCTGTCAACCTACTATTTAGGAAGTGGGTTGGCAGTATTTCTTCACTGACTTCTCTATCTCTATCTATCTCTGTCTGTCTGTCTCTGTCTGTCTCTGTCTCTCTGTCTCCCTCCCTCTCTCTCTCTCTCTCTCTCTCTCTCTCTCTCTCTCTCTCTCTCTCTCTCTCTCTCTCTCTCTCTCTCCCCTACCCATACCCATAAGAAGAACAGAGGCCCCCTCTCATTAGACACAGAGTCACAGAGACTTGCACCACATTAAGATGGCAATATCATCTTATTGGCTATTAACACAAATGTGCCAATAAACATAGTGCATAAAAATTATACATATTCCCTCTGTGTCCATAATCCCGAGCAGATATGGCATAATGCAAAACTCACTTCCCCCAAAAGTAGTGCTTAAAGTCACGATGTACAAATTGAATTTTAAATAAATTTCCTGAAACATCACTGGAGTGGTTAAGGTAACATTAGCTACCCCCCATTCGCTAAAAATAAAGAAGGCAGAATGACTATAGCAGCCCTGAAGAAAATGATAGAGGCAGCTAATGGCTATTGTTGGGCCTTGTCAGTATGGGGGCCTCCAGAGTAGCCTCCCTATGAGCTCTAGGGAGTAATATCTAGCCCCAACTCAGTACATTGCAATCATCTGGTTTTCACCCCTGATTATCAACTGATCACCCAATTCCAAAAAGTCAACTGACTTCTTCTTTGTTCTTCATCAAAGAAGGAGATGCTAACTGCATTATCACCTCACCAACACCCTCAGTTAAGATGTCAATGATCTTTAGCAGCATACCACTGAGCCAAGCAGAACATATCCAAATTCAAAACAAGCCAGCCAAGCACACACTCATGCAAGGGTGCATGTGCACGCACACACACACACACCCCAGCAGTACAAAGGAAGAGAAAAAAAACTCTGTGTTGAGAAAGGAGAAATAGGAAAACGGGAGGGGAAAGGTCTTTGGTCCTCCTCCCACAATCATGTAGGGGGCACTGCTAAATAAGGAATAAAAAGGTTTAATATCATATTTCCTTCCAGATATGTCTCCTTAACAAAATTCAGAGGGTTTATTTAATAGGAAGTGAAGACTTTTTGAAAAAAAATTGGGTTAGTCTCTTGTCACAGGTATATTTAGATTTTATATTCAACAGGAATTAGGATGGGGGTGGGGAATTTCTTCTCCCTCTCTAAAGATTCAACTGAAAAATTAGTTGAAACTATCAATAATTTTAGCAAAGTAGCAGGATATGAATAAATTCACACTAATCATCAGCATGTCAATATATCACTAACAATGTCCTGCAAGAAGAGATAGTAAGAGGGGGCAGCTGGGTAGCTCAGTGGATTGAGAGTCAGTCCTAGAAACAGGAGATCCTAGGTTCAAACCTGGCCTCAGCCACTTCCTAGCTGTGTGACCCTGGGCAAGTCACTTGACCCCCATTGCCTACCCTTACCAATCTTCCACCTATGAGACAATACACCGAAGTACAAGGGTAAAAAAAAAAAAAAAAAAAAAAGAAGAGATAGTAAGAGATAACCTATTTAAACTAACCATAGATAGAATAAAATACCTAGGAGTATATCTGCCAGAACAAACCCAGAAACTATATGAACATAATTTATAAAACACTTTTTATACAAATAAAGTCAGATTTAAGTAATTGAAGAAATAGTCATTGTTCATGAATAGGCAGAATCAATATAATTAAAATGACAATCATACCTAAATTAATCTATTAATCAATGCCATTCCAGTTAAATTACCAAAAAATTATTTTATTGAACTAGGAAAAAATAAAATTAATTTGGAAAAACAAAAAGGTCAAATAAAATGTATGAATTGAATTTGTTTAAAGTGATCCACTAAGGTAGGGACTTACCCAAGAAGATCCCAATGGACCAATATACAATCCACCATCAAAATTACCTATCCTTTGAGCCTCATTCAAATGCTACTTTTTCCAAGAAGCCCTGCCACATTAGTTCGAGCAGAAGCAATAGCCCCTTTCTATGAATTCCTGTAGCACTTTTTAAAATAGATTTTTGGAGGAAGTATGTAAGCATAGACAGAAGACAGGCCTTAGAATCAGGAGAACCCAGTTTCATTTCTTACCTCTGATACATATGAGTTTTGCAATATGGACAGGTCACTAAACTACTTAATATCTCCCCATCACTCTCTAAAACCATGAGTTTTAGACCCATATTGCAAAAAGTTCCCTGCAGCCTTCAAAAAAATGGGGGCAGTACCTATTGGTTATAAAGCCTTTTATACAACAACCAATTTATTAAGTGTGCAAAGAAGTAAGCATTATTTCCATTTCCTGGATACAAAAAATTGAAGCTCAGAGATGATTTGTCCAAAGTCAGATGACTAGGCCTAGCACTGTACCCTCTGTGTCCCAACTCCCAGGTCCATTTTTTTCCCATTATTCCACAATAAAGAGGATGGAGACAAGAAGGGGAGAATCTTAAAAGGGGCTTGTCGGGGTCTTAACAGGAAAAGGAATTATTAAATTCATCAAGGAAAAAATTATTACTGCCTTGCCTCATAGAAAGCTTACTCTAGGCAGTCATTTTCCCTTCAGTATTATGGGGGCCTGTTGCAGATGCTAAATGAACTTCTTTCTAGTCCCCTTAAAAGATTCAATCTTCAAAAGCTCAGGAACAGAAAGCCTTGTAAGCAATCCCGATTCTGCTGACCCTACAGATGGATGTTTGATAGATTTTTACAAAGCCAGAGATTTGGGGATAGAATTAAACCCCTCCACGAAATAAGAGTCAATGAACTTGTTTATCATTTTTAATTGTTTGCTGGAGGCCAGGGAACACAAACTCAAACAACCCTTCTGCTGAGCCCAGTCCCACCATGTCCTACCATGCCTTCCAGTAACAAGGACAGCTTCATACAGGGAAGAAATTTTTGATCCTTTCAACAGAAGGCCAAGTGTTTTCCTCTGCAGAGAAATAGTGGGATAAGAAATCAAATTCTGATATCCCAAGATAATACAGGCTGCTCTACTCTGGCTGAAGTGGCAGTGTACCCTTTTAATGTTTCCACATTTTAGGGTGGGAGTCAATTTACTCTGTCTCCAGTATGACAACCTCCTGCCACCCTCACCCATGTATCTACCCTTCATTGGAAGCAAGTCCTTTTGCACCACAGACAATCAAGAATCACTAGCACTGTCACTTCAATTTTAGGTAATATGTAGTCTTAAAACTGCCATTGGAAGACGAATCAAGAAGGGAAAGAGCCCTAAGAACTTCATTCTAATGGAGGGAAAAATATTCTTAGGTAACCCTCCCTAGTTGTATCTACTGGGTAACTAAGTGGCACAGTGAATAGAGAGTGGGGTCTGTAGTAAGGAAGACTTGAATTCAAATTTGACCTCGGATACTAGCTGTGACTCTGGACAAGTCACTTAACCCTTTTTGCCTCAGTTTCCTCATCTGTAAAATAAGCTGGAAAAGGAAATGGCTAACTTCATAAGTGTATTTGTCAAGAAAACCCCAAATGGGGTCACAAAAAGCTGGAAAAGACTGAAATGGCTGAACAACAACAAGTTGTATTTACTACTTGCACTTTGTTCTCTAACAAGGTGAAGCTATTACACAGTTTGAACTTCTGTCATCTGGAAACAATCTAAAGCTCCTAAATTTAAATTAAACTTGACAACGTGATCAATTTGGTGATGATTCTATTATCTTCTCTCCCTGTGTCTCTGTTCTCAAAATATGAATCACTTTCAATTCAAGAAAGTGAGACTTCTTGCTTAAATGACTGCAAGGTCCCAGGGAATGGAAGAGGGTGATCATGGGGTGGCTTCTCCCTGGCCCTGCTTGTGCTCAGAGCCTCAGTGGAGACTGTCTCCATGGTGGGAGAATGAATTGCAAGGAACTCTGACCCTGTCTCAGGTAGGTTTCTGATTTACAGTTGGTTGTGCTTTCTAATGTATAATTTTTATATAATAATTCCACCAGTAAGCACCAAACCTTCTTCTTGGGAATGCAATTAAGGGGAAAAATTAGCAATAAATTGTTTTCAGTACTTAACCCAGTTCTAAATTTATGGTTGTCGGAATTTATTGTTTTCATAGGCCTAGAAAATGGCAATTAATTTTATCCCATTTCCTGTCACTCACCCTCCAAAAACCAGCATTTAAATAAAGAAATGATTCTGTTTTGTTTTGTTTTGTTTTTTTAACTTCTCCTAATCTTCAATATAAAACCTCCCTAATCAGCCACCTCAGGAGGCTTCTGAGAAGGGGTCTTGCCAAATCAGGAACTACTTCCTTTATCTGTGCCTCTCAATTCCTTTTTTCTCTTTTATTTTGCTTTTGCTCTTTCCTACAATGGTGACTGGAACAGCATAACAGCATTATAAGCTCTTTACAGTACCATGTTTTGCTATACAGAGTGAGCATAAATGAGGAAACACTAAGTAAACTCTGACAGCCAATGCTGGATGTATCAGCTTGCCCTATAAATAAGCACTGATCACCTCCATTTTATTGAACTCATTTTCCAGGCAAGCAAAGACCACAAGATTCTCCTGCAAATTTTCCCTTTACACTCTCTAGCACGGCTGCTAGTGTCAACTCAGACAGATTTATAGCCCATTCATTCATGGGAACAAAACCCCTGCCAGGGCTGGTCATGGAACACGCAATAGCAGTTAGTTCAAAAGATAACAGCTGCAATACCTCACCTCTCTATTCAGCACTATATAGCAAACACTACTTTGGAGGTAATAAATGCCTCTTGTTTGTGTTTCTTGAGTAATATCTGGGAATAGCCATGGTCCACATTACCACTGGATGGACCACTCTACCTGCCCCAATCTCTCTTGCGATTTCACTAACTCCCTACCTGACTGGTTGAAAGGAATGGGGGGGGGGGTTGGAAGGCAATGGAGGGGAGGGGGCTTAGAGGAACTAATGGCAGCAAGTTAAAATGGAGAGGGAAAAAAAACCCTAGTGTTTCAGCTTTAAGGAGGGGAACAGAGCTAAAACTAGCTCCCCTTACTGGCTGAAAGGGAAATCTACCAGGTTGGGGTGATTTTAATGAGCACTTGCATCTTTTGAAGGCCCCTAATGCAATTAGATTAGCTGAGAATTCAGCCTTTTCTCCTCTGACACTAATTTCTTTTTTTTTTAAGGTTAAAATAGTTCATGTTAATGAGCACAAAGCAAGAAGCAAGTGGAAAAAAAGATATTTGGGTTCTTTGACCTGGCTACAATTTCCTTCCAGTAAGTCTTCTGATCTCAAAAAAAAAAAAAAAAAAAAAAAAAAAAAGATTCAGTAAATTAAAACAAAATGATTTATTGTGTGCAAGTTTCTGTGTCTGATGCTGTGGCGGGGTTACAGAGATTAATGAGACTCAGTCCTTACCCCCAAAGAGCTTATAGTCTAAAGAGGGTCATGAGAACCCACATATACCCCAATAAATCTTTACCTCAAAGTTAATGTGAAATCGCCTGTAAAATGTGCCATAGGAGAAGTACAAACAAAGTGTTTGAGGGAGTTGGAGGTCAGAAAGATTCTATGTCATAACCTGAGAGAGAGAGGTGTCGGAGATAAGATATGGTAACTGTTGGCTAGAAAGTTCAGATAATCCCTAGCGAGTTATGCTGAAAGGTTTTAGATCTGCGAAATCACAGGAATGTTGCAATAAACAATAACCTGTTTGGGAATCTGGCCATCTCTCCTCTAGATCTATGTAATAAATGTGAGAGGTATTTTTTCCCAGTGAGGCATATTTCAGGATTTCACCATCTCATTGTGGTAGAAGGTTACACCATGAAACACAAACCTCTTTAGCAAGGTTCCAGATCATCCCAAACCTGCTTTTCTTTTTAGGACTTCCATCTTAAAACAGATTTGGAAATAATACATTTTTTGAACGGGAATATACAATAATTTCCTATCATAGTCTGTCTCCAAACATTAAAATTGTTTAATTGATATCTGTTCCTGAATTTTCTGATTTGCATTCCCATCCAGAGCATTCTTTAGGATTTCTGTAATCCCTCTACATCACCATCAGGTCATGCTTTTTCCTCTCAACCAAGGCCTAGACACCCTCCTTCATTGTCAAAGCTTTCTGTTGTAAAATCAGTTTTCTAACTTGTAGCTAAAAGAAATGAGAGGCTCCCCTTGGTGAAACCATACTTACTCTTTGGAGAAAGACATGGTCACTCTTTCCCTTTGGCCTAGGGTCATCCTTAGCATTTTATTATGAGCTGTCCATCATCTTCTCTAAACTCCTTAGTCTTGTTGGGGTTTGGGATATTTCTTAAACAATATTATCAAATGAAGATCTAACTTTTTGTCAGCTAAGCTTTTCAGGAAACATACCAGGCACACACTTTATACACATTGAGGCTGGAGAAATTGCTCAACCTCTGAAAACAAAAGACAACACCTAGAATGATAAAGCTTCCTCCTTACTCCCCATTCCTTTCTCTTCTGTGATTTGTTTATCACCTATCTTCTGGGCCATGGGTCACTGGTAACAGCCAGCTTCACTCTCATCCCAATCTCTCCAACCTCTGGAATGGTCACTTGTCACTTTTTACCAGGGAGTGCCTGATTCATCTTGGAAAATCCCCTTTGTCCCCTGCCACTTAGCTCATTTCCAATCCATTTCACTGCTTTAAGATTGACACCCAAGCCTCTGACTGCTCAATAGCTTTCTTATGGGGTTCTTCATCAAATGTAAGATCGAGATAAATTACATCAACTGACCCACCTTCACCTGTTAACTTCATTACTCCATCAAAAAAAAAAAACCCAAAACTCTCAAATCAAATTAGTCTGGAAAGATTTATTTTGAGTGGATCCAGTCTGGAACTCTCTCAACACACCGTTTTTCCCAAACCTCATTCATAATTCAGTCCAGGCCCTCTTACAGGAGAAGACACCCTATACTTTGGTCCAAATCCACTCGCCTTTCCACCTGAAACCAATCTTTACCCAGTCTCCTGATGCCAAGCTATAAACCCGAGGAAGAACTAAGATGCTAAGAATCTAGGGCACTAATACAATCTTTAGCAATACTGAGTATGAAATGTCTAATCTAATCTCTCTAATCATGTAAAACATTCTGCAAATCTTAAAATGCAATGTAAATGCTAGCAATTATTATTTTACTTTCTATAGTGCTTTACAAAGTCTTTTCACTTGCATATCTCATTTAATCCCTGCAACAACCCTAGGCAGGATGAGGAAGTTCTAGGTATCCTCACTGTGAAATACACTTAAATATATATTAATTCCTTAAAACAACTTTGGTCCTTATAACAAATTTGGAGTCAACTCCACATATTAGTGTTTAATCAAAATTTGTCATTTTGTCATTGAATATTTTGTCATTTGTCATTGAATTTTTTGATTCACATTCATTCTTATTGGTGTATTTCCATCTGACAAAGAGAAACTGAGGTTCATAGTTCATAAAATGACTGGCCATGTTCATATGCTTAAGAACTGTTGGAACCAGAACTAGAGCCCAGGTCTCTAGAATCCTAATCCAGAATTTTCCTCTATGACATACCACCTTTCATGAAGGGCACACCATGGCTATTACCAGTGAACGAGCTCCTGATCCTATATTAGTCTTTATTTATCTCCTTGTTTATAAAATAGTTGTATGATAAGAATCCATTTGTGCTTCAATTCTCTACCCATCCAATGCAGTACTTACTCAAGTGGGTATTACAACTGCCTTGCCGCATATCCACCCATTTTGACGGACACTTTTGATTTTGTTTAATGTAATAAGACCATAGATTTAAAGCCAGAAGGGACCTCAGAGACCAGAGTCCTTTTTAGAAAGGGAAAAACCGAGAACCAGAAAGTTTCAATGATTTGCCCAAGGTCACATACCTAATACATGGTATGAATAAGGTAGAATAAGGATTCAGATGCCGTAAGAACATCTGTACACATTCTTTGTGGAGGCTGGCTCTGATAAAGTATGTCCCCTTACTCTTTCCCCAAAGGTTGAAGTTCCTCCTTTATAATGGGGAGGATGGATTAGATGGTCCCTGAGTTTCCCAACAAGCTTTAGGTCAGGTCTGTTCATTTAC
Organism: Gracilinanus agilis; assembly: GCF_016433145.1. NCBI lineage: Eukaryota > Metazoa > Chordata > Mammalia > Didelphimorphia > Didelphidae > Gracilinanus > Gracilinanus agilis. Next base: position 309,054,342 of record NC_058131.1, read on the forward strand.
CTTTTTGGTGTCCACTTTTCACCCAAGCCTCACTTGTGGCTCCAAGCAGCTATAACATGCACAATGACCACATCCCAGAAAAACCTGTCTCTGCAGATAGGCTAAAGCAGGTGGAGGGTAATTGACAGCCTAAAACTCATCAATGAATTAGAACAGTGGTTCCCAAATTTTTTTGGCCTACCACCGCCTTTCCAGAAAAAAATATTACTTAGCCCCCTGGAAATTAATTTTTTTTTATTTTTTAAAAATGTTAATAGCAATTAATAGGAAAGATAAATGCACCTGTGGCCATCACCGCTTACCCGGATCGCACCAGGGGGCAGTGGTGCCCACTTTGGGAATCACTGAATTAGAAAAATATCTACCCTAAGCATGTGAAGATATTCCCCAGCAGAATGAGAGGATTTTTAACAATTTGTTTGATCATGAAGGTACAGAAATAGGCGCTGTGGAGTGCTAAGATCTCAGTTGGGTGTTGAAGATGCCAAGTCCATCTGCTGCATCCTGACTTTTGTCTTGCCATTGGACTGCTATGACTCTGGAAGAGAGAGAGGCTGGTGACTTTGGGCATCTCTGCCTCACCTTACATCCAATTCATGCATGAGTCAAAACTTCATCACCCTGTGATGTCCCTAATTCCCTTTGAAAGGAAGGAGAAACAGGCTGAGGTCTATAAGATTCTGTAAGGTTCTGGAACACTCCAGAGGCATTGTGGTAATAATCTAAATAAAGAGCTGATCTTGAAAGAAGGAAGCCTGGAATTCAGAAGGACTCTAGAACTGAGGTTGGAAGGGAGCTCAGAAGCCAGCCTTCTCTTTTGACAGAAAAAAGAAAGCAAGACTAGGAGAAGTTTAAGTGACCTGCTCCAGATTACAGAAGTAGTGAATAGAAGAAGCAGGATTTAACCTAGTTCTTCAGACTCCTTGGGCAGCTAGGTGGTACAGTGGGCAGAATGTTGGGCTTGGAGTTAGGAAGACATTATCCTGAGTTCAAATCCTACCTTAGAACCTTATCCTACCTATATGACCCTGGGCAAGTCAATTAATCCTGTTTGCCTCCATTTCCTCATCTTTCAAATGAGCTGGAGAAGGAAATGGCAAACAAATCCAGTGTCTTTACCAAGAAAGCCCCAAATGGGGTGGCAAAGAGTGGTGGGATACAACTGAAAGTACTGAACACTGACCTCAGGCTCCAGTGCCCATGAAGTCCCTTCTATATCACCCTACCTTTCACACTGGCTCTTAGCCTCAGTTCCCTCCTTTGAAAAATGAGATTTATGCTTGTACCTTCCTGATAGGATTTTAAGGTTCAAATGACTTAATGTTTGTAAAGTATCTTGCAGACCTTAAAATCCGACATAAATGCCAGCTTTTGTGGTGGTGGTTAACTATCATAAGAGGACCGTAGAAAGAAGAAACCCTAAAGCAGAGATTATTACGAGTTCAGAGTCTTCTTCCGTCCAAGGAAGGTACCACAGCGAGATGAGGCAAAGGTTAAGTTTCCTGCTGAATCGCTAAATTTTCGGGCCGTCAATTCCAGCCCATGAAATACATATAAAATGACACCAGGCATCAGTTACTGTAACTACATTCTTTGCTAATCAATCAGTTTTTATTGTGACGCCTCCGGCACAGAGCAGAAAACCTCCCCCCTGCCCCCAAAAATGGCTTCAGCAGCAGTTTAAAATGTTGCCATCTTAATAATCCCTACTAATTGAAAGCAGCACTGTAAAGGGGGGGGGCAGTTTCTAATAATGGGACTTTTCCTTTGGAAAAAAAATCATTATGAATGCTACAGGAAGAAAAAAAAAGATATTTCACCCTTCGAAAACGGCTGATTTCTACAGCTGTCTAACACCAGCTCTAGAACCAGCACATTTTTATATTTTAATTGTGGGACGTTTATATGGCAGCAGAATTGCTGCAAAATCCTTTTTTTTTTTTAATCTATTGAAAATTAACCACCCCCTGCTGCAAAAACTGGGTGTGTTTTTTTCTTCAACAGAGAATTACATTCATTTTTATAATTGTTCTTTCCTTTCAAATCACGGAATATGACAAATGCTGCGCTTCGTTTTAGTTCATCTGCTAAAGGGTGTCTTTATGAGCCAAGGCTTCAGTGCTTTAATGGGGAAATTGCCTGATTTAAGTAAATCATGTCACCTCCACCCGAGCAATCATATTTGTTGCAGACTTCTGCTGACCTAACCTCCAGAGCAAAAACAAAAACACATTTACATTTACAGGCTGAGATATTTGGTTCAAATGATTTACAAATAGGTCGTAATGAAAACTAATTTGAGCACACTGCCAAGGTACTATTTAAGAATACTTTTGACAGTTTTTACCCATACATAATTATTCAGCATTGTAATTTAAACAGGTAAAAAAATCAGATTTTGCCATAAAAGGCTCCCATTACTCAGCTCAGGCTTACTTCCATTTTCTAAGTGTGATTCAAATAGAAATGACACAAAACAGAAAAGACAGAATCAGCACCTAGTTATTTGATGCCACTTCTGAGGAAACAAGAGAGGTTTGAGATAGTCTTTCTCCTATCCCTTTCCAATAAACGATGGCCAGGAGATCATAGGCAGAGAGCTAGAAGGGACTCATCTCGTGCAACCACTCATTTACCAGATAAGGAGCTAGGTTGTACAGTGAATAGAGTGACAGGCCTGGAGTCGGGAAGATACTTCCTAACTGTGGAACCCTGGGCCTATCACTTAACCTTCTTTGCCTCAGTTTCTTCATCTGTCAAATGAGCTAGAGAAGGTACTCCAGTATCTCTGCCAATATAAAACCTCAAATGGAGACATGGAGAGTCAGACACAACTGAGTAAAGTGACTGAACAACAACAGAACTGAAAATCAGAGGGGTTAAGCAACTTGCTAAAAGTCACAAAGCTAGTAAGGGGCAAAGCCATAGCATGAATCCAAATCCACTGATGAAAACAAAACAAAACAAGGCACTGTATCTACATCAGCATGATCCTGGAAAATGATTCCTGGTGATGTCCTCTCAAGTCACTGTCATCTGGGTCCAGTACACAGTTGTTTCGATTAAATATTCACATGAAATTTCTGAGGAACAGAACCTATAGGAATTAAAAAAAAAGAAAACCCTAAGGATGAGAATAAATAGACTTCAAGAACAAAGGATAGACTTCTAATGCCCAGTGTCCTCCAGCAAAGAAGAAAAAATTCTATTTTCAGGCACTAAAAATGATGGGATGGCACATTTGATCACTTTTTACCCCCAGACAATGTTGGCAGATAAAATCAGGAGATTATATTATATTGTAAGGAAATCATGGGGGAGATTATACCCAAAGACCCGATTCTAATATTTTGTAAATGGAAATAAGTTTAAGGACCTTAAAAGTTCTCCTACCCAAGAGCTTCCAAGGAGCATTTGTGTCCTGAAGATTCCATGGTACTCAGTGAAATTTATTAAAGGCTCTAGGACTTCTGTTGGACAGGAGATCTGAGAAATGGTGGGATAATCACCACTCAGTGGCTTCTCTGTTGTATGAAGATAGAGATGTTGTAATTTCCCAAGAGAAGGCTGAGGCCTGATAGGGAGCTGCAGGGGCCAAGCCTGCCTTCTAAAGTCCCAGCACAGACAAATCATTTGTTTGTTTTTTCACTGGAGCCCAGACCATAGCCCCAGGCTCAAATGGAAACATAAGGTATACTTAACATCTAAGACTAAGTAGTTTTAAGGGTCATTTTTAGAGATGCGAAGGCACAGGGAAGGGGAAGGGATTTCAGAAACAAAAGTGTCTGAGGTTGGAATTGAATTCATACTTTTCTGACTTTAGGTCCAGTGCTCCAGCCACTGTGCCATCTAGCTTGCTTTGTATAGATTTATCTGCAGATTGCTTCTTGAAGTCGGGGACTATCTTTTGCTTTCTTTTTGTATCCCCAGCATTTAGTGTAGTGTGCGGCATATTTGTTGTTGTTTGGTCATTTCAGGCATGTCCAACTCTTCATGACCCCATTTAGGGTTTTCTTGGCAAAGATACTCGAGGGGTTTGTCTTTTCCTTCTCAAGGACTATCCATTGACCAGCCTAGAGGCTTCCAAAGCAAATAGAGATTAAGTGACTAGCCCAAGGTCACACAGCTAACCCTATCTAAGACAGGATTTGAACTCAGGTTTTCCTGAATTTAGACCTGGTGTTCTATGCACTGTGATACCTAGTACACATAGCAGGCACTTAAAAAGTGTTTATTGATTGATTTTTTAATTTAAAAAAAAACAAGTCTTAAGTAGGCTGTTTGGTTTATAATCTAAATAAAAGTATTAGCAATTCATCATCACCTACATTCCTGACTTAAAATGGGACATACAAATAAAAATGTACAAGATTTTAGAGTGAAGAAGGACCTCAGAGGTCATTTCATCTTACAGATGAGGAAACTAAGACCCAAAGAGCTTGAGTGAGTTACTAAAGATTACAAGTAACTGGGCTAAGACTCAAATTCTGACCCCCAATTCCAAATTCAGGATTCTTTGCATTCCTGCATGTTTTCTAGTGAATTTGAAGCAACATGAAACAGCAGACAACACATTTCTTCCTACTTCCTAATAAAGTTCTTTGTTTCCTTTTGTATATACAATTATAAATAGTTGGATTCTCAAAAACAATGTACTATATTTGTTTTTCTGGGGCAGTTGACAAGGAATGACAGACAAAAATTCACTGTGTGATTCAAAGGCAGGAAGATGGGAAGCATTTTGGTAAGAAGGAAAATGAACGGACAAGACCAGGGTTTAGATCCCAGCTTTGTCACTTACCAGCTTTATGACATCTGGAAATGTTTTATTAACCTCACTGATGATCAGTTTCCTCATCTGTAAAATGAGATGAAGAAGGAAATGGGAAACCACTCTAGTATCCGTACCAAGAAAACTCCAAATGGGGTCATGAAGAGTCAGATATGAGTAAAATGAACAATAATGTATATGCATACACACATATAAATACAAAGGCATTTGTATACACACATATATAAACATGTGCTGTGTATCCATAGTATTTTAAGATTTATAAAATACTTTCCTCATAACAATACAGTGAGATAAGTAATATGACAGTTACTCTGATTTTAAAGATGCCACAACTACAAGTGTCTGGATACATGAATGCAGAGTGTACCATTACTGGTCAATAAGAAACAAAGAATACAGAGAGACATAGGAAGACTTATAGAAATGGATACAAAGTGAAATAAGCAGAACTAAGAAAACAGTCAGGACCAAAACAATATAAATGGCAAAAACAGGATGCTTTTGAAAGTCATGAGCTCTCCGTCTCAAGTCATTTTCACAAAAATCCATCTCAAGTCATTTTCACACAAAGACTGGACGATGTGTCAGGGATAAGTAGGGGAGAGTGACAACAAAGAACAATTGAAATAGAAATCCGCTAAATCACATAGACCAAGCTTGAATCCAAAGAAGAGAGATGAATATACTCTTCCTCCCACCTTCACAGACAGGGGACTATGAATGTGGAACATGAGGGTTCTTGTTGGGCTTTGTTGATGTGTTGGTTAGTCTGGTTGAACTTTGTCTTTTTTTTTTTTTAATTTTAAGAGATGATTATTTGAGAAGAATACATTAGATAATGTCAGTGATGTAAAAACAAAAGATAGCCACAATTTTTTTAAATAATAAAAATGGGGAGCAGCTAGGTGGCTCAGTGGATTGAGAGCCAGATTCTGAGAAAATCAGTGGCTGCCACAGTTGGATTAGGGGAGAATTCTACTGCTCCATCTGCTTTCTGTGGATGGTGGTGTCCCATTGATAAATGGGGCTAATCTGTCCCCCTTGCCCTGGTCAGGAGGGGTAGGACTCTTCTTGGATTTTTTTTTCTTTTTTTTGGTATGGACTCTCTTTGGATACTTGTACAGCTATATGAAGTGGGACTTGGATTTTGGCATGCTTCGGGGATTCATGGTGTTGTCCACAGATACACTGCCCAAAATGATAAACAAGAAACCAAGGCATTTTTGCTGTTGTTAATCACTATATGTGCCATTATTGCACATGGCCTAGAGACAGGAGGTCCTGGGTTCAAATTTGACCTCAGATACTTCCTATCTCTGTGATCCTGGGCAAGTCACTTAACCCGCATTGCCTAGCCCTTACTGCTCTTATGCCTTGGAACTAAAACACAGTATTGATTACAAGGTGGAAGGTAAGGATTTTTATGAAGAAGAAGAAGAAAAATGAGGAAATCAAATCTTGAGAGGTTGACTTGCTCAAGGTCACATCTACCATAAGTATCAGAGTCCAAATCTCCTGACTCCAAGCCCAAATTCTTCTCACTCCACAGTTCTTCATCTTCCACAGAGAGTAAAAGGAGGAGCAGTTATGGTGGGGAAATAGCCCTGAATCTCTCCCTGCACCTAGAGTTAAGCAGCACACAGGAATTTCTTTCAGAACTGAAAGCCTGCAAACCGATGCAAGAGACTGTCCTAAAACTCTTTGTAAATCCCCTTAATCAACGCAGCAGTCTCTGCATAAAAGTCTTCTAATTTCTGCAAAACCTCTAAATTAATTGGAGTTTGGGATCTTTTCTGAGGGCAGCTCCTGGCTTATTACACACACACATACACATGTGCACATGCACACACACACGCATACGCACTCTTATTTCCTCTCAACTTATCAAACAGGATTCTTTTGGACAGATAGCATTAACTCTCATTATAAGAAGCCCTTTAATAAGTCTCATCCTGCCTGTGTGTGTGTGACTGGCTTTTTAAAATTCAAATGTCAAATTAGCCAGTAACTTGGTCTGTGAGCCCAAATGGCAAGGAGTTCTCTGTACTTTGGAGCCCATGATCAACCCATAACATTCAAAGGAGCAAAAGCCCTTCATCCTATATGGAAGGCACCCTCCTCCACCAATCTATGGAGATAGAAGGAAGGGGGAATGTGTCCCACCCCAGCAGGGAGGAAGCCTCAGACATTCTGCAAAAACCAGGTGCTGAAAGGAACTGTGACTTCTGCCTGCTGTGCCTCTTTCTTTAATGACAACCAAGACTCTAGAAAGGAACTGTAAGCTGCAGGCTGAGACGATCAGCATTTCCCACTTCTCATTGATGAACTCCTTATAATCAGTAGAAGTGCCCAGCAGTTCCCAGGCTGCATTAGCACCTCTTGGGGCAAGGGGGGGGGGCAGGTCCACAGGTGCCCATTGACCCAGAAAACTACTACAAAAAGAGTTCGATGGCCTAGATTTCTCTCATTACATCCAGGGGCCTTCAATCAATCATTAAACTTAGAGTTTCGGCAGGAATTGAGCCTGAAGACCCCAGATGATGGTGCCACATCAATTTATGGCAAGGAAGGAGGCATGACCGTGAAATCATGTGGCTTCTTGTTTATCAGATAGACACAGACTCAGGACTCATGTGGAATACTGCAAAGGACTATGAATCAGTTAATCTAAAGGCATTAATGAATTAATCCCATCACAACCCACCCTGTCAAAATCTAAAATCTAAAAACCATGATAAAAATAAAACAGTCCTTGCTCTCATGGAGCTTACATTCTACAAAGTCAGAAAATCGGGACTCAAATCTCAGCTCAGCTCAGTAGACAAGTCACTTAACTTTCTTCATCTGCAGAATGAAGGGGTTAGAGTAGATGACCTCTGAAGTCCTTTCTTGCTTTCTATCTAAGACCTTAGACATGAAGTACAGGGAAAGGATGTACCTAGAGGAGTTGAATGGAATATTCTTTTGTGCATTTGTTCACAAAAGACCTTCTCTGGTTTATTCATCCACCTTCTTTACCAGACTTGGCTCTGAATGACTTAAAGCTCATTTCCAAAAACCAAATTCCCCCAAAGGAAAAGAGGAAAATAGTCCCTGCTAAAAAAAAAAAATAGGCCACTGGCTTCGAAGGCCACAGTGAACTCAACCAAATCTAAGTTGTTTCTTTTTTTAATCCTTAACTTCTGTCTTATAATCAGTACCATGTATTGGTTCCAAGGCAAAAGAGTGGTAAGGGCTAGGCAATGGGGGTCACACAGCTAGGGAGTATCTGAGGCCAGGCTTGAACCCAGGACCTCCTGTCTCTAGACCTGGCTTTCAATCCACTGAACCACTTAGCTGGCCCCCAAATCCAAGTTAAAAGACTATGGAGTACCCCTCAGTATCACAGTAATAGGATCCATTCTATGGCCCCAGTTACCTCCCTGTTATTTCTCTTTCCTTTAGAAGCCTTTGTTCCTCCTATGAAAAGCTCCCAGAAAACCACATAGTGCTGTTGTCTCCTACCCTTTCCTCATTCTTCATTCTACTCTCTCCAACTGCTCCTGAAGAGGAAGATGAGGACAGAATGATTTCTTTCAAAGGCCACCAATCACTTCTCATTGACCAGGATTTCACTTTACTCAGGTAATCCTTTTGTAAGCACCCAGAGACTAATCCCTCAGTCCTCTTCAGGGTTTCTTCTCTCTCTTCTTTTTATTAATGCTCACTTCTCTTTGGCTATATCTGACCATAAAGGCAATCTGACTTTCTTATCTCTACACACACACACACACACACACACACATTCCAAATCTAAGTTATTGGATTCCCAATACCCCAGGACTGTGGCACCATACCACTTTTGTTGTTTTAATCATTTTTTAGTCGTGTGACTCCATTTGTTTTTTTTGTTGTTTTTTTGTTTTGTTTTGGCAAAGACACTGGAGTGGTTTGCATTTCCTTCTCCAGCTCGTTTTACAAATGACAAACTGAGGCAAACAGAGGTTAAGTGATTTTCCTAAGGTCACACACCTACTGTCTGAGCCCAGGATTGAACTCAGGTCTTCCTGACTATTCACTGGGCCACCTAGCTTCCCACCTCACCATTGGTCCTGCCCAATTGTCCTTTCCTATTCCATCATAACCCTCCCTGTCAAAATCTATCCCCAAAGTAAAGTTGTCTTTATGCCCTCAGAAGAAACCAACTCATTTTGACGCTCCCCCTTTTCAAGGGTTCTTAATCATTTTTTTTCCTTCTTAGATCCTTTGTCAATCTTGTGAAGGCCATAGACCATTAATAAAAAGTTTTTAAATGCATAAAACAAAATGCATTGACAAATCAATTGTTGAAATAGTTACCAAAATAGTTTTTAAAAGTTCACAAACGGGGGCAGCTGGGTGGCTCAGTGGATTGAGAGCCAGGCCCAGAGATGGAAGATCCTGGTTTGAAATCTGGCCTCAGATACTTCCTAGCAGTGTGACCCTGGGCAAGTCACTTAACCCCCATTGCCTAACCCTTACCACTCTTCTGCCTTGGCACAGCTTTGATCCTAAGATGGAAGGTAAGGGTTTAAAAAAAAAGTTCACAAACCTTACATTAAAAACCTCTATGATGTTCCTGGTTTTAGAACAGCAATTTTCATTCTCCCATTAGGATTATAAGTGGGGTGGGAAAGCAAAATGGTCATTTTCCTAGATGATAACACAATAACAATAACAACTTTGAATGTGCTCAGTACAGTCTTTAAAATATCTTCCAAAACCTTCTATTATTATCTCAATTTAGAGGTAGCATTCTATACGATAGAGCATGTAAGTAGGAAGACCTAGGTTCAAAATCTGCCTTTAGATACTTGTTAGCTCTTTGATTCTGGCAAGTCACAACCTCTGGAACCCTTAAGTTTCCTCATCTATAAAATGCGAATAATAATAGCATCTACTTCACTGGGCTCTTGTGAGGGACAAGCAAAATAAGGTATGTAAAGTATTTCAAAAAACCTTAAGAGATTCTATATAAATATCAGCTATTATTAGTCACATTTAAGACAGTCCTATATAAGCAGAGAGAACCATTTGGTTTTTCACGATGGGAAAACCAAAACATGAAGAGTGACTTTCCCAAAAGCCTACAATTAATTTATGGCAAAGCAGCACCAAGAATCTACATTCCCCAAATACAGCTCCTAAGATCACCCATTAAGCAGTATTGGTGGGGTTGTGAATTGTTCCATCTATTCTGAAAAGCAATTTTGAATTATCCCCAACGTTTCTAAACTGTCCATGTCTTTGACCCAGTGATACCACTAATAGACCTATATCCCAAAGAGATCAAAGAAAGAGGAAAAGATCCTATATGTACAAAACTATTTCAAGAAGCTCTTTTCTTTATTGTGGCAGAGAACTAGAAAGTAAGAGGATACCCAGTAACTGGGAATGACTGAATAAGTCTTGGTTGACGGATGTGATGGAATACTATTGTGCTATAAGAAATAAGATGAAGAGGAGAATCTCAGAGAAACCTGGAAAGACTTGTATGAACTGATGTAGAGTGAAGTAAACAGAAAGAGTAGAATCATTTTTACTATGGCATGAACATCTAAACTGCCATCTCCACCTCCCTGCCTACCATCTATTCTTGGGTCCTGATGGAAATAGCCCAGTGCCCTGAACCCAAGAACCTTGGACTGCTTCCAACCCAGAGTCCACAGTCATCATCCTGGGACACAACCTGGAAACTGCTCCTACAGATGCTACAGCAACACATACAAAAGACCTGCCCCTCCCCCAAGTCCTTGACGTCAGAGTTCTTGGCACTACCAAAGGGTTTTACGTTTGGATGCCTTACTCATTCATTCAACACTAAAAAATTAATGATTTTGAAAGACTTAACTCTGATCAATACAATGAACAATCATTACCCCAGAGGACTAATGATGAAGAATGCTACCCATAACCTGACAGACAGGTCATAGATTAATATGCAAAGTGAGACACACATTTTTGGACTTGGACATCATGGGATTTGTTTTTTTTTTTTTCAAACCCTTGTACTTCGGTGTATTGTCTCATAGGTGGAAGATTGGTAAGGGTGGGCAATGGGGGTCAAGTGACTTGCCCAGGGTCACACAGCTGGGAAGTGGCTGAGGCCAGGTTTGAACCTAGGACCTCCTGTCTCTAGGCCTGCCTCTCACTCCACTGAGCTACCCAGCTGCCCCCCATGGGATTTGTTTTGCTTGACTGTGCTTATTATAAGTGTTTGTTTTGTTTTGTTTGTTTTCAGTGGGGGCAGTTTGGAGAGGGAAAAAAATAAATGCTCGATAATTAAAAAACAATTTAATTTTTTAAAAAAGCTCTCCACTGCAGGAAGGAGACTCTCATCCTAAGCATAAATGAAGTTCAAAGAAGCACCACTTAAAGTCTCTATAACATGTCCTATTTAAACAGTTCTTCATACGGGACAAAGTTGGGATGCATTCATGTAAGCCCACATGGCAGCTATTTCTACCAATTCTGCCTAGAAAGGAAAAGGAAAAGTGAAGGGAATATATTTTCTGTTTCTTACACAGTGCAGAGCTTATTCTCCTGAGCTTCTATTGCATTTGAATATTTCTTAATTATTTTTTAAAAGAAGTAGAGAAAGATTTACAGCAGAATTCACAGTGATTGGAGGAATCTGTTTGAAATCCAGGTTCAGACAGCTTTACTATGACCATGGGTAATTCTAGTGATTTCATCTTGATGCCTCGAACTTTCAGGATCTATTCCTCCAAACCCAAGTAAATAGAGGGGATTGGGTTAGGAGGTGGGGGAAATCACTGAGATTTGACTCAGTTTGAACCTGACCTATCAAAATAGTACTCCAGGGACAGCAATCTGAGATCACACAGCTTGGGGCTTAGCCAAGGGGAGGAGAGTTGGCACAAATAACTCAATACAGAAATCCTAAATCTCAGCCTTTAAACTTGAGCTCTCTCTTAAGTCTTGCAACAAAAAAAAACTACATGTCTGCAATCATATTAGAAATCTGAGGTCATCAAACAGCACTCCACTCCTGCTAAATCTTTCCCAGCCTCAGACAAGAAGGTGTGGACAGACCAGCTTCCTCTGGCCCCTCTCTATCCTAGCCCTTTAAATGCCTCTAGCCAGGATCAGGGCCAAAACTACCTTGGCAATGAATTCAACAGACACTCAAGGAGTTTCCTTAGAGTTTGGCATTATAGGGAATCCCAAGGCTACCTTTAATGCTTGCTATCTCTAAGGCACATGAACTCACAACATGATGCCACTAAGCATATATTTAATACCTACTGTGTATAGAGCACTGTACTTTATGCTAGCTGGGATACAAAGTCTAGATAAGACGCAGGCCCAGTTATCTGGGATTTTGGGGGTCTGTATGGAGAAAACATGGGGAAGCAATACACAGCAGAACAGGATAACTCCCCTAGAGAGAAATGTAAGCAACTAGATGAGGTCTGAGGGAGAAGATCCTTTCTGGCTGTGATGTCAGGGAAGGCTTCTTGGAGGAGGCAACATTTGTATTAGGCTTAGGAGCTTAAAGGGCTAAGAAGAAAGTGTGTTCTGATGCAACAAACCCTAACTTTAGAGAGTCAGGAGACCTAGGTTCATATCCCACCTTTACTATTTAGTACCCATGTGAACTTGGGCAGGTCAACTTCTTTGCTGTTCCATTTTCTCATCTATAAAAAGAGAGAGGAGATTGGAGTAGAATTGGAGTTCTTCACTAATTTGGGGACATATCTGGTGATCCATGAGGGTCTGGTCGTAGAATAATGTTTTTAAATGCATAAAATAAAAAATATAGGATTGCAAAGGAAACTAATCATATGGAAATATGGGTATCAAATTTTTTTGTTAATTTCACAAACTCTAGATGGAGAACCCTTGGATTAGATGATTTTCAGATCCCTTCTAGGCCTACAACATTTTGCCTGGTAATATGAAATTGTCTTTGCAATTCCAAAGTGCCTGACACATAGAGGCACTTAATAAGTCCTCCTTGGTTGATTGATTGACTGTTACTAGCTGAACTATAGACATAATATCCCACTGTGCCAATAGATTAATGTCTAAGGGAAAGCTTGAAAGAGCTTTGGGGTTCTTGATGAATCTTGTCAATTTTTTACAGAATCAAAGAAAATTTCTTCCCTTAACTAGCCCCAGATACTCTCCAGCTAGGTGGTACAGTAGATAGAGTGTTCTCGAGTCCAAAAGGCCTGAGCTCAAATCCAGCATTAGATATTTACTGTGTGACATTGGGCATGTCTCTAAACCTTAGTCTGTCTTGCTTTCCTCATCTTCCCTCTGTCACTTTCTCCTTCCATTCTTATCAAGAAGGTTTTTGATTTTCCTTTACTCTCTGCCATCAGAGCGGTATTGTCTGCATATCTAAGATTGCTGATATTTCTCCTGGAAACCTTAATGCCAGCTTTTGTTTTCATTCAACCTGGCATTTAGCAGGATGTACTCTGCATATAAGGTAAATAGATAAGATGACAATATTCAGCCTTGTCATACTCCTTTCCCAATCTTAAACTAATCCATTATTCATGTTCATTTCTAACTGTTGCCTCTTCACCCCCATATAGGTTCTTCAAGAAATGTTCTGGTACTCCCATCTCTTTAAGGACTTGCCACATTGTTGTGATCCACACAGTCAAAGGCTTTAATGTAGTCAATAAAGCAGAACTATATGTTTATCGTGGAATTCCCTTCTTTCTCCATAATCCAGCAAATGTTGTCAATTTGGTCTCTAGTTCTTATACTTCTTTGAAAACTAACTTATCTCCTTCTTTAGGACTGGGACATAAACTGATCTTTCCCAATCCAGGGGTCACTCTTAAGTTTTCGAAATTTGCAATTATATTGAGTGCAGAACTTTAAGAGTATCATCTTTTAGGATTTTAAATAGCTCAGCTAGAATTCCATCACCTCTACTAACCTTATTATTAGCAATGCAACTAAGGCCCACTAGACTTCATTCTCCATGGCTCTAAGTGGGTAACTGCACCACTATGATAATCTTTAGTGTTAAGATCTTTCATATATGGGTTTTTCAATATATTCTTACCACTGCTTCTTAATCTCTTCTATTTCTGTTAATCTCTACCATTTTTGTCTTTTGTCATGCTGAATTTTGCTTGAAACATTCCTTTGATACCTCTAATTTTCTTGAAGCCATTCCTTATATTTTCCATAATATTGTTTTTTTCTATTTCTTTGTATTACTCACTTAAGAAAATTTCTCTCTTTGCTATTCTCTGGATATATTTTATATATTCATTCAGTTAGGAATATTTTCTCTTTCTTCTCCCCCTTTCACTTTCTTTCTTTGTTCATCTATTCATAAAGCCTTAGTAGAGTCATTTTGGTTTCTTGCTTTTCTTTTTCTTTGGGATGTTTTTTGCTGCTGCCTACTGTACAATATTACAAACCTCAGGGAGAAAGGTCATGGGGTTGGAGGGGATCTCCAATGAGTAAATTCCAGGGCTGAAATGAAGCTTCTGGATGAGCAGCTGACATGTGGAAGAAGTCAGGTAGCACACTGGAAGGAAATAAGTGCAAAGTTTGTGTGTGTGTGTGTGTGTGTGTGTGTGTGTGTGTGTGTGTGTGTGTAAACCAAGATTTGGACTATGAAAATGGACTTTACATCCCTTATTCATTTCCTCTAAAATTTCATCAGCTCACCTTTCTCCAGGAGGCATTCTGTACCACTGGGTTCCCAAGGGCACCATCATTATCTGATATCACAAAGTCCAATGGCATATTTCAAGCCCATATTGTTCCATGGCCGAATTAGTAAAAGAAATGTTACTTTAATCATTATAAAAGACATAGGACTATTATTTAGCTCAGGATAACATTTCATATTCCCCACAATGAACTGAACACATGCTTATTCTTCATTTTTCCTTGATGTACTGGTGTCCAAAATGGAGATGGATCCAACCTGGGCCGTAAAGAATTAAAATTGAAAAGGTATGAGTGTCAAGGGTCTATATTGAGCATTTAAGGTACACATTTAATGAAACCTTTCAATTATCAATATTTGATTCAACATAGCTACTCAATTCTTCATATTTATTTTGAGTCTTCTTCATTTTCAGCTCAATCTGTCTTGAGAAAGAAAAAATTCTCATTGTCTCAGAAGATGGCCACTTCCTCACAGCTATTAGAACACTCTATGAGCTAAATTCAAGATATGAGAAATATGTTTAATGTTGCCCCTTAGAATGACAATCAGTAGACATAACTAAGGTAGGGCAATAGGAACTTTGCAATAGGATACCAAATTTAAAGAGCACTGAATGCCCTTTCACAGTATAGAAACAATAAACTTTCTTGATCTCTGCCATGGCCCAGCTCCCTTAGACCCACAGGAGGCTCCTTAGCATAAATCTCTGTCCCTTCAATGAAATTAAGGGTACTTCTTTGCTCAATTTTTCCAAACTACAAAAATCGCTAATTAATATTCTACATGTAAGCCTTTAGAGTAGAAAAATAACTTAGTAAGCACCAAAGGTTTGACTAGAGCGTTTAAAATACTAAAGGAAATTCTCATTTCTCTGTGTTCTTTATAGTCCTTGCCTAGGAAACGGGAAAGATTCCTTCTAATAAGGGAGTCTTTCTAGTTTCACCTATATTGATTCACTCCTTAAGAACAACTTCCTCTCCAGCTATAAGGGACTCTGATGAATACCCTGAAACACTATAAATTTGATGGAAAATTTCCATTCCCCAAATCTGTAGCTCTGACTCAGCCTGTTTCTATAGGTAGTATAGTATAGTGCCAAGAGCTCTCTTCTTTGCAGTTGGAAAACCTGGTCTTGAATCTCAACTCTTCATTAGCTCTGTGGCTTTTGGACTCCATTTATCTCCTCAGTAGACTGAAGGGTTAGATTAAATGATCTCTGAAATTCTCTCTTGCTCCAAATCCAAAGATTCCCCAGGTACTGGGTGCTAGGTTGCAAATACTCTATTAGTTCATGAATCAGGAGTTTGGGAATTCACTCCCAAATCTGACACTTATTCCATGTGACTAGAGGCAAATCCTCTCCTCTCCCTGGCCCTCAGTTTCCACACCTATAAAATCAGGGAATTGGATCAAATTATTGCTTAGGTGTCTTCGAATTCAGTGTCACAAACCAAGCCATAATTCCCTGTAAATGGTTCACAAAAATCTGATACTGTCACTCATCTCTTGCCCCTTCCCCATATGGGAATGTGGGCACACAGTCATACCACTCTGAGATCACTAGGGACTGATGTAAAACAAAGAACTTTAGAAATAGAATCATTGTCACCTCAGTGTCATTTATCCTACTTTTAAATTTTAAAGAAGCAAATAAGCCTGATGAGACTAGAGAAGATTTCCACTAACCACCACAAAAACATCCATCTGGCTCTCATCACAGAAAGCTCAAGCTTCACATAGCCAGCTGCCCCATCAGCCCCAAATGATGTTCAGTATCCCCAAAGTCTTTCTGCTGAGGCAGATGTTCCCGGGACCGTCACACTGGTGGCCCCAAACACTTTCACAGTCACATAGTTGGCTGCTGATGCCACAGAATGCTCCAGGGACATGGGGCAAGGGGCATGCTTTGAATCTTCACATGCCAAGATGAAGAAAATCAATTTCAATGCCCAAAGGAGGGAATTACTGCAGCGGAAGGTCACCAAACACTACAAGTTGCTATATTATCATGGAAACTCGGAAGAAAAGGGAAAAAAGGCCTCAAAAATGAGGTAAGTGTGGGACATGGTCTGGTACGTTTCTGCTGACGCTCTCCAGGAATAATGTGAATGAGCCTATGGGGACCTTAGCCATGTGATGGGAGAGGTTTCTTTGTGTGCATGTATATTATGGCTAAAGTCCAAACTCCAGCCCTATCATATTAGCCAGCTCATCAACTTTAGCTAGAGAGTTCTGGCTAATGTTAAGTCTTGGAAGAATGAACTGAAACATGCAACATTATTATTACTAAATTTGTTGTAAGAGCAGCAATCAAGTGGGTGTGAATGGCTGGGTAAATCCAACATTCTGTAGTTAATGTTCAAATGAGTCAATGTTGACAGCATTCAGAACTTGGCCTTTACCCTTATCACCCTGCAATCCTTCCAGGAAGAGTGGAAAGATGACAACACTTATTCCTGACCATATACACAAGCCCTGCCCATGGGTTTCTTCCTGGCTACAGTCACATCAGGCTAAGGGGTTTGTACAAAAAAGTATCAACAGGTTGATCAAGGAGAGTGGGACAGTTTTCTGGATTTTAATTGCAGTCAAGTTTTGATTCGGAAACCAGGGAAAATCAGGATTCAGTGATTCAGTTCTACAGACAAGTATTAAATGCCCGCTTTGGTGCAATGTTCTATGTTAGGTGCTAAGGAAATAAGGACAAAAAAAAATACCATAGGGAAAAAACCCCCAAAGATTTAAAAATACCACAGAACTTAAATTCTACTGGATAAGTGAAATTCATAGAAAATCCAAACCCTGTTTTATTCATTTACTCATTTGCATTCAGACCACATTAATCCTTTGTGACTCATTTCATCTTCCATCAAACTTTTTACAAGCTTTAGCAAGCAGAGTACAAAATAGGCCAATTTTCCGTTTCTTCTCCCCAGTTTCCTTTTGTGGAAAGTGCTGTTAGACCCTGAAATAACTAAGAGGCAAGGAGGTGGGAAGGAAAATCGTGGGCCCTGAGTAACCAGTGTCTGAATAACCAGAGCTGCCTCTGCTTACCAATATATGAATGAGAGAAATGAACAATGGAAGAGCAGTGTTCGCAATACAAATTCTTAGAATCCTATGCTAAAGGCTAGGAAAAGAGTAACTAACTCTAAGTGAGAGAGTATCCGAGCTAGAAAATTATAAGCTCTTTGATTCAGATATCATGTCTAACTCAAACATAAAAATATTTTGTCCCTTAGTCCTACACACATTGCATACAGTATATGATTTTCAAAAGCCCTATCAGCACACTGAGAATGGATTCCAGTCTATTGTGAAAGGAAGACTTGTTCCTCTACCAACTAAATAAAACAAAGAACAAAAATGGTGAATAGTTTCTACCCAAATGGATTCATAGCTGATGTTCAATGATGTTGCACCCAAGGCAGTTTTCTTGTCTTCTTACACAGGTTAAAACTGCCAATCTGAGTTATTCAGGCCCAAAAAAGAAAATCATCACCACCTTAATCCTCAGTTATCAGGATAATTCAGAAAGAAGTTGTTTCATGGAAGCTATTTGACCTAGGTCCCAGTATCTGCATAAATGTGCCAAGGATGCATTTTTCTTTTTAAAAATATTTTCATAAAGCCCTTTTCATTATATTAACATTACTTCCTTACTTTACCAACAGCATAACCCTCCCCCATCCTCATAATAAATGAGTACAGTCAAAAATAAACCAAAATCTGGCCATGAATGAAAAGATGTGCATATATGCTAATTTCACAGTTATTGAACTCTAACTCTCTACCGAGATGTAAGAGAAAGGCTATTTACTATATGAAACTCTAAAAAGTATGATCCAGGACTGCATCAGTCAGAAATGTGAGGTTTTTCTATGTCATTTTCCTTTACATTATTGTGGTCACTGTTCTAGGTATTGTAAACTGAGGAGAGCCATAAATTGGGGAATGGCTGAACAAAATATGATATATGAACATAGTGGGATACTATTGCTCTATAAGAAATGAAGAAAGATGGTTTCAGAGAAACCCAGGAAAACTTTTATGTACTAATGCAGAGTGAAGTGAGCAGAAGAATAGTTGATACAAATAACAACATTGCAAAGACAAATAACTTTTAAAAAAAACTTCAGAACTCTGATTCAATGGAGTGACCAATCTTGAATTGATGATGGAACAAACTTCACTCTTTCTGATAGAAAAGTAATAGACTTAGAATGCAGAATTAGACATGCAATTTTTTGATATCTCCAACATGTGAATTTATTTTGCTTGTGTATGTATGTTTATTATATGGGTTTTTTCTTTCTTTTTTTTCCAATGGAGGGAGGGGAAATGTGGGAAGGAAGGAAAAAAATAAATTTGTATTAATTGAAAAAGTGAGTTTTTTTAAACTGCAAAAACCTTTTCGGGTTCTCTTGATACACTAATTTTTATTCTTCCGGGTATGAATTCTTCAGAGTAATATTTTTTGTGGTATAATGATATCTCATTATGTTCAAATACCAAAATTTATTCATCTGTTCCCCTATTGATGAGCACCTACTTTCCTTCTGGCTTTTTGCTGCTACAAAAGTTGCAATTCAAAATATTTTTATATCTATTGGATCTTTATTTGTGTCCTTGGTCTCCTTGAATATATTACCTAGTAATATTGCTTGGTCAAAGAGCATTTATAATTTATTGACTTTTGGGGTTAACTCTGAATCGTTTTCTAGAGTATTTGAACCAATCCACAATTCCTGTTAAAATGTATTATTATTTCCTTTGACATATACCATATTTGTCTTTTGTCAGATTTGCATGAGGTAAAACTTCAATATTCTTTTAATTTCCATTTCTCTTATTACTAGCCATTGGGAACCTTCTTTCTTTTGGTGGTGGAGGGGAGTAAGATTTTCTAATATTTTTTTGCAATTACATGTAAAGACAATGTTTAACATACAATTTTTAAAATTCAGAGTCCCAAATTCTCTCCCTTCTCTCCCCATTCATTGAAAAAGCAAGCCATTTGATATAGGTTATATATGTGCATTCATGCAAAAAATTTCCATATTAGTCATGTTATGAAAGAAAACAGTCCAAAAAAAAAACCCCACAAGACATAATAATGTAAAACCCAGTGGAATTGCTCGTCAGTTCTAGGAGCGGGGAGGGAGACAACATGAAACATATAACTTTGTAAAACTTATGTGTAAATTTGTTATTGGAATAAAATAAAGATAAAATTTTTAAATATTTTTTAAAAACATGAGAAAAAAAGTTTAAAAATATATGCTTCAATTGGCATTCAGACTCTTACAGTTTATTCTCTGAAGTTGGATCCATTTTTCGTAATAAGTCTTTTGGAATTGTCTTGGATCATTGTATTGCTCAGAATTGCTAATCATTCGCAGTTGATCATAGCACAATATTGCTGTTACTGTGTATACTGTTGCCCTGGTTCTGCCAATATTTCACTTTGCATCAGTTCATATAAGTCTTTCCAGGTTTTTTTTAAAGCATTAAATGCTCCTCATTTCTTACAAAACAATAGCATTCTGTCACAACCATATACCACAACTTGTTCAGTCATTCCCCGACTGATGGGCATCACCTTGATTTCCAACTCTTTGCTACCACAAAATGAGCTGCTATAAATATTTTTGTACATATAAGACCTTTTCCTTTTTAAAAATCTTTGGAATACATACCTTGTAGTGTTATTGCTGGATCAAAGGGTATGCACAATTTAAAACCCTTTGGGTATAGTTTCAAATTTTCTCTCATTCCCTCCAACATTTGTCATTTTCCTCTTCCGTCATATTAGCCAATCCTATAGGTACTGAGGTAGTAGCTCCGAGTTGTTTTAAATTGCATTTCTTTAATCATTCGTGATTTAGAGCATTTTTTCATATGACTATAAATAGCTTTGATTTCTTCATCTGAAAACTGCCTATTCATGTCCTTTGACCATTTATCAGTTAGGGAATGACTTGATTTCTTATCAACTTAACTCACAAATGAGAAATGAGGCTTTTATCAGAGAAACTTGCTACCAATATTTTTTCATAGTCATGATTACCGAGTATTTCCCTCCATCCTATTTTCCCCTGTTTATACTTCTCTCTGTCTCTCTCTGTCTTTCCTCTCTGTCTCTGTCTCTGTCTTTGTCTCTGTCTGTCTCTCTGTCTATCTCTCTCCTTTTATCCTGTGCCTTCTCAAGTGTCTTGCTTCTGACTACTATATCCCTCAACCTACCCTTCTTTCTATCAACACTCCCCCTTCTCTTGTTCAATTTTTTTTTTCTCCTCCTACTTCCCAATAGAGTAATATAGTTTTCAATCCCCAACTGAGTGTGTATGTTATACCTTCTTTGAGAAAATTCCAATGAGTGAGGTTCAAGCATTATCCACCATCCTATCTTCCCCTTCATTGAAAAAGCCCTTTCACATCTCTTTTATGTGAGAATTTATTTTATTTTAAATCTCTCTTTTTCCTTCTACCAGTACATCCCTCTTTCTCACTCCCTTAATTTTATTTTTTAGATATCATTCTAGCATAGTAAGTTCATATCCATGCCCTCTATCTATTGTATACTCCTTCTAACTACCCTAAAAATGATAAAGTTCTTAGGTGTTACAGGTCATTTTCCCATGTAAGAATGTAAACAGTTTTATTCTATTGAATCTCTTATTTTTTTATGCATCCTTTACCAAGTTGTTGGCTCTATTTCATGATTTTTTTTGTATCTTTCTCATTTTCTCCCCAATTTTTCCTCTACATCTCTTATTTGAGGTGTAAAATCTTTTTTGAATTATTCTGGACTAGAGACTAATTCACACTTTTCCTTGAGCTTTGGAAGTTTTGACTTTGTTATCTTCTTCTGAGTATGCATTTGTATCTTTCCTGTCACCACAGTCACTGCATATGGTCAGGTTATGTTGTTGTTGTAGTAGTAGTAGTAGTAGTAGTAGTAGTAGTAGTAGTAGTAGTAGTAGTAGTAGTAGTAGTAGTAGTAGTAGTAGTAGTAGTAGTAGTAGTTGTTGTTGTTGTTGTTGTTGTTGTTGTTGTTGTTGTTGTTGTTGTTGTTGTTGTTTGGTCATTTTTCTGGCCTATTTATTGACTTTTAACTTTATGTTAAAGTTGAGCTCTGCTCCACAGATAGAAGGGGTACTGTCCCAAGTTTCAATTTTTTTGGTGTATTGCTGTTGACAGAGATAATTTTTGAGGATCTATAAGTTTTCAGTTCTTCCAAGGTGTTATGCTCTAAGTAGAAGTGTGGTCACTGCTCTCCTGGCCTTGTGCTTTGGTTTATGAGTAGCCTTTGGTTTATGAGAAGCATTTTCTTCTTCTACCCTAGAACTGTGACCAGGGTCCCCACTTCCCTGTGGACACATGGGCTAGAGGACTAGTGTTCCTCCTTGTACTAGGACTACAAACCAGAACTGAATATGGGCAATTCAAGAGTCCTACACCTAGTGACAAAGGGTGCCCTCTAATCTTCTTCTGACCAGTTGTCCAACCCCCTTATCTGTGTAGTGTGAGAGCTCCAGAAACACCACTGATTCAGTTACTACCAAAGCCTGCTGCTGGCTTGCCAAGCATAGCCTGGGTTAGACTAGGCTTCTCTACCTCCCCTCTCCCCAGACATAGGTTTCCTGCCAATCTTAAAAGTTGTCTTGAAATGAAATTTTGTTTCAGCCTTCCTTTGATGGTTTTATCACTCCAGAATTTGTTTTGAGGTATTGTTTTAAAAACATTTTGAGGGAATTTTGGAGAGCTCTGATGAGTCTCTGCCTTTATTTCAACATTTTGGCCAAGCATTCTTTCATATGGTTGTTGATAGTTTATATTATATCTTCTGTAAACAGATTGTTCATATCCTTTGACCACTTATTCATTGGGAAATGGCTCTTGTTCTCCAAAATGTGTTTCGATTCCCTAAATGTCTTAGCTATTTAACTATTATCAAAGATAGTTGCTACAAAGATTATTTTTCCCCAGTCAACTGCTTTTCTTTTTATTCTCCATGCATTGATGGGATGTTCTTTCCATCATGTCCTTCTCTCCACTTATTCGCAAACATGATTCCTTATAAACAGATCCGGCCTTTTCTCTTCAACCTGTTTTATATTAACAGTATCATTCTGTCTACTATTTTCTCTTTCTTTGTGTATCTCTCAGTCTCTTTCTCTGTCGCTGTCTTTCTCCCTTCCTCTTCCCTTTCCTTCTCTCCTCTTTCTCTCGGTGACATACACACACATATGCACATACTTACACACACACACATGCATACATTCACACACAGAAATACTATATTTCAGGTGGAAACAGACCCTGAGGGAACAAAAACAAAAGAAATCCTATCCAAGGAGTCAATTTCCACAAAAGAATCATTAAGTCACAGGTTCTTAAAAATAATAAGTCTTCTCTAACAGGTACTAGGATACATGAGGAGATGTGTGGAGGTCATTACACTCAATAAATTAATTTCATGTTTTAAAAATGAATGTGCTATGAGTTAAAGTACAAGCCAACATAAAGAAGAAATTCTTATTATTACACAAACTCAGCCCTAGAAGTGTTCCATCTTATTTTGTTTCTTTGGATTCAAGCCTCTCTTGGGTCCCTTGTGTCTAACAAAGGGTTCCACATCAAATGTGTGGAAGATGGGGCAGTCTAGACATTCTGCCTCATAAAAAAGTATACAATTCTCCTTATTCACATGGAAATAAATTCTACACACTATAAGTTCTTTTCCAGCCACATTTAAGAATTGGTCTCCTCCTTTCTGCCTAATTAAGAGCAAGTTGAGAATCACTGATTCCAATCATTTTGCAAGGCAAACAATCTAGGCTTTGGGAGATGCAGTAGAGGGGCTTGGTTTGTTTGTTTTTACTAATAGCTCACACATTAATCCTGCACTTTGAGGTTTTAAAAGTACTTCTTGGAGGTAAGTATTACAAGTATTATCATTCCCATTTTACAGACTAGGAATTGAGGACCTGAGAGATGAAGAAACTTACTAAAGATCACAAAGGTGATGGAGGTGAACTCCACCCTGAGATATTTTGATAATTTCTTTAAAAATCCTTACCTTCATCTTAGAATCAGTACTGTGTTCCAATTGCAAGGCAGAAAAGAGGTAAACGCTAGGCAATGGGGGTTAAGTAACTTGCCCAAGATCATAAAGCTAGGAGGTGTGTGAGGTCATATTTGAACCCAGGACCTTCTGTCTCTAAGCCTGGTTCTCAATCTTCTTATCCACCTAGCTGCCTCTGATAGTTTGGTTATTTCTATGAAGAAACTTTAAAAATAAGATATTTTGTTTAAGAAATGGCCCTGGATAAAACAGAAACACATGAATTAGTCAATGTTGATATATAGATGTCTCAGTAATTCATGTTGCTCTAATTCAGAATTGTGACAATTCAAAGAGCTGGACTGTTAAGTGTTAAAATTTGAGTAAGCTATTTACTAAGTAAACAAATAATATAAACAAGATTTGGAGAGTGGAAAAAGTTAATCCAAGGAGAACAAATTTTTATGTAGGACTTTCAAAATATCTGATTATATACTGACAATTGACATGATAATTAGAAACTTAACATTAAAGCAGGTCTTCTAAGAACCTCTACATTTCTGCTCTTATTAGCCTAGCTTGAAGTGGGCATGTTGATTCATTAAGGAATAAAACTATATTTCCTAGTATTCTATTATTAATTCACATTTTTCATTAATCCTAATATATCTTCTAACACCCTTCCAATTTAGTGGATAGGATACTACACTAGGAATAACTTCCTTAAAGAAAGAATATATTAAACTCAAGAATCAGAAATGTACCTTGTGATTATTATTAATGGTGCCACTACTTGATAGATTTAACAATGAAGAAGATTGCAGTGCTGAGTAAATAATAAATAAACATATAATATAAACTATACCCATATAGATATGTGTGTATGTGTATATTTATAATAAAGATAACATTGCAGCACTGAATAAATAATAAATAAATATATTAATATATATACAACTATATAATATATAAAATACCCACATATGTGTATATGTATACAATAAAAATAAGATTGCAGCACTGAATAAAATTGAGCCTAAGGGGCCAGGGAGTGGATTTCTCTTTGTACAAATCAAAGTTTATCTTGGTGCTGGTGGCATAGTTTTCTCTCTTAATAGTGTTATAAGGCTGGCAATGAAATTCTGTGCTCTGATGTGCAAATGTATAAGACATATTCAAAGGGAAATAAGTAGCACTATCTGAAGTTATCTAATTTAATTTCATTCAATTAAAAATATTTATGGAATCCCTATTAGGTACAAATTATCCCTAGAGGTCACTAAGATCACAATATCAGTCTGTTAACAGAATGGTTTAGGATGGACCTATTGTTAGACGCAATATAGGGCAGGTCACTGGATTTAGAGTCAGAGTACATGAGTTTGAATGCTGGCTCTGTGTAACCTTGTATAACAATAAAAAGGATCCCATCCCCCCTTGCAAAACTCCCATCCTTACTTGGACAAGTCACTTCACCTCTATGGGTCTCAATTTCCTCCTCTGTAGAATTGGAAAATTAGATTAAATGGTCTTTAAGGTCTTTCACATCTCTAAATCTATTATGCTGTGATCCTAAAAATCATCAATAGAGGTTGGGGATCTATAATTATTAAAATGTGGACAGTCCTTCTAGTGAGATGTATTAGAAGGGGAAGATGTATCAGAAAAAATGTGAATTAATAATAGAACACCAGTGTAACGAATTAAATTAAGGGTTTGACTAAATATGTGAGAATTCTAAAATAATACGGTGGTTGCCAATTTAAAATATTATAGCTCAAGTCAAAATTGCTTTTAATAGCTTTTATTTACAAAGAGGTAGAAAGAGTGAAAGTAGAGAAGTGCAAAAAAGAGTAGAGAAGATGTCTAGCCTATCACACTAAATATTGCTCTAGTGCTTGACTTGACCTAGCAGGGATTATTAACCCTCCACCTGAGTACCGGTAGTATCCCACCCACAAGACCTCCTCCAAGAGGGGAAGGCCTCTCCAGAACTAATCTCTCCAGAAGCAAGGAAAGGAAAGCCAGCTACTCACTCACCCAAGAAACAATCCAAGAGCCAAGGTCCCAAGTCGAAACTGAGGTCTAGCCCCAAGCCACAGTCCCAGTCCAAGATCCTCCAAGTCCAAGATTCAGGCCAAAGACTTTCAGGACTTTTTATAGTCATCTCCTATCCCTTCCCTTCTTCATAGGGGCTAATCACAGCTTCCAAATTGCCTAGCACTGCCCAGCAGGCAGTGTCTGTGGGATCTACCTCTCATCCTCTGAAGGTGTAAACTCTTATAATAGAATTCACAAGTTTCTGATTGATTGGGTTAACAAGGTAGAGGTCTCCAAGTAAGTGACTGTGAACTCCCTTACTTAGTATTAAGTAAGGGTTAAGGAGGGATGTTTTCAGTTTTTGGTTGATTAAATTAAAAGTTTCTCATTGATAGACAAAGAAAGTTTGATTCACACTTCACACTAGGAAATATAGTTTTATTACTTAATGAATCAATATACCCACTTCAAGCTATGTTAATAAGGACAGAAATGTAGAGGTTCTTAGAAGACCTACTTTAATAATAGATTTATAATTGCTATGTCGATTGGCATCATGTAAACAGATATTTTGACAGTACTATATAACAATTCATTCTCCTTGGATTAATTTTTTCCACTCCTAATGCTGAGCACAAATCTCTTATTGCCTAGCAAATGGTCTTCTAGAGTTTCTATGGCCAAAGAATTTACCACCCATGAGCCAATCAAATGATGAGTAACTCTGAACTTAGTTAAGCTGGTTTGTATAATGATCTTTACATCCATCCCTGGACTTATGCTAAAAGAAAAGAAGAAATGAAGAATGTTATCCTCTCCAAATCTTTTGTGTCAGCCCCTACTCACAGAGGCACATAGTATGAAGTCAGTATTCTCTCCACCAATAGGGAGAATCCCATGCAAAATATTCAGGTTTATCTGGAAACCCAGATTACATAAATACAAGACAGTTTCTGCCCTCGAGGAGCTTACATTTTAATAGAGGGAAACAACATACAAAAGTGGTGAACAAGGAAAGGTGTTTTTGTCTGGAAAGTCCCAAGGATGCTAAGTAGAAACAGTCCTTTCCAGAAGCAATGATATATGTTGATTCAATTACTGTTCTAAGAGCAAGAGGTAGAAGGTGTTGGGGAAGAGATGTAGCAAGCTGGCAAGCAATAACATCACCCATAGCCTGATGAAAGAACATGGTCAGGCTAGAGATAGTGAGGTTTCCCCAATTAGGACTGCCTGATTCCAGAAAAGAACGAGAATTGTTTCTAGAGGTCTGGTGGGAGAGTGCTACAAGATCAGGAACAAGAATGGCCTCATAGTGGAAAGCATTAAAGAAAGAAGATTTCAACTGATGGCAACGAAGAGAGAATGAATCTTAGGAATGAAAAACAGCCTGAATGAATGCATGATGAAAGAGTGCAGGGTGAGTCTTGGTATTATCTATGAGTACATGTTGTCTAGAAAGTAAATTGAATGAATTAGAGTTATTGTGAGATAAGTCTGGAAGAGTGAGTTAGATGGCGGCAGCTTACAGAAGGTCATAAATGCTAAAGAATTTGTATTTTATTATATAGTTATTTTGGAGCCACTGGAAGAGGCTTTTGAGCAGTGTGGTTATGATGCATTACGTAACAGGAAAAGATATAAGACTCTTCAAGTTGCCCATCTTCCTATTGATCAAGGCAAGTGCCAAAACATTTGCTCTCAAGACAGTCATCCTTAGGACATGGTGAATTGGGATGACTACCAGAAGCCCTGAACTTTACTCCTGATACATAAATAGTGACTCAGAAGAGGTAGGGAAGGAAAAGTTAAAAAAGGAGAAGCAGCACCCAGCCTGGACAAGATTTACACACACACAAACATACCCATACACATACACACACACTCACTCATGTAGGTACGAATGACACATAGACACATACATATATAAATTATATAAGTATATGTGTATGTACACATGTAAAATATATAAAAATTAGTCCATAAAAGCTAATTGTGATAACAAAAAATCAAAGAGATGTCTATCCCCTATCTACCTGACTAGGTGGTAAAGTAGATAGAGTAGTTAATCCTGGAATGGGGAAGACCTAAGTTCAAATCCAGTCTCAGACATTTATTTCTTAGCTATGACTCTGGACAATTCACTTAACCTCTGTCTGCCTCAGTCTACTCAACTGCAAAATGGGAGCAATAATAGCACCTACCTTAAAAGGTTGTTGTAAGGCTCACAAGGGATTTTTGGACAGTGTCTCTGGCACATGATAATGTGCTCTTAATAAATGCTTATTCAGTTCTCCTTATTTCCTTTACCTATCCAGACCCCTCAGGCTAGCCTTTTGTAATTTTGTCCTCTATTCAGAGCTGTCCTTAATATTCATATTAACCTGATTTAAATGGAATATCAATGCAGATGTGGAATGGGGTGCAGCTAGCAGCAAAGAGGTTGGCCTTAGATGGGCACCATTCCCTCTGGCAACAGCCCAGATCTTAGAATAACCTGAACTGTCCCATTCTTTCTGCATTTTTCCCAGCTTTTAATATTAAAACCCTATCTACCCATGCAAGATGGAAGTGGTTATCTGAAATCAAAGCTCTAACTAGTAATTCTGCTACCAGGCAAGCACCATAAGACAGGCCCCAAAGCCAGAACCAAAATCAACTTTTTGGTGGGGTTAGGGAGAAGGAATCTTAAACCTCAGTTTACAAAACTCTTTGGGGAAGAAATTCTCCAATACTACCCCTTGGGAGAGAGGGAATCCAGAGACCTAGGACACTGACCTTTGTAAATGGAAGCTCCTGAAGGTTTTTCATTAAGGGGAGTAACCTGTAGTGGTATTTACTATGTCCCAGGCTCTATTAAGCACTGAAGTTACAAATAGAAGCAAAAAAGAAAATCCCTGCCTGCCCTTAAGAATCTTATATTCTAAGTTGAAGACAACACAAAAAAGTACCTTTACATGGCATGGTAGAGAAAGAAATGAGTAAGAGTCAAGAGCAGAGTCTAGAGAAGAGTAACCTCTTTACTCTGTTATAGTTCAGGAATGAGGCTATGAGGTCCTATACCAGGGTGGTGGCAGTCATTGTATTCATCTGTGCCCAGATATGCCTGGCCTGAAGGTCCTTCCTTAAAAATGGAGATTCTGGAGAAAATACCATTCAGAGGAAGGAGCTACAGGGGGCAAAGGGATCTTTCTGCATGAGAAGCCAGGAGAGGGATTAGAGTAGGGTCAGACCAGGGAAAAAACAGTAGAGAGAGAATAAGAAGCACTCCATCTGGTAGTTTCCTATGTTAATTCATTATTTTTGCTAACTAGGTGCTAAATGCTGTCATTTCTATCTCCTGAAGAAATGAAAATGTTGTCAGCAGCTTCTAAATCAAAGATTCTTAATCTTCTTTGTAATATCTTCAACCCTGACTCTTTGCCCATATAGTCCCTTCCTTTGATTGGTCTGTTCTGACCAGAAACCCCCTTTTAAGGAAAGTTCTCAGGCCAGCCATGTCTTCATTGTTCTCCATCAGTCAGTCAGTAATCATTTATGAAGTACCTACTAGTGAGGCCAAGCATTGGGAATACAAAGAAAAGCAAAAGGCAATCCCTGCTCTCAAGGGGCTCACAGGCTCTCTCACAAGGAGAGAAAGTACAACCCAGGTATATACAGGATAAAAGGGAGAAATCTCAGAGGGAAGGTTCTAAGATTAAGAAGGACTGGAAAAGGCTTTTTCAAGAAGGTGGAATCTTAGCTGGAACTTGAAAGAAGCCAAGAAAGCCAGGGGGTAGAGATGAGAAGGGAAAGCATTCAGGCATAGAGGACAGCCAGTGAGCATCCTCTGAATCAGAACCACAAGGAAGAACTCAGTGTCCCTGGACTGCCAAGTCCAATCAAGTATAGGAAAAATAGGAGGTAGAGAATGTGGAGTAAGAAGCTTGGAAATATAGGAAGGGGTCTGGTTATGGAAGACTTTAAAAGACAAACAGAGGATTTTATATTTGATCTTGGAGGCAATAGGGAGCCACAACAATTGATTAAAGGGAGTATGGTGGGGATAACATGGTCAACCCTGAACTATAGGAAGATCAATTTGATGGCTGAGTAGTGGGTGATCTGGAGTTGAGGAAGAAAGTTGAGTAAGATAGACACACCAAGAAGATATTGTTATAGTTCAGGATTGAGGCTATGAGGTCTTACACCAGGGTGGTGGCAGTCATTGTATTTATCTGTGCCTAGATTCTCTTGTTATCAACCTCAGGTCACAACAGGCTGAGGCCAAAAGCTGATTTTATTAGAAATCCAAGTATTACTGAATGTCCAGTTTTCATGGAGTTCCTTCCCTCCCTCTCTCAGAGTGGTATGAACAAGAAGGCTCTCTCAAAACAGCAGACTCCACAAAAGGTCCTATGAAACACACCACCACAGAATTCATATCTTGGGTACCCAATGGTTTGTAGTAAACCAGAGCCCTTCCCTCCATAAATCATACTATGTCAGTCTTCAGCCATGGCCTCCAGTCCAACAAGTTTTTTTCTCCCAATTGAAAAAGCATCAGATCTGACATTAATAGAAGGTTTGCCAGTGGCACCTCCATTCTGATGGTGCTATTTCATTTATCTATCTATTCATTCACTTATTTCCCCTTATTTCTTCCTTTCTTCTTTCCTTCTTTTTTTTCTTTCTTCCTTCCTCTCTCTCTCTTTCTCTCTTTCTTTCTCTCTCTTTCTTTTTTCCCTTTCTCTCTCTTCCTTTCTTTCTTTCTAACTCTTTCTTTCTACCTCTTTCTTTCTCTCTCTAACTCTCTTCCTTTCTTTTTCTTTCTCTCTCTCTCTCTCTTTCTTTCTTCCTCTCTCTTTCTTTTTTCTCTCTCAATTTAACCTGAAAAGCAAACAGCCAGCTGGCCACCACTACTCCTTATAAATTAAAACAAACCAAAAAAACCCTTCAGCATGTACCTACTGGTATCATAAACATGTCAAGGAACTGGAGGCATAGGGACTGATGCTGGGAATCCTCAGATTCTCCTAACAACTCTAAGTCCATCAGGGCCACAAGTTGAATTCCAATCCCACTGTGTAAGCTGGAGGACCCCTGATTAGAATTTGGATTCTTAAAATAGCATTTCCTGAGTTTGCTGATTTCCTCACAGCAGGTCATCAGCCTCATCATTAGCTTCCCTCTGTTCCCCCCTGCAACAAAGCCCCAGCTTCAATAGGCAGCCCTAGTGCCTTGGACTTCAAGCTTTATTCCAGGGGGCATGAGGAAACCAGACATGAGCTAGCAAAGAGGCAAGGTGTACTGGGCTTGAGGGGGTGGGGGGGATGGGATGGAGTAGCCTATATTTAGTTTCTATTCAGCCTAAAGGCATTGACCTAAGGAAATCAGAATGGGGGACTTGCCAGGGCAGGATTACCTTATAATAATTCTTGAGATTCTAGTATTGTATAAGATTATTCTTGGCTTGATTTTTTTTTTCTGAAACTATTTCTTCCCATGGTTGATTCCCTAACAATTAGAGATAGCTGAAAGTAGAATGGGCTGCCTCAGGAGGTGGCAGGCTCCCTCTGCTCTAGGGGTCTTCACAGCAGTGGCTATAGTTCATCACTTAGGTAATGTTGTAGGGAGAATTCTAGTTCTGGTATGGCCTGGTGTAGATGTTCACAGAGGGACCTGCATGGTCTCTAATTCTGTGATTCTGTGTGTGTGTGTACAAACATCCACGTGCATGCACATTTGTTTATGAAACAGGCATGAATAGCTGGCCTTAGGAATGATCTCTTGCCACTAGCAGTATCTAAACAGAGGCTGGATGACCAGTTGTTAATGGGGCTCTGATTAAGATTCTTGAATTGTATGAAAAATCCCTTAAGATTTCTTAATGAGATTTCACATGTTTATAGCATGTTAAAGATTATAAAATATTTTCTGAGTGCATTCTGGAAAAATGTTTTCATTCTTTCCTATGATCTTCACAATAAGACTATGAAGCAGGAATGAATGAATGAATGAATAAATGAATGAATGAATGAAAAATCATTTATGAAGTTCTTACTATTTGCCAAGCACTGTCTAAACACCACCTAAGTAGAAAAGAAAAACAATCCCTGATCCAAAAAAGCCCACATTCTAATTAGGGAATTGGAGGAGACAATGCATATTAGAAAGATTAGCTTCAAAGCAGATGGAAAGGCCTGGTGGACTTTAGGGTGCAATATCAGGGTAGACTGCAAGGCCCAGGAGTCACGGGATCACAGAATCCTATGGCTTCGAGTTGTAAGGAACCCCAAAAGCCATCTATCACAACCCATTTGGGTTACATATCAGCAGCTAAAATGGTAGTTTCCAGGGGTGTGCAGGGTATATCCAGGTCACAGGATAAGGCCCAG
Organism: Gracilinanus agilis; assembly: GCF_016433145.1. Lineage (NCBI taxonomy): Eukaryota > Metazoa > Chordata > Mammalia > Didelphimorphia > Didelphidae > Gracilinanus > Gracilinanus agilis. Next base: position 309,086,315 of record NC_058131.1, read on the forward strand.
GGGGACTTAGAGAGCAATGACAGGATAGATTGTAAGGCCCAGTGGTCCACCATCTTACCAGAAGGATTATAGTTGGTTATATCCAAGAAGGTGAGCAGCAATATTCCCAGCCTATGCCTTTTAGGAAGAAGACAACAGGCTCAAGAGTCAGAAGAGTGGGAACTCTGGTTCATGACCTTTAGAGTAGAGTTGGGGTTCTAGAACCCAGCCAAGGAGGAAATGTTTGGCACCTTGTGAGAACTGGGTACTAGTGTTGTGTAGAGATGGAATCCCTGCAAAAATACAGGGACAGCCTCACCCAGAAGTAGTGGGGACAAAGAAGGAGAAGACCTCCCCATCACCTATTTCCACTATGTCGACATACCGCTGGGGGAAATACGATAATTATCCCAGTATTTCAGAAAAGGAAACTGAGGCTGAGAGGTTAAATGATTTGCCTACGTGTGAGCCAGTAAAAACACATTTAACGAGTAAGGTCCCAATCCCTTAGATTGTACCACCACCACCATTGCCCAACCTCTTGCTCTCATGGTGGCATAGTTAAGAGTTAAGCTTCCTGGATCTTATTAGGCAATTCAGCAAATACTTTCATCTCCCTGGTCCAGATTACCCACTACCTTATGACAGGATGGTCTCTAATTAGTATCATGTTGACTCTTTGTCTAAAACTCTAAGTTTGAGCCCTAAGGGCTTTTGAGATTTTGACTGGGAATCAAATTCAATTTCATGGTGCCAGTCAGAAGCTTCCCCATTATGTGTGCCCCTAGATTAAGGGCAATGGAGCCCACACATCAGATCTGTTCCCTGTGTTCAAATCCCAACTCTGGTACTATCATAAATAATATGTTATGGTACAGTGGTTAGAGAGTTGGTTCAAAGTCAGGAAAGCCTGCCTTCAAATCCTGTCCCAGATACTTGCCAGCTGTGTAACTGTGGGCAAATTCACTATATCTCAGAGCCTCAATTTTTCCATCTATAAAATGGGGATAATAGTAATACTTACCCTCTTGAATTTATATAAGGATTAAATTAGATTACAATTTAAAATGTTTTGGAAACCTCAAAACACTACATAAGTTTCAGTAATTATTGTATGTCCTTAAGATTTACAAGGAGTAGAAAGGAGTAGCTTTGGAGCTTGAATGGGCTCTTAGAATCAGGAAGACTTTTTTGTCTACTGTCTGACAGGTTGGCCATGAGACAACAGGATGAGTCACTAAACTCTTCAGTGCTTCAGGCAAATTCTCTAAGATCAAGATTTCGGTTCCTTATACCACTGAAATCACAGGTCTAGCCAAGAACAAAACAAAATTTTTCAAAAAAGGGGAAAATGGTTTACAGGGTACTTCTTGTACAACTATCAAGAAAAAGAGGTAGCATTATTATCCCCATTCTACAGATGAGGAAATTTGCTAGCAAGTTACAGAGCAAAGATTCAAAACCGGTTCTTCTGAGTCCTGAATGAATACCATTTTTACTGTACTATGTCAGGGCAGCTAAGTGGCTTAGGGAAAAAACTGCTGGGCCTAGAGTCAGGAAGATTTGAATTCAAATCCCATCTCTGACACTTAATAACTGTTTCTCTGGGCAAGTCACTTAATCCTGTCTGCCTCTGCTTCTCCATCTGTAAAACTAGAGAAGGAAATGGCAAACTGCTTCAGTATCTCTGCCAAGAAAGCCCCAAATGGAATCATGAAGAATCAAAAATGACCAAATGGCAGCCCATTTTTTTAAGAGTCTCAATAGTACTCAGCCCAGTTTCACATGGCAGATGCTCCCAGCCTCCCAGCCAGCCAGGTGTATTCATTCACCTGCCCACCAAAGGCTGGAATACCCCCAGGCCAACAGGATGCTGAGTAAAGGTAGAAAGCCTCAGGGCATTTTCCATTCAGAAAAGTGGTAAAATATTGCTTACCTCCACCCGGCCACCTCCCTTGTCTGCCAGGACAATGGCCCCTAATTCCAGCTGAACTCCAGTTTAGGGGCTCTCCTTCCCTTCTCAGTCTTGCCCCTAGTCACAGTTTAAAGAAACACAGAGAAAAGCAGGTCTAGTCCAGGGACTGACTCTACTCTTAGAAACCTCCATGCAAGAGAGCTGGGGGTCATCTCTCTGGAAAGGGGCTTTTTTTCTCCCTTAATTTGCTATTTATTGTGATACCTTCACTCTGAGACATATCAGCTGACACCAGGTGACCTCTGTGCTCTTGAAGTAACAAGCTGAAAGGGAGGCTGAATGTAGGAAGCACACAGGAGTAGATAAACCAGTCAGCTAAAGCCCGTGTCATCTAATTCCCCTCTAATGCAGTCAAGCCCAATTCAAGCAAGTTTTGAGCCACAAAACCTCTAGAGGCTTCCAGCACTGATCATGGAGAGCTCTTGGCTGACAGAGGAAAAGCCAGGCAGGATGAGTTCCCTGCCATTATCTGCAGGGATGGGAAAACCCCCACACCACCCACTACCACGGTCAAGACAAACCCTGCTCCAGTCCTTGAAGCATAACCTAGGACAGAAGTCAAGCTTGGAATCCTGGGTATCCCTGACAGAGCTGATTGACTCTTTTGCTTCACATGTGGTCCCAGGCTCAAGATCTACGTGCCCATTAGAGGATGGGAGGCGAGAGGGAAGACTGAGCTATAAGAGCAGAAAACTGAGTAAGTCAAAAAATTGGGGTTCAGGCCCAGCTCAAATATTTCCTAGGTGTGGCCTTAGCTAAGCCACTCAGATTTCTCTGAGCCTCAGTTTCCTCATCTGTAAAATGGTAGTAATAATAATTTCACTACATGCTTGCTTGGAACAATTGTTGTGAGGAAAGTGTTTTATAATCCCTTTGAGAGTAGAGATTGTTTTATTCTTCGTATTTGTGTGTGTGTGTGTGTGTGTGTGTGTACCCACAGACACACAAGGCTCTAGCTCCTGGCCCATAATATGCACTTACTGAATAGTTGTTAGTTGATTGATTATAAAACTTAAAGCATAATAGATAAACAAATTATTCCCATTCCTCCAGTAGAGAAGAGTGAAACCTGAAAACCCTGAAATGAAATGGTCTGGCCAATAGACTGAGGCCCCACTGAGCTCTCATGGCAGTGCTGAGTGAGAACACCCTAGAAGGAAGTTCTTGGAATTCATCAGTGGCCAACTTTCACTCTTTCGCATTTATAAATGTTCTGACCAAAAAGTATCCACTTTGCTTTGGTTACTTTTTGGTCAGAACATTTATTTCTACTTAACTTTTCCTGACCTTAAACAACAATAAATAGCATTTAGTCAACGGGTGGCAAACAGCACAGTATTGCAGAAAAAGGGTCTCATACTTTCAACAGCACCTAGAAGATATCCCAGTTTTAATACCTACCAGCTGTGTGGCCACAAAAATGTACTTGACCTCTCTGGACCCAAGTTTCTTCCTCCACAGAATAAGAATAAGAATAATAATACTTGAATTAATTACCTCAGAACTCTTATGAGGAAAGCACTCTGCACACCCTGAGGCAACACAGGATATACAAGTCATTATCACTGAAAAACAATATGGCATGTGTATGAACAAGAGAATTCTCAGCACTTTCAACCATACCACCTCTTTTGAGCTTCACAGAAGAACAATTTCTCAACCTACAAGTATTTATGAAGAACTGACTATGTGCCAGGCAATACTGGGCACTGAGAATAGAATAGAAGACAACAGTGAAATGGTTCCTGCCCTCAAGCAGCTAAGCTTCCAACCGGGAATGTAACATGTTCATAAATAAGTCTAAAGCAAACATTTACAAGGCCAATACAAGGTGACTTGGGTTAGGATGGACGCTAACAGCTAGGGGAGTAAGTAGAATAGAACTGTCTTCATTTCAGAGATGGGGCAATAGCTACAGGGAGTTTGTGTTTCACTCAAGGTAGCTAGCAAATGGGAGAGCCAGGAATAGGATCCAGATCTTCTGACTCTAAGGTATCAGCAAGTGTAAAATACACAGTACAGATTGAATATATAGAAACTGGAGGGGGGGGGTCTGAAAAAAGAAGCCATCTGGCATCTGTGGTTGCTCAGTGTTCATTCACATCACTATCCTCATCATCTACCCTAAGTCTCAAAGAGCAGGACCTATCCAAAGCATTTTGATTATGGTCCAGCATAGTATCAGTCAAATTATCAAGATTTAATTAATAGAGGCCTTGTGAGGGCAGGATAGGGAGGAGAAAGAAGAAAGAGGGAGGGGGAAGCAAGAAAATGAGGAAGGAAGGAAGGAAGGAAGGAAGGAAGGAAGGAAGGAAGGAAGGAAGGAAGGGAGGAGGGGACAGAAACAGGGAGCCAGTATGGAAAAAGGACTGGATCTTCAGTCAGAGACTAGGATTCAAATCCCAATCTTTGCCAGTGACTATGTGACTTTGGGCAAGTCATTTACATTCTCTGGGCCTAATTTTCTCATCTCTAAACTAAGAGAATTGGATTAGATAGCCTCTAAGGTCATTTTCCATTCTTAATCTATGATCAGTAAAAGGAAAGAGAAATGACCCTACCACAATAAAGTCTACATCTCCTCTTTCAAAAGCAAATTCATGTTCTCACCAACCCATCTTTCAACATTTTCCTTTCCAAGACTTTTTAACTCAGTAGTAGTCTACACCAGCCCCTCATACCTTCAAGGGAACTGTGGAGCATGAATCACTTTTCTCTGTCAAGTTTATATTTCTTGTTTTAAAAAGAGCACTATTCTTCCTGTTATTCTGAGGGGAAAAAAGGGTTAGCTTTTTTTTTCTTAAACTTAGAAGATGGCTGAATTTTTCAATATATTCATGCAAACGAGATATTTCATCTCATGGATTTTATCCCAGTTCTGTCTATGCACATTTTAAATAAATTAAGATGAAATAAATCCATTTTATTATATTACCCAGTGCCATCTCCATGAAATAATGCCCATATTTGTATTTTCTAAGGAATGTTGACGTGGCTAAAAATGTTGCAGGAAGTGTAATCTTTGAGGATTGCACTGCCAGAAAAAAAATAAATCTCTGCCTTTGTTTAAAGCCCAGAGTGGCACCACTTTTGATTGAAATGACTCGGAAATATCCATCCCCAAAACATTGACGCAGTAAAGTATGCAGGATTGATCACCAATGGCTCAGAAACAAAAGTGGTATGTGTTCCTTTGTTTTCTTAACATCTGTTCACTTCCTAGTGACATAAACCCCACTACAGGAATAAATTACATATGTTCCCCCATTTTTTTAGGGGAAGGAAAAATGCAAATTTACAGTGGCAAACCAAAAGATGTCTTCAAGGTGTGATGTAAGACCAGAGGCAGACCAATAATGACCATAGAACATGAACTCCAGGCACCCTATTCTCCAGCTATAGCTTGACTTCAAAATTCCAACAAAGCCCTTTATCATTTCCTTTACTGGTTCTGAATGAACAATGTGGAATCTGAGAAAACGATCCTTCTTCCCAGTCCCTACTCAGCTCTGCCTCTTGGAGTCATTGCTTTATTCAAAGTCTTTTACCCCAGATGTTAGTGCTCCATCTGCCTACTCCCTTGGAGATTACTTTGTTTGTGTTTTTTAATTTCTTTAACTGTGTTCATATTATTCACACCTAACCTCAGCCTCAGAATGTAAGTTCCTTGAGGACAGGGAATTTGGAGAGGGTAGAAGGGAAAGGGTTGTCTTTGTGTCTCCAGCACCAACTAGCTGTGTGACCCTGGGCAAATCTCTTAGTCTCTAGCTGAAGGGATGATGACTTGCATTGGTAGAAGGATTTTACTCATTTTATAATTTCCTGTATGGGAGGGGGGGAGAGTCTGAATCCCTGTTCCAGCCCCCAACAACAGCACATAGTAATGATAATTAAGAATAATAAGAGCTAATACCTAACATTTATATAGCACTTACTTTATGCCAGGTATTATTCTAAATGTTTTATAATTATGATCTCACTTGATTCTCACAATAACTCAGGGAGGTAGAGACTGTTATTATCCTTATTTTACAGATGAGGAAACTGAAGCAAACCAAGATTAAGTGACTTGTCCAGGGTCATACAGCTAGTAAATGTATGTGATCAGATTTGAATCTAGGACTTCCTGGCACCCTATCCACTATACCACCTAGTCAGCATCGAATTGAATAATACTACATTCTCTTCCTCTTCCAATGAATAATCATTCAATATCCGGGTAATGCAATTGAGTTGATTAATCCAAAGCATAGTCTGGGGATAAAAATGTAATGAATTTGAAAGGATCATAGGGGCTTTGAGTCATTGGATGAAAGTAGGTGAAGCCACATAGGAAATCTATTTTGATTGGTTGAAAATACTCAGCCATATCTTAGATGGCTATAGATAAAACAGCAGGCCAGTCTGGAAATTTTACCATTCCAGAGCACCTGTGGCTAAAAGCATTCTAGGCAGCAGGGGCTAAGAGACACACACACCAAGGACAAATTAGACACACTGAGGAAAGGCAACTTCAGGACTCTACCAGGGCACTATCCCTTAGAGCTACACCTAAGGGGAATGTCATGATGAGTCCATCAAGGGAGAAAAAGATTTTCAGTCATCACAAGCTGGGAGTTTACCCTTTAGCCATATGTGCTAAGTGTGAACCCACTCTCCCCTGGGAACTAATATGTTCAAAGTGTGAGTGTGCCTCTGGTTTAGGAAGACTTTTTCTGTAACAATTGTCCTTACCCTACCTCCTTAATAAATGCCTTTTTCTGAAAGTTAATTAAATCTAGCTGATAGTTTAGTTTGGGGAAAATATCAGTGGGCACTCCTGAGCAACAGTACCAGAAAATCCCAACCTTCAAGGTTATCCATGGAACTCTGAAAAGAATAATAGTAGCAACTGCCCTCTAAAGACTCCAAACTATGATTGCAAATTGGGGGGGATGAGCTCAAAAAGAATATTACATTTTCAAAAAGATCATATTTTCTTTATGTACTCCACCCACCCCTGCTACCCCAGAGAAACCAACCCATACCAATGAGGCATGAATTTGGAATCCCAAAAAAGAAAGGCTCTGGCTGACCCTGGCTAAATCCAATATATGTGGCTAAAGAATCCCATTTGTTCTTTTTGCTTCAAGGAAAGTAGGACAGATCAGAAAAGGTGACCAGAGAAACAAAGGTTCTGAGCTTCCAAGATCCTCTAAGTACTAGGCAAACATGAAGCTCAGTTATTAAAGTGGAGAGGCCTATTGGGAGTTCAGATCTAAAGCCCCTGAAATCAACCCAGCTTTAGTGAACATATCTCTCTAGGTTTCACAGAAGTCATGATTACAAGCTATAGCCTAGGATACCCTCAAAAGCCTGTTCAGCAAATAAGAACATTGGGATGGTGTCCTGGGCGATGCCCACAGAAGCCCTAAAAGATGGGAGGCAGTTCCCAAAGGATCACCCCTACAGCTGAAAAATTTAGCCCAAAGATCTGACCTCCTTTGTGCTAGTATTTAGGATACTGGAAGCAGCATATCCTCTGTGGCAAGCTTGAGAAGGACAGGCAGAAACATCTGCAAACAAAAATCCTTTCCCCCAGGAAAGGAGCCGCACCAGACGTATAGGAGAGTACCTCTGTGGCATCCACGAGAGCTCAAATAATGCTCCTTCTGTCTTCACTTATTACAAGATTGGGATAAGAGGTTCTTTTCTAAAAAGAAAAGAAAAGATTCACTTTTAATAATGGGTATTAAATCAAATATATGTAGAAAAAATGCTACTAGACTCCCGTGCCAGGGCCCTGTGATTCACTTTGTGTTGCAAGGATGAGTATGACAGGCAGCCATCCCCTCTTTTACCTGTTCTCATCTATTTAAGTGTAATGGACATTTTTATTATCCCGATAGCACTCCTTTGTCTGAGCCTCCTGGTTGAAGGCACATTGACGTATTTATAACCAGTTAACGATTCTTTGGATCTCTATATTTGCATGATATTCTGGGCTGGCTCCTCCTCCTCACAAGCCTATTAGTGTCAATTAGCCTTAGCCTGACGGGCCAACTTTGACAAAAAACGCTGGAGCAGATTTAGCTCCCCAACAAAGATATAACACGGAAGCATTTGGGGTTGATATATGATTGCATTTAATAAACATTTGTTTGCATATTTTTTATCATGCTAATGAATATAATTACTTTAATTTATGTCATCAAGCTATGATTCCATTTTGATATATACGTCACTTAAATGTGTAGCGTTAGCAGTTTGCACAGGCTGGCAAGTTGAAGAAGTGGGCTAGACTCCAACTAGATAATAGAGCATTTATTCCCCAGACTCGTGCACCCCTGGGCCGTTTAACTCAGCCCCCAAATCACTAGTCCAGGGCCCCAGAGGTTATTTCCTGCCTAGTTCACAAACCAACCTACCTGCCCACAGACACATCCCTTTCAACAGAGGCAGAAATTACCTGAGGACTCTCATTTTCTATTTCTTTTTCTAATCCTTAGCATGGTATTCTGTGTGTGGAAAATGCCTCTTCCCCCACTAACGCATTTCTGGATGACGTATGAATTGATCCAACCATTGTGGGTAAACACGTTTGGAAATTTTTCATGAAAAATGACCAAATTTCTCATAATCGTTAAGCCAGCAATCCATTGCTGGGCATGATCTCCAAGGAGATTAAAGACAGTCAGTCAACCAGCACTTATTAAGTGCTTACTAGGGGTCCTAAGCACCAGGGAGAAATGCAAAATCACAGTCTCTGTCCACAAGGAGCTTACATTCTAATGAGGGAAACAACTTGAAAGCAATCATGTAAGTACAATATAAGGTAGCTGGGTGATGTGATGCAGTGGGTAGAGGACATACCTAGAGTCTAGGAAGACTCATCTTTCTGAGATCAAATCTGATCTCAGGCACTTCCTAGCTGTGTGTTCCTGGACAAATCACTTAACCTCTATTGCCTAGCCCTTACTCCTCTTCTGCCTTGGGACCAGTACACGGTAAGGTAAGGGTTTTTAAAAAAAAAAGAAGAAAAATACTAATAGTGGTTACCAAGAACAGATGATAATGAAACATATCTATGTTGGAGCCATTTCAGCCAATTTGGAGAGCTAGTTGTTAGATTTTCAGTACGAGTACTTATGCCTTGGTAATCAACAAGTTCTATAATAATGACTTAACATATTATTTTATTGATTGTCTAGACTCTAGACCTAAGAAAGTGATGAGAAAAATGTCAATAATGTAGATGGAAGTTAAATATGTGTTCTGCATACATATTTCATGCAAATAAATGCAAAATAAAATTTAAAATATGTATACATATATGTGTGTATACACCCATTTTCTGAGATCCAGCTGTTAATCATTTACCATTTATATCCCTGCATACCAGCCTTTTCCAGGTAGAAAGGTGGAAGACTGTCTAATAGAGAAAATGGTAACCACCTTGTCAGATATGATCCTGAGTTAGTTACTTTTGCCTGTTTTTCTTTCTTACAAGAGAAGAATCAGTTCTTTTTATTAATCTGTAATTATTAATTATAATATTTTATATTATTTTTATTATTAAAAAAACAGTTCATTTCTTCCTTTCCTCTCCCACCCCACCCTCTTTAGAGAAGACATCATTTGACAAAAAGATATATATGTATGTAAAACTATGTCTTACGCATTTCTATTTATCAGCTCTTTGTCTGGAAGTGGGCATGCACAAGTCATTCTTCAAACAATATTTCTGTTGCCGTGTATAATGTTCTCTTGGTTCTATTCATTTCAGTCTTGATAATTTTCCATAGGTCTTTCCATATTTCTCCAAAATCAACTTGTTTCTGCTTTCTTTTGGCACAGGAGTATTCCATCACAATCATATGCCACAACTTTTAATTGATAAATGGTCAAAAGATATGAGCAGATAGTTTTTGGATTCTAGGGGAGGGGAATAGCTGGAAAATACTCCCATGAATGCAAAAGGCATCAATATATTTCATTTTTTATATTTGTTAACCTGATTTGATCCAAAGGGGAGGAATAACTGCTCTTGTTTGTAGGCAAACAATCTCAAGACAGAAATAAGGGTTCATTACTACTCACCCAGAGAAATTGTTACTCTTCCTAGGCAGGTGGTTATGGGGAAGATTGGTGACTCATGTTGTACCAAAGGTTTGATTCGGCCTCAAGGTCTGAAGAGAATAATTATTCTTGGGCATTTTTCCCACATGAATAGATTCAGTTAGAAGGATATAACCACACATTGACATCCCTTTTATTCAGGAATACGTCAAGATTCACGGTCACACATGGGAGGGCACTTAAGATGTGATGGTGATTAGTATTGCAGTATTATTTTGGAGCATCAAATTCCTGCATAGCAAGAAAACTATATATATTTTAAAGTCATACAAATTAGCACAGACCCATAAACTCAAGAGCCCTAAAGACATTAAGCTAAATGAAATCGGGCACAAAAGAATAGTAATAAGAATTGAAAATACAACTCAAAGCCCAGGACTTTGCACACACAATAGTAAATGCTTAATAAATGGTTGCTTAAGGAAAGAATCCATGAACAAATGAATGAACAAAATGCAATAAAGGTTCTATGGGCCACACCCACCATTCCTTGACCCATGGCCTCAGAAAATTGCATCAGCCTTAATAGATTTTCTCTCACTCTGCCTCTCTAGACCTCAGTTTCCTTACTGTGTGCCAACCAGTGGTGCCTAATTGAAAGAGATGAGACAGTGATTCCTTGCTGGGGGGAAACTAGCCACCAGTCTTCTCCAATCAGTCCAGCCCCCTTATAATAATATACATAGAACTGAGACACAAAACCAGTATGGTAAAAGAAAGAGGTGCTAGGTGAGGTTATGGAAAGCAGTTTTCTCACTACAATTTCACTCACTCAGCTCATTATTGGGGGTGGGGAGTTTGTTTCTTTTGTTTTTGTCTTTTGTTTTTAGAACCCTAGAGATACTTGCAGAACCATAGAGATACAGTGTGGTATGATAAGAACTAGCAACTAAAATTGGATTTTTAACACAATTGCTAAGTATAAATATTGATTGAGTTGAATTTTAAAACTCTATTGTTGAACAATAAATGCCTACATACCTAGATAAAGATTAAGTATAACCCACATGACCCTTACCCAGAAGCAACCAAAGGACAAGAAGACCCTGTGGCCACTGACAATAACAAGAGGACTTCTGAAATCCTCACCCAGAGCATTCATGAGAACTCCATGAAACTCTGACATTGGCCAAGTGTTCTCATTGCCACTCAATTAGACTTCACTGTGAAAGGCCCTGAGAAATAGAAGTAAAGGAGTAGTTTTAAAAAACCAAGTCTGGGGGGGCAGCTGGTAGTTCAGTGGAGTGAGAGTCAGGCCTAGAGACAGGAGGTCCTAGGTTCAAACCCGGCCTCAGCCACTTCCCAGCTGTGTGACCCTGGGCAAGTCACTGGACCCCTATTGCCCAATCTTCCACCTATGAGACAATACACCGAAGTACAAGGGTTTAAAAAAAAAAAAAAAAACCAAGTCTGGGAGGGGCAGCTGGTAGTTCAGTGGATTGAGAGCCAGACCTAGAGACTGGAGGTCCTAGGTTCAAATCCAGCCTCAGACACTTCCCAGCTGTGTGACCCTGGGCAAGTCACTTGACCCCCATTGCCTACCCTTACCACTCTTCCACCTATAAGTCAATACACAGAAGTTAAGGGTTATTAAAAAAAAAAAAAGTCTGGGAAACTTTACACCTCTATAGAAACACAAGTTTGGACTATATGTTCTCTAGACTCCCTCCCAATGGAGGCCTTCTGTGAGCCTCTGTCACTAACTATGTGACTGGACAATTCAAAAACACAACGAAATTTAGTGTTGGAAGTGATCTTGGAGGTCATTTACTCCTAGATTTTCATTTCTTTGCTTTATTTTGATGAAAAAAAAAGGTTTTTTAATAAAATTTTAGGGCTGTTCTGAGGATCAAACACATTTAAAAACTTAATATAATCTATAACAATCCTAGGCTTTATTATTATATGACATATCTTTAAGAAAAAGAATATACCATGCTTTACACACTCCTTTAAACCTCACAACAGCCAGATGTGATAGGTGTTATTATCCCCATTTTGCAGATAAGGAAACATGGGTAAAGAAAAATTGAGAAATTTACTCAGGATCATGGAGATGGGAAGTGTCTGAGCTGGCATTCAAACCCAGATCTTCCTGATACTAAGATCAGCTCTTTTTCAACAATACTTCTAAGCTTCTCTAGAGGCATCTACTATATCCCAGGCATAGTGCTAGATGTTAGCTATTCAGAGACAAAGACAAAATGGCCCTTATTCTCAATAAACTTCCATTCTAGAGGGGGTGAGGAAGAAAGGGGCAAGGCAACTCAAACACTGATAAGTAAATCCAAGATCATTTGGCAAGAGAAAAAGCAGTAATTATTATCATTATTATTACTAAACACACAGTCTACCTTTATTTTCTATTCTTGAGAGGCCCAGTCTTAAGGCTTGGATTTCTTTCTGAATCCATAGTGTTGTCACTGAATTACAAAGATATCAGCTGAAAAGGGAAGATAAGCTACCCCTTTGGAGAGTAGAGTCTTTTGGCAAACCAGTCATTCTGGAGAAGCCAGGCTGAGGCCCTAAAGAGCAGGGTGCCCCAAGTGCCTCAGAGCAGAGATAAAATGTATGCATAGGCTGTGGGTGATTAGATCGACCCTGTCCACCAGACAGCCACTGGGATCTCTTCTCCTTCCACTCTCAGAATGATTCCCTCACAGCAAAGAAAGGGGCTGAAACAGCGGCATCCTTCAGCTTATTATCATTGCTAGACTTTTACATCAATTGCATTACAGCACAGGCTTCCATTAATGGGTTATTATATCACTGGCAAAACAGAGAAAAAGGAACCCATTCTAAAATTCTGAAATGAAAAGTGAGAGTGTCAGTCGCAGAATGTGAGTACATAGCAACCGTGGAGTTTACCACTTTATTAAAATTGTGATTGTTCATATAAAGACTCAACCAGGTCACATATTAATAATTATCACTGACAATCTTTAACATCAGACTAAGCCCACAAGTGAAGCAATATTACATCTCTCGATCTCATTTATCTGTACTGCTTATGGCCCCTTTGTGGTCAGCATGCTGTGAGCTTCGTGGACATTTAATTATGAACACATCATAAATGTGGCTGACAAGGCAGAAGCAGAGCTCTGATGCTCCTGGGAAGAAGGAAACATTGCTGAAACTACTTAGACTTGCTGCACTTTCATTCTGGGTACAACCAACAATGCCCTGACTTACAGCACTGGTAAAATTCCATTCTTCCCTCCTTCTCTCTATCCCTGGCTCTTCCCTTATCTGTTTTCCCCCATCTTCAATCCAAGGGAAGTCAGCTGAAGATCAGACCAGTATAAAAATAAAAGGTGCAAGTCCTATTTTTCCCCTGTAGGCCACAGAACCATGTAGACAAGTTTTCTTAAAACCAAAGACCAAGAACAGCTTCCTTCAGAAATACCTTTTGGCTTGGCCTGTTGTCTTGATGATTTCATTAAATACAGTGTCCTCGGCTACAGTGTCTATCTTTTTTTTCCTCCTTTATTCTAACATTTATTTTTTAAATTTTGAGTTCTAAATTCTCTCCCTCCCTCCACGCCAGCTGAGAAGGCAAACAATAATATATCTATTATACAAATGACGTCCCATCTGTGATGTCTAAGAGCCCTCATGAAATACTGTTTGTACAGCAAGAGACGTGCCCCCCAAACAGACCAGAGTTCAGCACACAAATGCCAGCGGAGGAAAGAGCTGTTTTTCAGACTCACCAGCATCGAGACCCATCTTTTCATTACAAAAGATGGGTATGTTTGCAAGCACCCTCCCCGAAAAATCATTCCACCTCCTTATAGAACCATCAACGATCAAATGGATCAAAAAAGAAAGCAAATGACCAAAAATAAGAAACGGGCGGTCTGGGAGGGGGGGAAGAAGGAGGGGGAGAGAATATTTCATTTTTTTCCAATTAGAACCTATTTTGATGTGATAGCAAATGCTTTAGCAACACTAATAATGAAACCTCGCCTCTCAGAGTGAGAATAGACGTGCATGCAAAGACCTAACCAGTGTCATGTTTCAAAGCAACTGTCCTCTGTGGTGCTGAGGTCCATATTTCTATACCTCCCCAACAGACTAGAAATAGGAAAGACAAAGCATATAATAAAGGCAAACACAATGAAAGAGCTCTGAAGAGAAAGCTGAAAAGTAGCTATCATGTTGGCAGATAAATTCTACACACAATTATTCATTCCTAGCCTCTTGACATGTAGATTAATGAGTTTGATAACCCAGGCTTCTAAGAAGTAGATTCAACTCTGTTTCTCACCCGCTCTCCTCCTTTCCTAACTACCAACAACACTCCAGTCTATTGAGAAAAAAACAAATCGATACATTTGCACTGGTCATCAACATTTTTTTTTTTTTTTGCAATTGAAGTCCTATGTCAAAATATGATCCCTATGCTGGGAGCGGGCTCTCTCTCTCTGGCCCCGTCAGGAATGCACAAGGGATCATGTGGTCATTGGAGGGAGGAGTTTTACTTCAACAATCTGCTTCCCCACTAAGTTCAAAGTGGCTGAATATCGGAGGCAGAGCCCGCCAGCCGCTGGCCTCCTGATGCCTTCTGTCCCTGGACTCCCTCAGCAGTGGGTTGTGTACATAAAATTTCCTCCTCCTGCCCTGAGGCCCGCTGACCTTTTGTCGACACTTTGGTTAATGTTCACTGATCAAAGTATATTTTAAGGCAAATCTCGGATCAGATTTCAGCCATGACGACTTTACTAGAGCTTGTGTCTGCCTCAAATTGGTAGATGCTCAGATACGCCCTCTCCCAGTAAGAAGGGGGGTGGGGGGCGACAGGCAGGGAAGGTGAGGGCTAATGGTTCACAGATTTATTCTGTGTTAAGGCAACTTGGCGCAGCAGACATGTTTCATTCTCGATTGGTGAACAGCTTTAAGCTTTTTTTTTTTCCCATCCCGAATGTTATGAGTCCAAATTCTCTTGAGTACCAATAAGCCTCTCCACCACTTAGGATTTATCAGCACGGTTTGCTGTGGCTGTGGCTGGTAGCATTGGGGGGTAGGTGGGAGGAGGGAGTGGGAGGGGAAGGCAGGAGGCAGGATCCGGCCCCTCAGTTAAGGAAGCTGGTGTGTTTACCCCCAACATCCCTCCCTGCTCCCCCCACACACACTCCATCCTCCTTCCCCCAGCTTTAGCCATCGAACTTTGGGTCCAAGTACTCGGAGGCCCTAATGATGTCATGAGAGCTGAGAAGAATACAGTCTGTAAGGAGATGGTGCCGATCCAGGCAGCAGAGAGAGTACCGAGAAGACACAGGCAAAGACAACCTGCACTGCTAACACCCTCACCCACCCACCGCATGGGCTGATGGAATTTTAATCCCTTAGGAGACAGGAATAGACTTTGCAGCAGGGATGGATATTTTCACAGCAGAAAATGTTACCAGTTCCTGGTTGTTTGAGAGGACGAGATGGCTTGTGAGGTCTCTGCTGAACTGGAGGAACCATAAACACACACACACACACACACACACACACACACACACACACACACACACACACACACACTCTTGCTGGGAAACAGATCACCAACTTCTGATTTTTCCTACAAAAATGAATTTGGAGACAAAATTCATCCATCTCTGTTGAGTCCAACCAGGCCTCACTGCTCTGCAAAATTAGTTCTGTTTATTTTTTTTAAGCATTCTGATAGTGGTAGCCAGGTTTTCCAAATGGATATCGTGTAATCATACAAATTTCTAACTAGACAGACTGGGCCTATTTAAATAGCTCAGTCAGTCAACACGCATTTTATTAAGCACTTTCTATGGCCCAGGCACTGTGCTAAGTGCTAGGCATAGAAAAGAGGAAAAAAAAAAACAGTTCTTGCCCTCAAGAAGCTCATAGTCCAATGGGAAGGGGAAAACAACATGCAAATAACTGTACCTAATAGAAATATTCAGAGTAGATGAAGGGTAATCTCTGAGAGGAGGCACTATCTGTTGAGGAAGGGGAAGGGATGGGGGAAGAAAGCAGAGAAAGCTCCTCTGGGGAGGTGGAATTTGAGCTGAAGTAAGGCAGAGAGACCAAGCAGTGATGAAGAGGAAGGACAACATTTCAGACATGAGGCACCACCAGAGAAAAAGCCCTGAGTTCAAAGACTGAGAATAATTGTTAGGAACAGCAAGAAGGTTGTTGAATCTTACACCACTACATAGAGGGACTTGAAAGACAGGAAGGATCAAGATTTTGAAGGGGCAAACAAGGAAGTTTCTTATCTCAGCTGTATCCAGCCTGATAAGAGAAGCACTGCTTATTTTATTATAGAGAAAAGACCTTTGGAGTCCCAGTGGCCACCAGCATCCCAAGATCAGACCTAGAGTAGGGAGGAAAAGGAGACAATGAAAGAGACGCCTTCTGGTGGAAAAGAAGGAGCAAGACTGCCAAAACTCTTCAGGCCACTCCTTTCCCCAGACCTTGGTGTTACCTCCTCCAGCCAATACCCAGAAAAGCATCGAGGACTAGGGAAGAGAAGATATACATGGCGTCCTCAGTAAAAATCACCAAAACAGAAGAGAACAATAGAAGCAGGTTAGAAACCATCAAACATCACTAAGGGATAGGAAGGAGCCTTGAGGAGCAGTCTCTAGAAATCAACAGCCTATTTTGACAGCCCTCAAATAACAGGAACAAACAGCCTATGTGGGGGTTCCCAAACCAAAACAAAGGCCCCTTCCTCTCAAATCACACTATCTAGTGCAGTGATGGCAAACATATGGCATGGGTGCCAAAGATGTCACACAGAGAGCTCTCTGTGGGCACTTGGCCACCTCCCTACCCTGCACCCCACCCCCAGAGTTCATTACTAGAAAGGCAGAAGTACTAGGGCAGAGCTATTCACTTCCTCCTCTCCACTGTGGCTGGCAGCATTTTTTCACATACCCCACCCCTCTTCCCAGTAGCCCAATGGGAATGCACAGGGGGTAAAGTGGGAGGCTCATAGAGGGCAGAGCTGGAGGGGAGCAGAGCACTCAAGTCAATCCCCTCCCCCTTCTCTACACTGGCTGAGGACATTCCTCACTTCTCTCACCCCTCTACCCAGTTACCCAATGGAAACACTTCCTCCTCCCCCGTGTGGGGTAAAGGAGGTGGTATAGGGTATACCTAGCATGTTTGGGGGGGGCACTACAGGGTGGGGTGGAGGAGAGGCTTGATACTCCATCTCTAAAAGGTTCACCATCACTGGTCTAATGGGTTTCTTCCTATACCAGGAGAATAAGTCTTCTGGGGAGTCAGCTTTGGCAACATCCCCTCAGGGTTGCAAAGCCTTAAGTACTGCTCAGAGCCAGGTCTTTTTTTTTTTCTGGAAGAGGAAGGGGACTTGGAAGGAGCCTACTCTTCCACTGAACCCTGGCAGGAATCCTAGAACAAAATAATATAATGCACCAGGGGTACAGAGGAGCCGACACTGCTTTCTTTTTTTAAAATCAATTATGGTCGTCTTGTCCTCTTGAGTAGGCTGGGGAGTCCCATGTGTTGCCATTTCAGAATAATATGGGATCTTAAATATAGAAATGTCTACAGAATGGCAGGCCTGTGAAAAGTGGTGTCCCCAGTCCCACTGAGGGGGGAGGGAAGCTCATCCCTCACTAATTTTTTTTTCATTTAAATTTAAACATTGAGCAGCCAGTTTGATTAAGCCCTAAGAGGCGTTTCTAACAGAGGACCTATCAACATAGGCACTGTTATATACTTGTCACCCAGGCACACACTAACTCATTACTTCTTCACAGTCAGATATGGACTCTACAATAATAAGTAGGTCCTTTAATGCCATCATATGTCTTTCATCCCTCACTAAACTTATTGAAAGTTATCCCATGGTTTTGGCAGAGCATGTCAAGTCTGTAAGGTGAAGACAATGACCCTAAGGATCCAACAAGGTCTTTAATGGTATGGTATCCAAAAATTCATGGAAGAGTTCATAGAAAAGAATACTTCCAGAATCTTAAAACAAACACATCTGTTGAAGTATTCTAGGGCTATTTCACTGTATAAAAAGCCAGGCCAGGTGCCATATTCAATTATAAAATAGTTCTGTTATCTCAATTCTTAATGTTCAGATCTGATGGTCTTTTTTAAGTCCTCATCTTTCTGGGCCTATCTGCCTCATTGGACCCTATTGACAACCCTCTCCTCCTAGATACTCTCTTCTCTCTAAACTTCCATGACACTGCTCTCTCCTGGTTTACCACTGATCTAGTTGCTGTTGCTTAGTCTCCTTTGCTGGTTTGTCATTTGGATCATGCCCTCTTATTGTGGCCATTCCTCGAGGCCACTCTATTCTCTCTTGGTGACTTCTTCAATATGAATGGGTTTAATTATCATTTTTCTACTGTTGACTCCAAGATCTGTCCAGCACCAGTATCTCTGGTGAAATTCAGTCCTGCACCATCAATTAACTAATAGAAATTTCAGATCAAATGTTCCTAAAACACTTCAGAATTAACATAATTTGTTCAAAACAAAACTTTTTCTTTCTCCCCAAAGTCAAATGTCTTTGTTTCTGTAGAGTTACAATCATTCTTCCAAACTACAGGGTTCATAGCGTTGGCATCATCCTTGACTCTTTACTCTCTTTTATCCTACATATCCAATGAATTGGTAAGTCTACCATTTCCAGCCCCGTACCATTTCTTCCATATGATCTTTTCTCTCTATATTAATTCAGTCCAGGTCCTTATAATCTCTCACCTAGATATTGCAACAGCCTTCTCACTGCCCACCAAGCATCAAGTCCCTCTCCACTTCAATGCTATACCTCTACATTGGTCTTAGAGATGTTTTCTAAACAGTTATGACCATGTCATTTCCACACTATTCGCTTCCTACTGGCTCTACAACCAAATAAAAACTCTATTTAGCTCATCTGGCCTTTTACACCTATCTTTCTAGCCTCTTTGGACAAGACTCTCTTTCCTCCACTCTGGGATTCAGTCAAACTGGTCTTCTCTCTATTTCCCATTTTTGTGCCTTTGTACTGCCTGTCCCCTATACCTGAAATGCACTCCCTCTTTGCCTTGACCTTATTCTCTTCCTTCAACATTCAGCTAAAGCACCTCATTCCACATAAAGCCATTTTGGTCCCCAGTCTCAGTTTCCTCATCTGTAAAATGGAGATAATAATAACATCTGCATCCCAAGATTTTTGTAAGGATCCAGTGAGATAACATAAGTCAAGTATTACATAGACCTTAACCCATTATATAAATGCTAGTCTTATTATTATTCCCTACAACTGTTAGTGCCCCCCTTTACAAGCAACTTCTATTTATCTGTATTGATTCTGTTTATTCTGTCATATATTATATATACACAAGTATTTCTATTTATTCTGTATATATCTATGGGTATATTATCTGTGGAGACACATAGATATATACACACAGATGGATGGGTAGAAGGAAAGAAGTATAAGTAGACAGATAGAAAGAAAGCTAGATAGATCCTCCCCCCTCCCATTAGAACATAAGTTCTTTTCAAATTTTTTTCAAATAGGGATTATTTCATTTATTGTATTTGTATCTAAAAATTTAGTACAGTGCCTAGCACATAGTAGATACTTGATAAATGCCTGTTAATGGATCGGTCTTATCTATTTGGATTTTTCTTCCAAGGATAAAGATCATAAACTATTCATACCCTCTCATTTTTCATAATGTTTTTCATGTCCTCCCATAAGTTCACCAAAGGAGGTTCATCCAATATACTAGGGAAGTATATCTTCCTCACTTTTTCCTGATATCCAGAGAATACAAGGGAACCAGGTAGACTTTTATCCCTCACTCTCAACAAGTGACCACACCTTCTTCTTTTCCACTCCTATATTTCATACAAATTTCATAAAGAAAACTAGCACATTTACCATACCATGCGCGAGAAGAAAACTTATTAACGCAGCATGGCATGAATACATTTGTACAAAAACATACAGATGCAGTGTCAATCTGATACATATGTGGTTCTTAATACACATGTGCTTAGATACGTGTTGGCTTGCTTCTTTATACAGTCAATCAGTACAACAATTTTGCTTTAAGCCATTTTGGTGAAAATAACACAAATGATCAAACTGTTAGAGATTTAAGAACTGCCAAGATCTAATCAACCCCTCTCATTTTCAATTAATAGATAGGAATTGATAAAGCACCCATTTCCGTCCCAGGCATACCCTAAGCCCTGGAGATAGAAAACGCAAGTTGGGACTGTCTCTGCCCTCAAAAAGCTTACATTCTAAAAGGGGATATAATGTGTACACATGTAAGAACATGGCAAATATACACAAAGTAAATACACAGTAATTTTTAGGGGAGGTTTTAACAGCTTGGAAAGCTGGTTAGGAAAGGTTATAAGTAGAAGGTGACACTTGATATTAGCCTTAAAGGAAATTAGGGATATT
Source organism: Gracilinanus agilis (assembly GCF_016433145.1). Classification (NCBI taxonomy): domain Eukaryota; kingdom Metazoa; phylum Chordata; class Mammalia; order Didelphimorphia; family Didelphidae; genus Gracilinanus; species Gracilinanus agilis. The sequence goes on from NC_058131.1 coordinate 309,106,810, forward strand.
AAGAGGTAGGCATTGAGAGAGTACATTTTATCAATAAAAAAGCCAAGATCAGGTGAGGGGAAATGCCTTGTCCAAGGTCGCTCAGCTAGTCATTAGGAAAAAAAACACATTTTTTTTTCCCCAAGGCTGGTTTTTCAGACCCTAATAATCTGTAAATGTATGAAATAGTATCAAGTGGAACTGTGCTGATAAAATCACACCAGAACTCTCATGACCTTCTCCATAGAGGGACAAGATCTTAGAATTTTAAATGGGCTCCAGTTTCTCAGAATGCTTTTGATGAGGGTGGCTGATGCAGTGACAATCAGCCAGTCCAGTTCTACCTTGATCAGGAAGCCCTGTTCGCCCCCTGCTTTGAACCCTTTCCTGGAAGCAAGGAGGAAGGAAAGTCAGAAGAGACCACATTTCTCTGGACCCTGGCTCTGTAAACCATCACTGAAGGCCAAAGCCCTAAGTGTCTACTAGAAACTATTAATCTTATATCTTTTTTAAGTTTGAAAAATAAACTGCTATTTATTTTTCAGTAGATCTACATTATCTCATATGCTTATTGATTTAGAGCTGGAAGGACCTCATTTTAGAGATGAGGAAAAGGAGGTCAAATGAGATAATGTGATTTACCCAAAGCCAAAAAGATAATAAGTGTCTGAGCCGGAATTTGAACCTAAGCCCTCAGACTCCACAGCCAGGGCTTGGTCCACTGTGCCGTGATCCAAATGGACTCATGGAGTCACTCAGCTCTGATTGCATGGTTGACGTGCAGGAAGTGCAAAAAAAATGTCCCTCACCAAAATTTGTCCTTTGTTGTGATGACTCAAAGCAAGAGAAAAGACTGCTAAGGGGAGCATTGATAGATGTTCCCACTCCTAGGAGCCTCTACCCAGTGGCAAGACCGCTGTCTCTCAATATCTCTTTAATTTTGTGCATGGATCATGAGCCTGCTTCAGTGAAACCACAGGCTTAGCCCTCACCTCTAATAGCCTCAGAAGCACTGAGTATCCCTCAGAGGAAGGAATGGGAAGGAAGAGGAAGGGAGGGAATGGACATCTAGGGATCTGAAAACCATCAAGATAAGAGTAACCCTAAAGGGAATGTGAGCAGGTAAGTCCCCATCGGTGCATCAATACAGCACCAGAGGCCAGAAGGCAGGAGACTTCCACCTAAAGCTCACAGGAAAAAATGAAATCACAAATTAAGCGCCCATTTGCTAGATTGTGGCAGTAGAGGCAAGAATTAGACCACTCCCCTCAATCCTCTGATCAGGAACCAATTGGGAGGCTTCAGACCTGAGTCCTTTTCAGGGGGCCCAAACCCATCCCCCCAATAGATTCCCAGGAAGAATGTCACACTGGCCTGAGGGTTTCACCAGTGTGGTAACTGCTTAACAGAAAGCCCTGATTGGTTGATTCCGAAATTGGGATTCTGGGCAGGGTTTTATAAAAGGATAATGTATCTTTAAGCCTAGGTGCCCTTCAGGGAAATGTATTGGATAAATGTCTTCTGAAAAGCCTGTAAATATTCCATCGCCTCACTGTCATTACTACCATGAAATGATAATGAAGCATGAAAGAAATATAATTCCATATTCAGATGACAGCATTAGCCTCCATAAGCAAACTGAAATATTTATTAGTAAAATGTTCGGTATCTACGCCTGTAATCTAAAAAAAGGACAAAAATGTTTTATAATAAAAAAGAGATTGAATGCAGAGGTAAAATCTGGTTGGCTGGTTTTATTGCTTATTATTAAATCCTGGCAAAACAATTATTTTTTTCTTTTCATTAGTAAGGCACCCAAATTAAAACCATGCCCTTAGGCGGTGAGGTTTACAGTAGTGATTAAAAACAAGGAATGGTGATGCATGGGGTTTCTGACAATGGCCTAATCAAATTCATTCATATTGTTCAATCTTTCACTGACAAATATTTTTACAGTGAAATATACCAAACAAAGAATCCTATACAACAACTATCAATACAGAGAAATTAGGGAACCTTGTTATTATTTAAATAGTGAACTGATACAATGTTGCCATAATCCTGAATACAAACATTCTAGTGTAGCTAATTAGGGTAATTATTGCCTAAATTGTGCTTAATTGTCTTACGCTGAATAGGATGCCTGAATGAAGCTTTTGGGGGGGTTTCACGATGCCTAGGAGTGATGGCTGCGCTCCTTAGTCATAATTTAATAAGTTTTGATTGTATTTCCTATAAGTCAGAAAATACATCCTGGAGCAGGCGGAGAGGGATAAACAGGAGCCATACGCCTTGACCTCTGTTTCACCTTATTGCAAAAGGAGCGTAAAACCGTCACTTCGGTGCAGTAACATCGGAGCGCTCGCTCGCTCCCTCGCTTGCTCGCTCGCTCGCACACTCCGCGAGCATTCCTTAAAGGAAGAGGAGGGAGGGAAAAAGGTCTTTGAAGTGAATGAAAAATTAGAAATTCAAGTGACCACGATCAATTCTGAAACACTGCACAAAATTAATTACAGTTTTGCATCAGAAGCAGGAATGTAGATTTCAGACAGTCGGTGTCATTTATCTCGAGCCGTACAATATACAAGGCGATTAAAAAGCCAAATCTGTTCCCACCTCCCAAGTCTCAGGCCTCTCGGAAGCTCTGAAGTACAAATGATTAACTCCAAATTATTCAAGGGATCCTACAGACGCCTTCGACTTGAATGGAATGTGTGGGAAGTCGCAGGAGCTACAGAGGGACAGATTTGCTGCTCTTTATCAAAATCGAGGCTGACTATCTCTGACAGAATCCAGATAAATTGCATAGTAATCTGGCGGTTGCTGGGGAAAGCTTGCTCTGCAAAATCCAAATCTCTAATTTCTATCTGTTTTTAATTGCTTGCCTTAAATTTGCATTTTTATACAATTGGGTTAAAGGATTTATTCACTTCTTTAGGCTACTCTGATCCAATTGCGTCCCATTTTGTCTAGGGTGGAAGGGACCTGCTGGATTTTAATAAGCGCGGTGCAACGCCGGGGTATTCGTTACAACCTTGCTGCCTTCCTCCCCTGGCCTCAGCACCGGCCGCCCGCCCCGGCTGACCCTCGGACCAGGGAGTCTTTGTGGCCAGTCAGACCCGAGCCGACCCCGAGGGACTCCTTCCTGCCCCCCACCCCAAGCACTCTCTGCTTCTCTCTCCATTTCTAAAGCCCTGAGCAAAGAACAGATCATGCTCATTAGCCCTGTTTTGGAATAGGCAGGACTTGCGTGTGTTCAAAATACATCTTATTCTGTTGTCAAAACTAACTCGGTATTAGAAAGGCTGACAGATTTTCCACGACTTCGAGAACCCGCACATACTGTCTGTGTGTCACACACACAAGCTGGGCGCCTGCTTCATTTAACCCTGAGTTTGTATCTGACTTTATTAACACCAGAGATTGCCAAGTGAAAAACTGTCATTTCAAAATTTGTAAATTCAGCCTCATCTACCCACAAAGCAGTTTGTTCTGAACACTTTAGTTCTGGATTCGGGAGAGACCTCAGCTGTCACCAGCCCTACAGAAACCCCCTTGTATTCCCCCAAGATGTTTTAAACACTTGAGTACTTAAAAAAAAAAAAAAAAGATACATGTGTGTATGGTTGCTTTTCCCGAGGCAATCTGTATACAATACTTTTGGGGAGAGGAGGAAATTAGCCATCAAAAGTGGCAGTGGGAGCTGAGTGGGTTTAAAGAGTTAGTGGGAATGTTGAGAGGATCAGAAGGGACCTAGAAGTCACCTAGTCTAGTCATATTATCACTGAGGAAACTGAGACCCTTTCTGGGCTAAATAACTTGCCCCAAAACACACAGTGTGGCACAACAAGAAGCTGATATCCCTGAGCCTAAAGCCAACATTCTCTACAACTGTGCCATGCTGGTCACCCACATCTTGCCTTCCCACTTGATGTTCAAAGGAGGAATCCAGGTATTCTCCCAAACCCAGCATTTTAGTCTAAGCCGTAGTAGTAATAAAACTTTTAAGGATTTTATTTAAGGATTCTTTAGCATAGCTCAAGGCAGCTTAAAGATATTTCATTCTCAAAACATCTCTATTTTCAGGGGCCTTCTCCCATGGAGAACCAGAGAGGTGAAAAAACTTGCCAGAGTTCACACAGCAAGTCAACAGTAAGGCTGGAATAGGAATTCCAAAGTCTTGCTCCTAGACAAGGCCTTTGAAAACCAGAATGGATCATCTCTAGTTTTCAGTTACTTTTTTGTCTACTAGACTGTTCATTCCTCGAAGGGAAGGACAATGTCTCTTATTTATCTTTGTCTCTTCCCCAGGGTCTAGCACAGGGTCTCCCTGGCATGCAGTAAACATTTATTGAATGAAACAATGAATGAATGAACAAATGGATGCATGAAGAAAGGAAGGAGCAAACAGATGTGAAAGAAAGCTCCCTGTTTTGTGTGCACCTTTACAAGCATCCCTGATCTGACATCCCCTTTTTGGTTGATCTACATTCTACATCCCTTTACAGACTCTTCCCACTTCCTTTGAACAGTTTCCAGTGTCACCTATTAGAAAGAGAAAGATGTGTTTAACTACAACTGGGTTCCCTCAAGCTGCTTTCTGCCAATGCCAATCAGTATCCACTGCTGACCAAGGGAGGGGAAAGGGACCCCCATGCCTCCAAAGCAACCAATAATTCACTGCTGATTACCAGCCCTAGAAAAAATGGCTTTGCTCCCTAGCTTTTGCTACTTCCTTCATCTCTCTCAGAATGTTAAGACTGAGTTTGGAGAAGGGATAGGAAGGAAAACTGCTCTGAGTCAGAAGGCCTTCAAAGGCTGGTGCCAAACAGAAAAATATCTTCTGGTGCAATAACATGGAAAAAGTTATTTCCTAGGATCAAAGATTTAGCTCTAGATTGAACTTTGGAGTTTTCGCAAGTTTAGCCCACTCCTTTTACAGATGAGAAAACTGAGGCTCTGAGAAGGGGAAATTAACTTGCAGAAAGTCACATAAATAGCTGAGATCTGAATCCTGGTCTTCTTATTCCACATCCAATGTTCTTTCTGCTACAGTGGTGATTCAGTGGATGGGACACTGGACCTAGAACCAGGAAGAAACTGAGTTCAAATCCAGTCTCAGACACTTAGTAACTGTGTAGTCCTGGTCAAATCTCTAAACCTCTTCTTTTCCCAATGAATCAATGGAGAATCAGAGAGGTGAATAAACTTTAGTTTTGTCATCTGTATAAAAGGGATTAATAACACTACCTTCTTCCTGGAGTTACGATGAAGATAAAATGTGATAATATTTATAAAGTGCTATGTAAACTTTAAAGCACTATATAAATGCTTATTATTATTATTATGCCACATATATTCCAATGGAAGATAGAGTCAATTTAATAAATACTGAGGGGCAGCACTATATTAGGCATTAGAGGGATATGAGAAGACTTAGTTCTGGTACGAAAGAGGATTACAATCTATTTGTAATCCTTGACTTTGCTTTCAGGGAGGGATGTAAAAGGACGGGGCTGTGAAATGAAGTTTAATTATAACCAACGATATTCTGGAGCCAGTTCTGTAGCATATTAGAGCTGATTGTTAAATTTTCAGTGATTATATACAAAACAGTGCCTGATTTACTGTTTTTTTATTATTTAGACTTAAGAAAGTACTGGAGAAAAATTTTAATAGAGATTAAGTTGTTTTTTTTTTCTTAAAACCTTTAATGGTTCCAAAGCAGAAGAGCAGTAAGGGCTAGGCAATGGAAGTTAAGTAATTTGTCCAGGGTCATACAGCTAGGAAGTATATGAGGTCAAACTTGAACCCAGGACCTCCTATCTCTAGGCCTTGCTCTCTATCCGCTAAGCCACCTGGTTGCTCCTAAATCTTTAAGTTGAAAGAAACCTCAGTGGTCACTCAGGAGAGTCTAGGATAGGGGTTCTTAACCTGAGTTCTGTGAACTTAAAAAATTTGATAACTGAATTTCTATGTAATTATTTTTATTTGTACATTTTATTTCATATATTTAACAACATTCTGAGAAGGGCTACACATAGGCCTCACCAGACTTCCCAAGAGGTCTCTGACAAAAATATGAAAAACCCCAGATCTAAGGCATCCCTAGAAGTGGTCATCTGACTTCCACTGGAAGACCTCCAGTAACAAGAAGCTCATTACTTTCCAGTCTACTTTAAGACAATTCTAATAGATAAGAAGTCTTAATTTATATAAAACCAAAATCTTCTTCTCTGCCACTTCTACCCATTGATCTGAGTTCTGTCCTCTGAGGCCTTCTCCTGGCACAGGGGAACCCAAATCCCTAAGAGATCTGGCTAAGCCTGAATCAACAGCTTCAAGGACAGGCTACTCTCTTATGCCTGATTAAAATGTTGCTTCAGAACTAATCACTAGCCTCAAGCTGTCAGGCAAAGGACCCAAGGAGGAATTCTCTGTCCTGCCTTCCTGTGTCTTTTTTTCTTTCTCTTTCATCGGAATCTCTGTGTTAAGAAGTACTCAGGGTGTGTTTACTGCTATAGTCAGAGAAGCTGGTGCTGCCTTGGTCAGAGAACTGGAAAAGCAGCAGTTCGGGGGGGGGGACTGAGATGGGGAACTGCTCAGCATCGGGGAATAAAAGGAGGACCAAGGAATTTGAGAGACATTGGAGGTGACAGCCCCACTGCCCTCTGCAGTGGAAGGTCTTTCAGGACCTTCTCTACATATCTGATCTTTGATTTTGAAAACTTTTAGAAAAAATTTTTGAGGCTGAGTGGATCTCAGTGACATTTATCCATTAACTAACTTTGAGTCTGCTTTGTGAATTTCCAAGTATTCTATAGAATTAAGAAATTTTATCACATATATTTTTATTCTAATCCCTTCAGACTGCCCCTTGTTAATGGACTAAATTTCAATTTAATCTCAAAATGAAAACCTAAGTGGGCATCTTCCCAGTAAATGTTGACAACTACACTTTAGGAAGAAGAGAATAGATTGGCAGATAGCTAATCATCAGAGTTAGGCAGACAATCGGTTGACTACTTACTAGTTGAAGTTCACAGTAGGGAGGCAAATGGAGAAGCCAAAAAAGTCAGATCTGTAACAGGACCAGGTAATCAGTAAGATCATCAAACTGAGCACAGAGGTACGATCAGCAAGCAAGGGTCAAGGTCTGCTATACAGATTAGGTCAAAGGCAAGCGCCCTCCTAAGGATAAAAGCTGAGGCTCCAGGAGGAAAACAAGGCTTGTGGGCAAAGTACTCAAATGAATCTGTGATCTCATTGATTTTAATCATTCCTGCCAATGATGCAAACTGTAGCCCAACTATATCTGCCCAGCCTATGCAATTCTCATCCATGTCCTCTCAGAATTTTACCATGGGCTGGAGAGTGGTTCACCCACTCATCTGGAAGCCTTTCTCCATATACTGTGAGGGCACTGGCAGAGCTCTCTGACCATTCACTTGCCATTCTCCTGGTCCTCCACACATGACTAGCCCACTTTCTCTTTCTCTCATAGAATCTTTTGATAACATATTTTAGTGCTATTCTGCTTCCCAGTCCCTCATTGGGCATAGATTGCATTATGTTCACACCTACCACACTCCTTCCATTGCCCTATGTGTACATATCTTTAATTCTTTAAGGCAGTGGTGTTATCACAAGCCTCAAAGTCATGCAGTAAAGTGGAGCTTTAAGTAAAGGGAAGCTTGGAGACAGTAAATGTGCTCTGCAATTTCCCGAAGGCAATCCAGTCTTTCTTCTCCTCTTTTTCAACTCTGAGTTCCAGCTCATTGTCCATCTGTATTGTGTATCCTAGACATACACACCATTGACCAAACTCCAAAAGTATTCACTCAGATGCATATTGAAATCCAGGCAAATAGCCATACTTCGTTCATTTATATTTTTCTGGGCGGCTGGATAGGTCAAACTATTTTGAACTAATGCAGATCTCTTCTAGAGAAATCTGCCATGTCTTGGGGCCTGATGCAAACAAACAATATAATTCAAAGAGAGGAGCAGCTGGAGAACCCTCACAGTCTACAGAGAATTCCTTCCTAACCCGGACTCTGTGCTATATCTCCTCAATCACAGGGGTAATACATTTGGCAGGCATACATCTCCTGGTTTCATGCCTCAATTAATGCCTATTCCCAGAGGGTCACTGGAAGTGACCTGTGCTTTACAGGTTTATTTGTGTTGTTGCATCTTCCAAGTAATCTGGAATGATCTTGATATATGGATTGGAAACACGTTGTTATAAAAGATCCTGGAAGGCTGCATTTTGTTCCTCCCTAGTTGAATGCTTTTTCATAATCAATAAACAAGAAGCACAATAGGATCTCATGTTCTCTTCATCTTTCCATCAATTGTGAGATGTTAAAGATGTGTCCAATGTTGAATATCATCTGTGAAGTCCTACTTGTTCCCTACTAATACTATCATTGAAGATGCCCTCAGTGACTATATAGGTGACCCTCAGTTAGTCAATCAACCAGGATTTATTAAGGATCTACTCTTTGCCTTGCATTGTGCTAAGAGTGGGGAATACAAATCTAAGCAAAAAGAAAGATAGTTCCTACCCTCAAGTTACTTATATTCTAATAGGGAAAGACAATCCATTAAAGGAATTGGGGACAGAGAGAATTCCTCTTTTAGGGAGGGATGATGGAGAAGTCCCTAGTAGTGAGATCTGATGGGAAAGGAAGAGATGACTGACCGTGGTGCTTACCTTACATAGAGGTATTTCGAGGAGCCCATCATCCTCTGATCTCTGCTTCCCCCCAAGAGGAAAGGTCCCCTTGCGCAGAATGTGCTGAAGTGGTATGAGTTCCAGAGCTGAAGAGATTTTCCAGGAGGAAGATTATTAAAACTATATAGATAGAAGAATATCATAGAGCAATGTTGGTGAACCTTTTAGAGACTGTGTACCTAAACTGCACCCTCAAGCTGCCTGTGAGTCCCCACTCCCATTACGCCAAACAGGGGAAGGAGGAAGTGCTCACACTGGGCTTCTGAGCAGAAGGGCAAGGAATGTGAAAAATGTCCTGGGGGGCTGTGGAGAGGGGGAATGGAGCAGCCCACTTCATTACACATGCCATGGTCATAGAGGTTGGGAGTTCTTGATATTTTCTTGGTCATCTGTTTTTTAAATCAATAAAGTCTGAGATTTTTCCCATACCTCCCTTTGAGACCTTTTAAATTGGTCTCAATGTCATCACAATTATATCACCTCCAGCTAAATCTCCTCTATATATACTTAGTTATAAAACCCTGTGCAAATAATTTAACTTTTGTCTGCCCACAGTTTCCTCATCTGTAAAATGAAGATAATAATAGCACCTACCTGTGAGGATCAAATGAGATAATAGATGTAAGAATATTTTGCAAACATTAAAAACCTACTGAAGTACTAGTTAGCATCATCATCATCATCATCAATTACTATTATTGTAATTTATTATTATTATTTATACTTGGTCAATCCATTTTCTTTTCCAATTTTTGTGTTCTTTAATGTCATTTCTATGACATCATCTAAAGGACTGTAATGTTAGTAACTAAGTATGGTGATACCATTATTATCAATGGAGAAACCCATTAGTTGTAGTAATTTTGCAAATCTTTTCCATAATGGAGCATCTCTATGAAAATGTCACTTTTTAGGGGGCACCTGGTGGCTCAGTGGATTGAGAGCACAGCCTAGAGATGGGAAATCCTGGGCTCAAATCTGGATTTAGACATTGCCTAGATTTGTAACCATGGAGAAGTCACTTCACCCCCATTGACTAAGTCTTACCACTCTTCTGTCTTAGAACAAATGTATAGAATTGATTATAAGATGGAAGCTAAAAATGCATCTCTTTTTTAAACAGGCTCAGTCTCCTAAGTGCTTTAGGGCCCATTTTCACAAATTGTTTGACTCCAAGAATCTATGAGTTTTAAAGAGAGACATATCATTAGGGTGGACAATGCCAGTGTCATGGATAGCCACATACTCATTGAGTCCAATACATACATTCGGCATCCTGCCTCTCTATTTCCAGACCAACACTATTCATCTGCCCCAAATTGGGAAGCAGCAATAATGTTCATCCTCTTTTAACTAGGCTTCCAATCAAGCCTGGGGCATTTTAAATACTGCTGCATATTCAAAAGTAGACATGACTCTAGTTTTTGACCCAGTAAAGACTGAGAGAATGCTTCTTTGGAGAGAAATAGTATGGTTCCAAAGACTTTTCAGGAGGGACACCTGAAAAGAGAGAAGTCCTGGCACCCATTCACTAATTCCCTTGTGCTGGTCTATAGCATCAGGTCATAGTCAGTATTCACTGGGTCAAAAGCTGAAGTCTTCTCCCCTTTCAGTGTATGTAGCAGCATGCTAAATGGCATAGGCTTGATTAGAAGCCCAGTTATACTTTGTGGCAGGGCCAGTGGGATATGTGAAGATAAAGGATCCCATGTATTCTAGGTGGCCACCTGATCTGCCTAAGCATAGGGCCAGGCCTTTAGGCAAGCAGAAAGAGCACTGAACTGGGAATCAGGTGACCTGAATTCCTGTGCTTCCATTAATTAGCAGTGTTAAGTGGCTTGGTGATGAGGATCCAAAGAAATAATGGATATGAGAGGGCTTTGTAAACTCTAAAGGACCTTACACATGTCAGCAATGATTATTAGTATTAAAATTAGATAATTACAAAATCAGCAGGTCCCTGGCAAAGAAAAACCTCCTCCTCCCCTCTCCCCATGGGGCCCCCTGAAACCGCTTGAGCAGAACTTAGCACCTGCAATTCCTTGCCTTCTGGAGGAAGGGAGAAGAAAACCAGGAAATGCATGAAGTAGGCTGTGCTACATTTTAAACTAAAGTTCAATATTGCAGATTGGGGATCCATGCTATTGACTCTTTCACGAGCTTTCCTTGATGGATTGATGAATCTAATCGAGGGTATTAATAGGGAAACTGCCCTGTCAGAAGCAAGACAAATGACTGCCTCTGCTGAGGGAGACAAACACACAGAGAACACACATCAGGTCCTTTCGAAAGAAACATGGTGGAGCTATGATTTAAATTGCAAGGACACATGTTCAGGGGATGGAGTTAGTTCCTAGAGGCTGCCATGACAATAAGGTACATTTTCTTTGGCACTAAAGTCACTCCTCTGGGGAAAAAAAAAGGACAGGCTAATAGAGACCCTATTTGGATTGGAAAGAACATCTTTAGAGATCCTATTTATGATCCAGGACCCTTCGATGGTGCTTCCAGGAATTGAACAAGAACGAAGTCATTTCTAGTTTTAAGTAACTATCCTACAGTATACTGAACTCAAAGCAGTCAACCCTAAGGAATATCAATAGTCATAACCAGTACATATAGAAATTAAGAATGTCTTAGCCATGCTTCACTAAAACAAACAAACCAAAAAGATCTAGGAATCATTGTGGACTTCTCATACCAATATACTGGCCTGTATGACTAGTCTATTTGCTATTATAACTTAGATGTTTCTATCACTTTTTTTTATATTGGATCTCCTTATCTCACCCCAAATGGAAGTATGGCAGCCACTCACAGGCCCAATCCCTTTGCTGATCAGAACAAAAGCTTTGACCTTCTCTGTTTTCAGCATGGGCTGGTTATCCCTTCCTCAGGTAATCTCTTGGCCTTCAATTCCAAAGAACTCACTATTTTAGTTCTACACAGTGTAGATACCCAACCAGCTTAACCCACTGTAGTTCTGAACTCCTGAGATCAAATGATCCACCAGCCTCAGCCTCAGCTTCAGCCTCCCTACTAGCTAGGACATCAGGTCTATAGTACCAGACCATGTGGTTGGTTGGTTTGCTTTTTTAAGCATTCTGAAGGCCATACTTTTTTAACCTTCTTCCTACTAACAATGGGGAAGGCTATTTGTCCTTACCCTCTACTCGACTTAAGGTTAAAAAGTTAAAAGGGGAGTTCAAAGGCAAATTCCAGGTTTTATAATATATTTTCTTCAAGTAGCAAGACATCCCCACATATGCCTTATTTCCTTTGATCTTTACAACAGCCATTTGAGATAGCATATTATGATCCTCATTTTATAGATGAGGAAACTGAAGTTCAAACACATTCTGAGACTAATAGAATATAAACTCTTTAAGGGCAAGAACTATTTTCTTTTTCTCTTTATTATTTTCATTTAATAAATTCTTGTTGAATTGAATTAAACTGAATTGAATTGAATGCCAAAGGGAATAAGTAGCTAGTCTTCTTGCTCCAACTCGAGTTAACCCTAACTCTATCCATTGTTTCACTTTGCCTCCTCCCAAGTATTATACCCACAAAAACACATATGCACATTTTGAATGAAAACTCAAGGATTTCTACTTGTATAGTCCCCATCCAGAATCCCAGATTTTTTTGGGGGGAGGGGGAAGGTTCTCCTTCAAAAGAGAAACTGCTCTGCCAGCAAAGATTTTTCTCTGCATAATATGCTTTGTCCTTGCTGGGACAGATAAAGGGTTATATTAAAGGAATATCTGGCTGCTTGCCACTCGCTAAACCAGAAAGGAAGGGATTTAGTCAGCACTGACTCCTCTACCCTGACTCATTGCCTCCTACCCTTCTCCCTACTTATCTCCTAAGTTGGAGGTACAAGGCTATTGAGTTTCTAGGAGCACCTCTGACCATGCGTGCACATTTCACTAGTGAGATGTGACTACAGCAGTTGCCTAGTCCTCCTTCCCCCTAAATGAAAGATGTTGAAGGCAAAGGCGGAAAGCTCTTTAAAAAATGGTATGGACCTTCTTTTGAAAGAAATAAGAACCACCTATCAATTACCTACAAAACATTTCTTTCTATCTGTCTTTCAATGGCATGCAGATATCCTCACAGCTTTGCTGAAGTCTACTTGTTCTAAGAAGCACTTTAGGATTGTTGAAAGAATGGAACACCTACAGGAGATCCAGATTCCAATTAGCTTTTCCCTGGATTGACTTTGTCATTGTTCTTTAAGCAATAGTCAGGAGAATTTCAAAGATTAATGAAGGATGCAGGAGGTGGCAGTGGGCCAAGAGGCAAATGTTCTCATATTTTCCTCACTCTCATGTGTTCCACCCCCTTTTGGAGGGAAGATTATAAAGGGAAAGAGGACTGTCTAAATGCATAGAATCAATGTAGTTAGGTTACTCTGATAAAGTTGAGATCAGAGTATCTAAGTTCAAATCCCAGTTGTGCTGCTAATTATCCATGTGACCTTGGACAAGTTAATTCACTTTTCTTGGTCTCAGTTTTCTCATCTATTAGATGAGGGATTTGATTAAGCAATCTCCAAGTTTCCAACCAGTTCTTCCTGTGATTACATATAGGCATTAGGAAGTCATCTTCTACAAGACTCAGGTTCTGGTCTAAAGATTCACCTGATAGTGGATTGAGAGTCAGGCCTATAGATGGGAGGTCCTAGGTTCAAAGCCGGCCTCTGACACTACCCAGCTGTGTAACCCTGGGCAAGTCACTTGACCCCCATTGCCCACCCTTATCACTCTTCCACCTAGGAGTCAATACACAGAAGTTAAGGGTTAAAAAAAAAGATTCACCTGAAGTCCATGCTCTGAAACTAAAAAGCTAAGAAAGGGACTCTATGGAAAACTCTCTAGATGAAAATAAAGGATGAGACTCTGGGCTTTCAGACTCTGAAGAAGAGACATGGTAGTGGAGATAAAGCTAGCCTTGAAGTCAGAAAGACCTGGGATCAAGTTCTTCCTCTAACACAGGTGAATCACAACTTCTCAGTAACTCCAGAGGACTCTGAAACTATAAATTGCAGAGAGGGGGCTGATCTGCATTGATTAAGGGAGTTCTATATTAAAGAAATCAAAGATCCCATCCAAAAATTTTATTAAAAAATACATGTTGGTAATTAAACCTTAGAAAATTCGCCAAGGAGAAGTTATGCAAATTATTCACCCATACATCTTAAAATAACAAGAATAAATATATAAGGAGCTAAATCAATTGTACATGAATAGGCAATTTTCAGATAAAGAAATCAAAACTTCTCATCAAACACATGAAAAAGTGTTCTAAATTTCTTATAATTAGAGAAATGCAAGTCGAAACAACTCTGAGATACCACCTCACACCTAGTAGATTGGCTAACATGACAGCAAAGGAAAGTGGTGAATGTTGGAGGAGATGTGGCAAAATTGGGACATTAATGCATTGTTGGTGGAGTTGTGAATTGATCCAATCATTCTGGATGGCAATTTGGAACTATGCCCAAAGCGCTTTAAAAGACTATCTGCCTTTTGATCCAGCCATAGCACTGTTTGGATTATACTCCAAAGAGATAATAAGGAAAAAGACTTGTACAAAAATATTTATAGCCACCTCTTGGTAGTGGCAAAAAATTGGAAAATGAGGGGATGCCCTTCAATTGGGGAATGGCTGAACAAATTGTGGTATCTGTTGGTGATGGAATACTATTGTGCTCAAAGGAATAATGAACTGGAGGAATTCCATGTGAACTGGAATGGCCTCCAGGAATTGATGCAGAGTGAAAGGAGCACAACCAGGAGAACATTATTCACAGAGACTGATACACTGTGGTACAATCGAACATAACGGACTTCTCTACTAGCAGCAATGTAAGGATCAGCAAGGCTGAGGGACTTGAGAAACAAAATTAGCCACATTAAGAGGAAGAACTGTGGGTGTAGAAACACAGAAGAAAAACAATTGCTTGAACACATGGGCTAATGGGGATATTATTGGGGATGTAGACACTAAATGAGCTGAAGAAAGAAATAGCAAACCATTCCAGAATCTTTACCAAGAAAACCTCAAATGAGGTCACAAAGAGTCATACATGACTGAACAAACAACAACAAATTATTAGGAAGGTTTTCCTGACATTCCTGACATTAAACCTAAATTTACTTTTTTCCAATTTCCACTAATTGTCCCAAGCTCTTCATTCTGAGACCAAACAGAAATCTGCTCTCTCCGCCACATGATAATCCTCCAGTACTCTAATACAGCTATCTTTTCCTGCCCCTGAGTCTTCTCTTGGGGCTAAACTTGTCTTTCAAGTGATCTTGATATGGCTTAGACTCAAAACTCTTCACCATCCTGATGGTCCTCCTCTGGACACTCTCAGCATCCTTAAACTAGAGCACCCAGAACCAAACAAAAGAATTCAAGTGAGGTTTGGCAAGAGTAGAATACACCAGGATTTACCTATTCCTGGAAGCCCTGCCCCTCTTAATACTACCTAATACTGCATTAGTGTTTTTGACTGCCACATCACACTGTTGACTTACAATGAGGTTTCGGTCCACTAGAATTGACAGATCTTTTTCAGAACGATTGCTTCCCCCACCTTACACTCCTGAAGCAATCACATTTGCTAGTTCATTTAAAACCTACGAATGTAGTTCGTCTGGACCAAATGTTTTTGTTAAAATTAACTGTTTTCTTTACCTTATGTACCAACTCCTTATTAGTCGATTTGGTTCTGTTATTTCCAGTGTGAAAAAAAAAAAACATACACACTCACAAACAACTCACTCTTCTCACTGTCCTTAGCTTCCCTCCACAACCTCAGCTCACTCTGAGCTTTAGCACTGCTCCATTATTTTTATAAGAACATTCCATGCTTTTATTTACATCTGTTATCTGACCTTATTTCATTTTTTAAAATCTAAGTTGATTGGTGAGTTCTTGGTAAATCCAAATTGGTTTCCTCAAACAAGTTCCATTTTTCCTCCCCATTGGAATCCTTTCCCTTTGTATCTTTCATTTTTAAGTGTCCCTCATCAATCCTGGGTCCCACTCCAATCTCTCTGTCCTAAGTCATTTGTAAATATCTTCTTCTAGCTCAAACCTCAGTAAAGAAATTAAAGAGCCTGCCATTGAACAGAAATAAATTATTTTAATTTTGTCATCAAATCACTAGCACCTAGTACGGCGCATGGCACATAGTAGGTGCTTAGTAAATGCTGCTTGACTGAATGGAAACCCATGCATAGATCCAAAGTCTTTACTCCCAACAAACTGTCCTCTGTGAACCAACCAAAATGAAAGGTCAACATTAAGTTACCCAAGGAAGATCTTATCTCTTTTGTTTCCTTTAAACATTTTTATTTCTAGGATGCCAGAAGAAGCAAACCCTCCAAATGAGTACGAGATATTTAATTCACAACAGTTACAAAGATTAAAAATTTAAAAAAAAGATTATCAGACCATTTGGTTATCAAATAGAGGAGCTGGTTTGAAGAGTTAAAACCAACTCTAGGTTCTGCTGAATCTTCCTTCCTTTCATGAGCTAAAACTACACTCACCACCCAATCGTTTCCTCTGTCATTGAAAACTTCAACAGAGTTAAAGACACAGTATCCTCAAACAGAAGGGGCAAAAAAATAAATAAATAAAAAGAAATTTAAAACCCAGTCTCCTACAGAAACTGTCGCCCTAATTGGCACCGAGGATAAATCTACCTAGGAAGTGGAGATTAAAAGCAGGTGTCACACAGAGCATCCGACACTTTCCAGAACTGCTTATGCATCTCACACTTCTGCATCCCACTTTGGAAGTTCTTCAAATACATGCTTGGAGTATGGGGAACTGCTTTATAAAAATGGAACTGCAATTGTCTGACCAATAAAAAGCATTCCTGTATGTAATCCCAGTAATAGATTTTTAAATCCTCCATCCTGGCACACTGTTATGTATTCACGGTTATTATCTGTCCACTTCCAAATCTTAAGAGGGTAGATTGTTTAAAGATTTGTTGGCTATGAACTCCTTTTAAAAAGAGAGAGAGAAAGCGAGATAGAAACTCCAGGCTAATTGAAAAATAGCATTTTATCAGATTCTCCTCTGATTTTATATTGTAATGATTGTACTTAAGGTACTCTCAATACTTCAATAAATAGTGAAATTAAAAAAATAACATCTTTAGGGCTTTGCGGAAAGTGCGGCTGTTAACAATTTATACTGCTTTTTTTTAACCATTATTTTCTTATATTTCCCACAATGCCTCACATCAGAAGCAAACAGAAACTGAATGATTACCCCAAAGTGTGCTAGATGAACTGGAAAAAGTCTATTCAAACAAAGCTCATTAGTTTTGATACCTCCAGGGCTATGACAAATTAAGCGGCTGGTGAGTATGCTTGCAGACAAAAGGATGATGCAAAAAATTAGGGCTGAGCTAGGCACTGTGTCAATAAATTCTACCGGAAAAGGTAAAAATTACAATTGGAGCTAAAATGGAATACCTTTAAGGAGCATGTACAAAATAGATCATCCCTTTTTTCTTAAGTACATTTGTGAGCCGCTATGCTATAAATAATGGAGGCACCTCAGAGCGGCTACTCCAGAGGGGCCCTGTTGGCCCAGGTGTGCTGGAGCGAATGGCTGCTGAAACACATCTTTGGTCCTCAGGAAAGAGTTTGCTTTGCTTTGAGGAAAGTTGTGCTGGATCTGGAGGCAGTGCCAAGGCTCTCAAAGTCAAAAATCTTAGAATACTCCACGGGGTCATCTATTGATGCCATAATACGCTTGCCCAGAGAGGGACCCCATCTTTCTCTACAGGCAGACGGAGGTCTAATCTTATCCTTCCCATCCTGCATTCCACTCCTCTCCCCCCACCATGGTCAATTATTTAATAAGTCACTTCTGAATATCTCAGTCTGGATTATGCCTCCACAAAAGAAATCAAAGATATTTTGCCAGCATCAAAAATGCAGCCAGAATCAGCAGAAAAAGCCTGAGATTTAGAGTCTCTGTGCCCTTATATTTTTATATTTGCCACCCTTGCCCCTCGTGTCTGGAACTATTTGGCATTTATTTCTGTTTGTTCTCTACGTTTATTCTGTATTATTTTTATAAACCCTGATTGTCTCCCTCTTTGGGTGTAAGTTCATTACAAGTAGGGATTGTTTCATTTTTTTGTATTTATGTCCCCAGGACATACATGATACAGAGTCTGCCACTTAGTAGGTACCCAATAAATGCTTAAGGATTGTTTACTTTGAGCCAGAGGACCTAAGCTCATATCCCAGTTTTACTATGTGATCTTAAGAAAGTCACCTCTTAAAAATAAAAAGAAAGAAAGAAAGAAAAAGAATGAGATAAAGGAGGAGAGAATGGAAATGAGAAAGAAGTTTTAAACTCTATGGCCTGTAAAACTGGTGAGGAGCCTAAATCAGATTAAAATGTAATTTTGGGAAATATTTACTAAAATACATTAAGTTTTTTTTTAAACCCTTGTACTTCGATGTATTGTCTCATAGGTGGAAGATTGGTAAGGGTGGGCAATGGGGGTCAAGTGACTTGCCCAGGGTCACACAGCTGGGAAGTGGCTGAGGCCGGGTTTGAACCTAGGACCTCCTGTCTCTAGGCCTGACTTTCACTCCACTGAGCTACCCAGCTGCCCCCTAAGTTTTTTTTTTTTTAAAAAGAAAGTCACCTCTCCTCTCTGGGCCTCAGTTGCTTCACCTATAAATGGTGGGAGTTAAGCTAAATGATAGCTAACGTTTCTTCTGACTTTAAAGCTATGATCCCACAAACTGCTTGTTCTGCAAAGTTAAGCCATTATGCACAGAAGTTAATATTACCAGCTAGAAGTTCAAGGGCTCCCTGGAGGATAAGTCAGAAAGAGCCTTTTACCTTCACTTAGTATATAACAGGGGCAGCCAAGATGGCTCAGTGGATAGAATGTTGGGCTTCAAATCAGAAAGACTTGCATTCAAATCTAACTTTGGATACTTATTAGTTGTGTGACTCTGGGCAAGTCACTTAATCTCCATTTGCCTTAATCCACTACAAAAGAAAATGGCAAATCACTCTGCTACCTTTGTCAAAAAAAAAAAAAAAAAAACCTGTCCAGGATCCAGAACAGTCAGACACCACTAAATTACTGAACAACAATAATGAGAATATACCAGAACTTGGTAGATAAGTCTAGAGAATTCCCTGAGACACATGGAGGTTAAGGTACACGCCCAGGGTGTCATTGCTATGATTTGAACCCAGTTCTCCTAACTCAAAGTCTAGCACTCTATCCATTATGTCAGTTTGATACTATGCCCTTTATTTATCCCAGAACAAGTAAATCTACAGCCCTTCAGAAATTCAAGGGCTGTGTTTGTACCTCAGAAAAGAGGAGCAAAGCTTAGGGCCTTCTCCCCATCTCACTTTCCCTATATTAAATTTTACTTAAGAGAATTCAAGCCCTGTAAGGATCAAATCTTAATAACTGAGCTGAGATTCCTAAATCTTCACCCAAAAGTCTTTACCACAAGTTTAGAGGGTGTAGCTCTAGTGGGTGTAATGTGTAAATGCAGGGTTGAATGGTACCTTTAAGGTCTCCTACAACACTTTTTTTTTTTTTTTAATTTATTTTAAACCCTTAACTTCTGTGTATTGACTTATAGGTGGAAGATTGGCTAGGGTAGGCAATGGGGGTCAAGTGACTTGCCCAGGGTCACACAGCTGGGAAGTGTCTGAGGCCGGCTTTGAACCTAGGACCTCCTGTCTCTAGGCCTGGCTCTCAATCCACTGAGCTACCCAGCTGCCCCCTCCTACAACACTTTTTGATACGTTTCCTCATTGAATTTATAGAAGTATTCTATAGTTAGATAGTTTCTACTATCCTCAGCAAGTCCATTTCTTTGAGTGTTTAGTTAAATCTCTCTGTAATTCTTCAGGCTTTCATCCCCTAAACCTTGTAGGGACTGCTCAGGAAATAGCTCAATCTATACCTCCCAATGATTTTAGATATTGAGGATAAGATTCTACAGCCTCAGAAGATGGCAAGACACGTGTTAAAGAATCACAAAATCTCAGGCTTGAAATGGACCTAAGACATCTAGTTCAACCTATTCTTGAACACATACCTCCCATATAATATTACCAACAATTGGAAATTCACCACCATTCCATGTGAAGAGCAATAGTGATGGGAAACTCTCTCTTCTGAGGCAGGCCCTTCTACTTTGGGGTATCAATTTGTTAAAAAGATTTTTTTAAATCAAGCCTTAATATTTCTCTTCTTGGCTTCTACCCATTGTTCCCTAGAATTGCCCTTTGGAGCCAAGTAGAACAAGTCTAATCCCTTTTGTACATGAGAGTTCTTCAAATTCTTGAAGACAACTATCTTTCCCCTCTGCCTACTCCATGCCACCCCACATATTCTCCCCTTATTAAATATCTTTATTTCCTTCAAACTAGTACTCACCTGGCACAGTCTCTTGTTATCTTTCCATCCTGGTCACCATTTTCTTGCCATGCCAGTTTAGTAATATCTTACCTGAAATATAATTGAAGCTGGGTATGTGGTCTAACCCAAGCAAAGTACACCAAAATATTACCATTCTTGTTCTGGTTTTTCATCCACCAATAAGATAAATCCCAAGAGTTTCTAAACCTATTTCCTATTTTGTAACCATTCATATCTATTTTTCTTATCCTTTCCCTAGAGTTTTTTTTTACAAGCTCTCTCTAATTTCCATCAGTTCAGGTTAATGCTAGAATCTTAACACAGATGACCACATGGAGTTCTTAGGCAGCCTTCATGTCTGAGCCAGGAAAAAAAAATCTCTCATGGGCCACTATCAGAAACACTCAGCCAGTCTCATTGACATTAAACATGAATCTAGATTGTTGGGGGGACAGGGAAATAAACTTTGACCCCTTTACGTCCCCAGAGCTTAACATGGTGACTGGCACATAGTAACTACTTAATTAATGCTTGTTGACTGATTGACTAACTTCTGAGCAGTATTATTCCCCCAAGTATAAATAGATCATGCTTTTATAGTCTTATAGCCATGGGCATCCAAAAGTCAATTCATCCCAAAGAGCAATGTTCACAGTTCTTAGGGAATAAGAAGAGCTTGACTTGGGAATTCAACAGACCAAGAAGTAGGTATCGATTAGCCTTAATATTGTGGAACTGAACTAAAATTTCCTAGTTCAAAAGACAAAGAACAAATTCAAGATGGGGGATGCATAGTAAAACCATGGTTTGACTGAAAAAGATCCAAATTGAATAGAATTAACCATATGATATGGCAGCCCCCCCGAAAAAAGCTAATAAGATCTTGAACTGCATTAAGAAAGTTACAACATCCAGAAATAAATTGGTAATCTCTTGCTATACATTGTTCTTCTCAAACTATAGTTGTCATATAGTGTTCCATTCTGTGCATCAATTTTAATAAGGACAGTAGGAAACTGGAAAGTGTATTGAAGAGGACAACCAGGATTGTGAAGAGCCTCAAATTCATTGGATATAAAGATCATGAAGGACTAGGAAATTTTTAGTTTGTAGAAGAGGAGACCAAGGAAAGGAAACAGGGTATAGCTATCTTTGAGTATTTGAAGGTCTGTCCTATGAAAGAGAGATTAGATTTGTTTTGCTTGGCCTCAGAGTGTAGAACTTGGACAGATGGGCAAAAGTTGCAGAGACAAATTCCCCAAGGTAAAGGAAAACTTCCTTACAATTAGAGCTCTCCAAAGGTAGAATGGAAAGAAGAAGGTTCTGCCTCATTGGAGGTCTTCAAGCAAAGGCAGATGATTATTTATCAAGCACAGATGCATTATAAAAAGGATTCCTTTTTGGTTATGGATTGGATTAAGGCCACAGTGTTCTCTTCCAACCCTGAAATTCTATGAATCCAAAATTCAGTTCAATAAACATCTGTTAAGCTCCTCTATAGGCAAGTCTTTGTTCAGCCCAGGGGACACAAAGATCAATTATATCCTCCTTATAGCTATTTTCAGATAAAATCAGTGAGCTATCTGCCTGGGGTAATTGAGGAGTGGCCATACCTGAAGACTGGGTAATGGATTAAGTACCACCTGAAGATTACAGTGAGTCCCTCTGATTTGACACAATGGTCTTCCTACTCATCCTGGATATTGTGTGATCTTAAAGTCTGTAAGTGAGAGAAGAATCTAATGAGCATGAAATTGTATACACTGACTCAAATATTTTGGTTTGGGCCACATGGCTAAAGTACAGCAGAAGTGTGATGGCGAGCTGATCTCTAGTGAACAATGTCCTTTAGTCTCTAGAAAAGAGGGATCATTTTCCATGTGTTGGTTAATGATTCCCTTGTTTCAATGAGAACAATATTCAAAAGAAACAAGACCTTTCAGAGGGCAGTGGTGGGAGCAGGGGACATTCAGGTAAAGTATGAAAAATTTGTTTTTCTGTATATACTGTACAAAGGACAAGAATTACTTAGAGACTAGGAATCACTAGGAGTGCAGTTTTTAAATGGTTGAAGGAAAAGGTAGGTAGAAATGTTAGTCTATCTGAATGGATAGCAAAGAGATGAGCTAATTAGTTAAATCAACTCTGGGAACACTGATTCTCATCCTTGGTTTGATAGAGATCAGAAAAATCTCACTTTCTGAAGCCTATTTTCTATCTGCATTCTTTGCTACCTCTGCCCTCAGTGCACAGACCAGGAAACTCTAAGCCAAAGGGAGAATTGGGGTCTCCAGCAGGAGGCAATAGGCAGAGGGTATCCTATCCTCCTCCATGTCCTCATCCCTTACAGTGGTTATTGTCTATACCTTTTCTTTAAACTACCAGCAACCGCTATTCCCACATATAAAGATCCTGAAACAAAACAGACCCCACCTGAACATGAATGATAATAGTAGTCAGAGGGTAGAAGACAAAAAGCTTTTGCCTTAGAATCAGACTTAGATGTGCCTCTGTTCACTAGGATCCTTCTTCAAACAATTTTGCTTGCCTTAACATTTGAGAGATCTGTTTGGTCCTCCAAACCTTGCTAACTGCCTGATTCTAAGACTTGCAGCTTGCTCCAGACCTTCTGACCTGCTAACTCCTTCTTTCATCTATGACTCCCAGTCTATTTATTAGTTTCTATCAGGCCATAGCATTCAGCCAGCTTTCTCCAATCCCAGCCCCTGAGATGACCACATCAGTGTGACCCCCCCCCCATCCAAACCCTAAAACTGAGCTCAAATGTCTGTTCATCAAATTATCAAACTGATCAGATTGGCCAATGAAGAAAGCATTTATTAAGTAACAAATATATGCAAAAAGAGAGGTTATGTGGAGTGGTGAAGAGAGAACTGACTTCCAAGTACAGAAGCCCTGGGTTCAGTTCCTGCCTCCAGCACAACTTGGCTTCATGAGAACTTGGGCAAGTCATTTACTTTCTCAGTACCATCAAGCAACTCTAAGATTAGAAGGGGCAGGAGCATCTAAGAAACATATTGGATGGAGCACAAGGCTGGAGTCGGGAAGACCTGGGTTCAAATTTGGCCTCAGATACTTTCTTATCACTTAACCCTAACTTCCTAGCCCTTACTGTTCTTCAGTCTTGGAAGTATTTGGAGTACTTGGAATATCCAAGTATCCATTGGATACTTGGAAGCTTAGCATTGATTCTTTTTTTTTTTAAACCCTAACCTTCCATCTTGGAGCCAATACTGTGTATGTATTGGCTCCAAGGCAGAAGAGTGGTAAGGGTTAGGCAATGAGGGTTAAGTGACTTGCCCAGGATGACACATCTGAGAAGTGTCTGAGGCCAGATTTGAACCTAGGACCTCCCGTCTCCAAGCCTGACTCTCAATCCACTGAGCTACCCAGCTGCCCCCATTCGTATTGATTCTAAGAGGTAAGGGTTTAAAAAAAACTATAAGTGGCAGAGAAGGTGCCATTCTCCACACATAGGAGTTTCCTCACTGAGAGTTCCCTATATCAATGGGAACAGATCCAGGCCTCTCCCCAGATATATTGTTGTTTGTTTTGCTCCAATAAAGGATGTTGCTATTTTTCAGGCATGTCCAACTCTTTGTTGTCCCCATTTGGGGTTTTTTGGGCAAAGATACTAGAGTGTTTTTGCCATTCCCTCCCCCAGCTCATTTTACAGATGAAGAAACTAAGGCAAACAGAGTTAATAAACACAGCTAGTAAATGAGGCCAGAATTGAACTCAGGAAGATGGGTCTTCTTGACTCTAGGCCCAGGACTCAATCCGCTGTACCATCTAGCTGCAGATTTTGTAGAAGACAGTTCCTCAACATCTCTAATTTCTAGCTTATATTCCTAGAGACTATTAGAATGCCTTCTTGGCTCATTTAACTTTTAGCTAAAGAAATCATTCTTATGTAAGACCTGATTTATTTTAATCTGTAAAATTTCTCCAGTTTCTGTTTGCTATTTTGCTTGAATAAATGGGTTTACTCAGTACCTACTATTTATGGTGGTCTTTTGTGTAACCAATGTTTGGTAGAAAGGACCTACACTAACAAGTATAAGTTAAGGGCTACCCTCCCGTTTAACAGCAACTTAAATCCTTCTGAATCAAAATCATACATCTGGTTTACCAATATTTAAAGAGATAGATAAATATAATTTGAGCCCAATACTACCTTGGAAATAGGCAAGGGAAGAGGAAGTTCTCAGCCACAGTCCTTCTCTTGCTTCTCTCAAGGCTGAAAGCTTAGTCTCTTTTGAAGAAGGTTGATTGAATTTCAGAGATATGTATAGACATATCCTTGACCCTTGTGAGCTGCTCCTATACACTTAGACAACCCACACAGACCCATCCAACTTACATGAGGACATACTTTAACAGATGAAGGGATCTGTCTGAACCCTAAGTTCTCCACATCAACCCAAACCAGAAATTTGCCACTTTTTCCATTTCTTTTTCATTACACTTTTTCAGAAATGCTTCCCTCTTTTTAAGTACACTTAGGACTTTATGGTAAAGCTGAACACACTTCATGTCTTCTTTAAAACATACCAAGTAGATGCAAACCAAACTAATACAAAAGTTGCAAATGCCTTGACCAGAAAAAAAATTCTTAATGGTAATAATAATCTCTCTAGGAGGGGAAGAGGAAAATGTAGATAACATAAACACAAAAAAATTATCAAACTGTCAAAGTTAGGATTTGAACCCAGGACTCTACAATCTAAGACAAGGACTTTTGCTATTCTACCAGAGTATAGCCACCTAAATGACAATGACACTGGTCTTCTTGCTCTTCCTCACATAAAACATTCCATCTCCTAGCCCAATGCCTTTTCACTGGCTGTTCTTCATGTATGAAATGCTCTCTCTCCTCACCCCTGAGGCTCAGAACAAATCTCATTCTCTGCAGGAGGCCTTGAGGACAGGGACTATAGTCTTGCCTTTCTTTGTACCCCCAGTGTTTAGCATAGAACCTGGTACATAGTGCTTATAAATGCTTGTTGACCCACTGATATGAATATACATCAGTTATACGGGGAGAGGATTAGCTCCATTTGGAGGGGAACCACCAGGAAGATAAATCCTTAGGAAATGCAGAGTTGCTCACAGTCACCAATGATGAACACTGATGAACGCATCATTCTAATTCATCATTCCTTTGAAAAATTCCTTACAAGTCATCACACTCATCTAACTAACCACATTGCTGGAAATGAATTGAAACATGCAGAATTTTTCCCCATAGTCACAGCCTCCAAACAGCTGCCTCTTGACCATACCAGATAACTCTGCTCAGATGTAAAGAGGAAAACTTGGACACAGAGGAAGGGTAGTATTCAGTAAAGACAGCACCAGGCAAGGGTTTTGTCCTCCTCTCTCTGCATTGTATTGCTATAGAGATAGATAGATAGATAGATAGATAGATAGATAGATAGATAGATAGATAGATAGATAGATAGATAGATAGATAGATGTGCATGTATAAAAGTGTGTGTGTATGTACACACACACACACAAATATTTATATACATACATATATATAATCTCCATCCTACTATTTCTCTTTTTTTCCTTCCCTTCCATTTCCACCCCTCCCTTCCTTTCTTCTCCTCTCCTCTTGACTCCTAAATCTCGATATTCAGACTCACATTACTTTCTATGACAAATCAGAATATCCAACAACCAACTAGATATTTCTATTTAAATGTCCCACTGGTCTCTCAAATTCATCATGTCCCAAACTAAATGTATCCCCCCCTCCAATTCTATTCTTTCTTGGGACTTAATATCTCTAACCCCCAGGAACCCAGGATGGAAAGCTAAGGGTTATCTCTCCATCCTGGCTGGGTTACTATAGCAATCTTCCACTTACCCAGTTCTGCCCACATTGCTCCCTGTTCAAAATCTTTCTGTGGCTCCCCATTATCTATGAAAAAATGTTATGCCTCTTTAGCTTAGCATTCAAGGGTCACCAAAATTTAGCCAAGCTCAGAGATGTAATGAAAATAATAGTGAGCTTGGTTTCTAAGAATTCTGCTGTTTGCAATTTAGATTTACATGGGGAAACCATTTTCTCTTAGCCTATTTTCCTTCCACTATAAAGTGAAGGAGTTGAAGCAGATGATTCCCAAGATCTAAATCCTATGATTATATCTTTCTAGCTTTATTTATTACTGCTTTCCACAAGCAACAGTGGGCTTCCCTTTCTCCATGCCTTTACTCAAATTTTTTCTCACACTATGGAATTCCTTCCTCATTCTCTGTCTCCACTTGCCAAAAATTCAACTACCCATTCTTCACCCATCCTTTAAAACCCATCCCACACATCACATCCTCCATGAAATCATCTCTGGGTCACAATCATTGGAAGTGACTCCTCCCTCCCCTGAACACTGATAGTACTTCAATTGCATTCCCCACATAGTACCAAATACCCCACTGTATAGTAGATATTTTTTGCACATGGATTTAGGGTATGCATCCTAGAAACTTTGGAAAGGGGACGGGTGTGACATATTAGTGGTCAATAATAGATTTGGGGGAAAAGGAGCATCAGTAAAATAGGGGCACTTTCGCTTTTTACTTCATACCAGCACTACTCAAACTGACTTGACTGTGAATGAGAATCATGAGGCAGAAAGCAGGAAGGAGCTTGAAGGAAATGAGGAGAGATAAATAAATGACAGATGAGGCCAAAACACAGCCATACCTGTCCCCCAGTCATTTGTTGGTATTACATTTGTGACAGTCAGGCGGCGCCCCACAGGGTCCCTTTGGGGCATTTGAGTAGCATTCATTTTCAGTGCTAGGTTGCAAGAATAGACAGGTGCATGAGCCAGCCTAATGCATCACTGAGTTTCTGGGATCCAGGAACATCAGGACCCTAGAGTCATGGATCCTGCTGTCATTTGCCTATACAACTATGACCATCAAAATCACCAAAAGCTGCTGTAGTGATCCTCAATTCTGGTATGGACAACCTGTCATGAGTCAACCACCTGTGCCCTATTCCCCCTTGACTAGAGAAAGGGAAGTATATTATACAGTATGAACTTGCAGGATCTCTCTCTCTCTCTCTCTCTCTCTCTCTCTCTCTCACACACACACACACACACACACACCTCTTGAGAGAGTAAAAATTGGTGGGTTCATCCTAAAAAAGGGATTGGAACTATGGAACAACTGGAATGTTGTATGCTATAATACATGTATCTATTGCTTCTTATGTTGATGATTTTACTTATATCATTAAACTGTTTCTTTACTGTATTCTTCAGGCTAAAGTGAGTTGTGAGCAACTTGTAGAAGCTAAGAGGAAACATTTTGTTGTTTTTTTAAAGTGAGATGGGGGCACATGAGCTAATGAAAGAGATCCTTGGAATAACAAGGACTATACTCCCTGCATTAATTGGGAAGAAGGGGTGTCCTATTACATATAGTTTTCTAATGGTTGTAAAAAATATAGAGGTTATATGGAGAGAATAAAGAAGTAAGTGAATATAGAGATAAGCTTTAACTCTACTTAAAACATCATTCTCTTCTCTAGCATTCTCATCTCCCCCACAAAGTTGTAGCCCTCTTGAAGTCAAGACCAAATCTTATTTAATTTTATCTCTCCCTCAACACCATACACAGGAACTTTCACATAAGAAACATCATTAAATATTTACTAAGTAAACAAATCCACAGCTAGTTTCAATTGACTTTTCTCTGCCACCCCCACATAACATTGCTTTGCTGACGTCTGTTCTAAAAATGACTACCAACTTTAACATTGGCAAAATTTAATTAGAAAGGTAAAGTTATTAAATATAAACTCTCTTAGGTGTACACATGTACAAAAACATTTTTTCAATTCAAAATAAATGCTTTGGGGTTATTGTTCCATAGCTCTCCTCAATTAACATGAATAATTTGTAGTTAATGTTTTAAAATAGCATGAAATATAAAGAAAATACTTCTCAGTTGATCTGAATTCAATTCGATTTATATTTCTTAAGTGCTTGTGTAGGCAGTTAGATGGCGCAGTGGAGAGAACACTGGGTCTGAAGTCAGGAAGACATGAGTTCAAATGTAGCCTCAGATACTTCCTGTGTGACCCTCAGCAAGTCACTTCTATCAGCCTAAGTCTTCTCAGTTGTAAAATGGGGATCATAATAACATCTACCTCTGTGAGGATTAAATGAGATAATATTTGTACTTAAAACAGTGCCTGGCATGGATTAGGAGCTAAATAAATGCTTATTCCCTTCCCCTTGTCCCACTCAGTGCTAGAAATATGTAGTTTAAAAATAACCTAATTCCTGCCCTCAAGGAGCTTACAATAAACTTATGGGATATAACAAATAAGAATAATAATATAATAGCATGTAAGAACAATACGAAGTAGAGTATGATGGGTATGAAGAGAGATCCAAACAAAGGGCTCTAGGAAAATATGAATATGAAGAGAAAGAGAAGATCATGGAAGACTTTGTGGAGAAGGCAACACTCAAGTCCAAACTTAAAGTTAAAAAGTAGAATTTTATCAGGTAGAGATAAGGAGGAAGTGAAATCTGGGGTGTAAGGATGCATCTGTCCAAATGCATGGAACTAGGAAAGTACAGGTCAATGCTGAAAAACCCTTTCCAGGCTAGTTTGATTGGAATGTGGAATGTAAAAGGGAGAGAGATTTGAAACAACCCTGAAAGGGTAAGTCAGAGCCAGATGGTGGAGGGTCTTAACTGCCAGGCAAAAGAGTTTGTATTTTATCATTTAGACCAGTGGTATCAAACTCAAGTAGATACAGAACACTAATCCTTAAATGAGGATCTCTAGGGGCTATATATTGACATAGTTTTAAGTTTTCACGTTATCTATATTTTATTATATTTTTATTTTGTTAAATATTTCCCAATTACAATTTAATCTGCTTTTGGCCATGCTTGGGAGGATTACTGGCTGCATTACAACCTGGATGTTTGACACTTCTGCTTTAGATTATGGGCAGCCACTGAAGGAGCCTCTTGTTCCTTTATAAAAATGCCAGATCATTTGGTCTTATTTTCATCAAAGTTTGATTTTTTCCCTGGTCCCTCCATTACAAAAAACTAAGGTTTATTTTACCCTGGGGTAGCAGGGTCATTATAGGTTCTCAATAAAGAAAAATTATTTCAAGAGTGTGGATATTACAATAAAAACCGTGACTTGTGCCACTGTGTGTTTAAGATTGTCAACATCAGTGTTTGTTTCTGAAATAAAAGGTTGGGTTATTACATGATTTGGGGCAAAAGGACAGAAAAATCCCCCTAAAAACATTAATCTTGTATCTATATTGCTGGGAAATTTCCTTCATTTGCCATCAAATGCAGAAACATTCTTTCTTTCTTTTTTTTTTTTTTAAAGACCAGGTCTCTCTATCTTACCCATTCAAGAAAAGTAGAGAGTCACTCACAGGTCCAATCCTACTATTTGACCTGAATGGAAGTTTTGACCTACTGGTTCCAATTTGGGCTGTCTTGCCTATTTGAAGACAACCTGGCAGCCCCCATTTGAAGGGCTCATCATATTGATGCCACACTTAGTGTGGACACTGAATCAGCTGAGCCTGCTACAACTCAGAATTGCCTAGTTCAAGAGCATCCGCCAGTCCCCAGCAGCTGGGATTACAGGGGTGCACTGCCAAGCTCAGCTTCAATAGCATTCCTAATGGACCAAATGGAACAAATCCAGCCAAACCTACTGAAACTCTCGATCCACCTAGATAGAACTCAGCTTCCTTCTCCATTTGGTGCAGGACTAGAATGCTGCTCATGCAGCCGGTGCTTATTATTAACAATACTAATATTGCTTTTAAAAACACTTTTCTTCACATTTATGGAGTGATCATTTCTCAGAGAAGATTAGCCAAATGCAAATTGGAATTTTTATCATGTAGCTGGGTTTATGTCATTCTTGTGTAAAATCACCTCTCCATAAACCTTGGAAATGTGGCTTTTGTTGATTCCATAACTAGAAGTAAGGGGAGAATTTAGAATCACAGATTTAAAACTGGAAGACGTCTCACGAAACATAATTAATAATTCTGACCCAGAGGATGTGTACCCTGAAAGACATAAAAATCAACTTTTTAGGACAAATTCTGTAGGTGGTGAAGAGACTGGAACATTATGAGCTGCTGCTGGGGAGACAACCATGGAGTGAAGGGACAGAGAAATAGCAAGGACCAGGGAGGCCCCATATCCCTGGGGATACAAACACTCAGGGAGAGGAATTATGACATTTGGCAGCTTCTTATGTTAACTAATTATTCTTGTTAACCAAGTGCTAAACTTAGTCATTTCTACACTATTGAAGCAGTATAAAATATAGAAGCCTCTATATTTTTGTGCCTTGGACAAAGCTCCAATTGCCCCCATCCTAAATACAGCTCTTCTTGGAAGTCATTAAGTCCAACTACCTCATTTACCTCATTTTTCAGATGAGGAAACTGATACTTTGAAAGGTTAAATAATTTGTCCATGGTCTTAGTTAGTAAGGGCTAAAGGTAAGCTCTGAACTCAGTTCCTTTGAATCTAAATGCAGCTTTCTCTCCAGTGAAACACGTTGCTTCTCCTAACCTCCATCTTCAAAAACAAACAACAAAAAACCTTTATGGACCTGCACTGAGGCCATGAACTGATTTTTAATTTTGTTCAATCTACTACAAAAAGGAACATGTGAAAAGTCCAAATGTTTTTAATTCAGTTTGGACTCCAGGGAATGGATGGATAGACAGATAGACAGAAAGACAGACAGATATAGATAGGAGAGAGAGAGAGAGAGAGAGAGAGAGAGAGAGAGAGAGAGAGAGAGATTAGATAGATGGGTGATCGATTAGATAGAGAGAAAATAGATTAGTTAGCAAGGTAATCAATTAGATCAGAGGTCAGCAACCTTTTTGGCCGTGAGAGTCACAAACGCCACATTTTTTAAAATGTAATTTCGTGAGAGCTGTACAGTGCTCACAGTGTGCGCTCCTGTAACAGCGCCTGAAAAAAAATTGACTTTATGGCTCCTGCAGAAAGAGCCACATCTGGCCCTCAAAAGAGCCAGATATGGCTCGAGAGCCATACGTTGCTGATCCCTGGATAAGATAGACGATTCATTAGATAAGTGGTAGATTAGAAAGATATATGATAGAGTATACATTTAGTTAGGCACTTACAAGATATCTGACGCCATACTATAAAACAAATTCAATTGTATTCAATATTCAAGTGCCCACTGTGTGCCAGACAGTGTGCTTTGCTCTAAAGATGCAAAGAAAAAAATATATACAGTCCCTATCCTCAAGGAGTCTCCAGTCTAATAGGAGGGCATAATGTGTATCATAAATATGATATGAAGCAAAAAATCAGGGCAAAGAAGGGTCCTCAAAATGCTCTAAGAAAAATTTTAGGGGAAACCAGGTAAAGCTTCAGGTTGAAGATGGTGCCTAAGGTTGATCTGGAAGTAAGAAGAGGATTTCAAAAACCAAAGGAAAAGAGGCAGATGATGCCAGGCATAAGCTACAGCTTATACTAATGCACAAAGTCAATGAGTTTGGTCTGCTCTGGATGAAAGACAGAATACAGGAAGATGAACAACTGGTTAGTCAACTTTTATTATTTGAGTAACTCAAGTACCTCAATGAAGAACCATGGTTCTGGAAATGGGGTAAGCTTTTCTGTTGGACTTAGAGACCTAATTTAAGGCCCCTTCTGGCTTCAAAATCCTAAACCACTCTGTATCTAGCAAAGAGAGTTTCTTCAGCTTTTATGTACAAATGATTGTTTGTGTATGGCAAAAATAAGATTTGAAATCTATACTTCACACACTATTTTACAATCAATTCCAATTGCATCAATAACCTAAACATTATAAGAAAATAATGAAAAATTGAAAGAAAAGGGAGTGTATTTATTTGTTTAGAGTGGGAGTTCTTAACCCAGAGTCTATAAACATGTTTTTTTCTTTTGATAACTATATTTCAAAATAATTCATTTCCTTTGTGATCCTATGTATTTTATCTTATGTATTTCAAATTCTTTTTCTGAAAAAAAATAGTTCTCCCTCTATATACATGATGTTGTCTTCATGATAATAATCCCTTGGCACCTACATAATTTTTACTTCTGTATCCTTTGGGCAGAACACAATGCCTGATACATAGTAGGCATTTAATAAAAGTTTATAAAGTTGTAATTTATTTTGTAGCATAGTGTAGACAGCTGCTAAAGGGGCCCATAACACCAAAAGGTTAGAAATAAAGCCCAAGTGGTCACTTTTGAACCTCTTACCTTGTCTCTTCTTTTGCCCAGTCCAAGGTCAATATTCTTCTTTAAGGGGACAAGAAGTTCAGTAAGACAAATATGAGTTACCATGGCAAGAGGAGAAGTAAGGGAACAAATAGAGAGCCTTCTATGTGCCAAACAGTGTGCTAAATGCTTAAATATTTTCTCATTTGATCTTCATGACAACTTTGGGAAATAGATACTACAAGAATCCCTACTTTTTATTTGAGGAAACTGAGGCAGACAGAGATTAAGTGATTTTACTTCCAGAAGTCAACATTGTGCATCTCATACATCCTATTTCCTTCTCCTAAAGGTTTGCACTTCCTACCCAAAAAGTATAATAAAATAATATCTTGCATATGTGAAGCATTTTATGCTTTTCAGAGTTCTTTCACATCATTTACCTCATCTCGGCCAATTGATCAGTCAATATTCATCAAGGGACTACCATTAAGAGAACATTATGTGTGGGGGCATGGAGGAGGAGGGGAGTGCTATTCAAAGAATCTAAATTGAGGTTCCCTGTGCTCTAGGAGTTCAAGACCTAACTGGGAAGTGATTCAAGCTGGTTAGGCTCAGTCTTCCCCCCCCCCGCCCCCCCCCACACACACACACATACCCCTAAGTGCAGAGGGAGAAGGATTCATCAGCAATGGCAGCCACTGGTGAGTGCCCAGGATAGAGTTACACAGAGTTTCATTTTCCTGGCTCAAATATAATTTGTATACTCACATAAGCAATGGAATTTCTTTACCTTTGGCTACGTGCCAGCCTCCCCTTGTCTACCTCAGCCGAAAGATGAATCTACTTTAACCTTTTAGAGTCAATCCATGCCTGGATGCTTTAAATTTCCCAGATTGCAGTTACTCATGTAGCTTCTTCCCCTAGAGTTAGACCAAAGGGAAATGAGAGCAGCCTAAGGAAGGTAGGGACATGGAAGAGCAAGTCTCCTTGTATTCTTTTTGCGAGAGGGACTATTCTGATGGTGGTGTGCATACTATTTGTTAGTAAATCCTATAGTTACCTTGTGGTGAGTGTGACATTTTTTTCTTTTGTCACTGGACTGGGAACTAATGTCATAGATCAGGATATGGGGGAATGGACTCAGTTTCTTCATTTAGGATGTAGACTTCAAGGAGTCAGGAACACAGTGAGTGTCTGATATCCCTGGATGAAAAAACTCTGACCTGTGGTTTCCTGTTAACAAATAGCTTCTATCCACTGTAGTGGGATAAGACAGAGAAGAATGACTCCTTACGGGCAGGGGATTGGCCAAAACTCTGGTAGAAGCCAAGCAGACTTACCGGAAACATAAACAGTATAGGTTGGCTGCTTTTAACGGTGGCCAGTAAGCTCTCAGCACAGTTCAATTTGATTGTAGAGGAGTTAGAGAAGTTCAGGGAGCAGAAGAAAGAACAGGATACTAATAGCACTCTCTCCTTCAAGAGGCATTAGGGGTTAGAGCAAGAAAGTTAGAACAGAAAGGATTTAGCTAAAGATTTAAACCCTGGTCATTAAACCTGCTGATCTCAAACATCAGCTTTGTATTCCTGTTATATTTCCATGATAAAGGTTTGGGAGACATGGCCCAGTTTGGGATCAGGAAACCTGGGACCAAGAGATTTCAGAAGGCACTGCCAACTATAGGTTCCTAGAAGTACGATGATATCTAGCAATATTGGTCAGAATTCTCGTTTTTAACTGAGAGAAAATTTTATCTGGAGAAGATATAACTCAGATTCTGGAAAAGTAAAATTACCTCTACAATGAGCTGCAAAAACTCAGAAATCACTAATGGCTAGGGATCAGTTGAGGGAAAGTTCAAAACGATGACTGGGGGGAGGGGGAATCAGTGGCACTGAGCTCTTAGGAAAAGATTACACTGGTTTTTATTAAGATTGAACACTACTCTAAGTGCTTTATTGAAAGTGATTGCTGCACTGCTATCCCTTATGATATAAGATTTATCTTCTCGAGTTCAAATCTGGATTCAGACATTTATTAGCTGTGTGACCCTGGGCTAGTCACTTAACCCTTTTTGCCTCAGTTTCCTCATCTGTAAAATAAGCTGGAGAAGGAAATGGCAAACCATTCCAGTATCTCTGCTGAGAAAACCCCAAATATGGTCATGAATAATCAGACATGACTGAAAAATGACTAAGAAACAGACAGACAGGCAGACCAAGGCACCTAGGTGGCACAATAGATAAAGTGCTGGGACTAAAATCAGAAAGACTTGAGCTCAAAATTGGCCTCAGATCCTTACTAGCCATGTGACTCTGGGCAAATCACTTAACCTCTACTTTCCTCAGTTTCCTCATTCATAAAATGGAGATGATAATAGCACCTATTCTCCAAGGGTGTTGTGAGAATCAAATGAGATAATAATGGTAAAGTACTTAGTCCTGTGACTAGCACATAATAAGTATTATATAAATATTATTATTAGACAAATCAATAGAAAGAGTGATAGACAAATTTTATAAATATATGTATGTTAATAGAAATAAATAAAACAAGCATTTATTAAATACCTACTATTTTCTAGGCACTAAATAAATATATACAAATATATGCTGAAAGGACAGCTGGGCAGCACAGTGGATAGAGTGCCAAGCCTGGAGTTGGAAGGACCTGGGTTCATATCTGACCCCAGATACTCCCTATCAGTGTGACCCTGGGTAAGTCACTTAATCTCAATTGTCTAACCCTTACTATTCTTCTGCCTCAGAATTGATATTTTATATCTGTTCTAAGATGGAAGGAAAGTAAATATATATATATATATATTTATTTTGTTCTGTTATATATAACAGAACAAAATATATATATATATATATATATATATATATAAAACAGAACAAAATAAATATATATAACAGAACAAAATAAATATAATATGATTAGGGGAACCAAAAATTGAAGAAATCAGGAAAGACCTCTTTTGGAAGATGTCACTCAAATAGAGTTTTGAAAGGAGGGAGGGAGTCCAAGAGGTAGAGATACAGAAGGAGAGTATTCCAGGTGTGGGATGCAGCCTTTGCAAAGATGCAGAAGTGAGAGATAGAATATCATATATGAGGAACAGCAAACAGATCAATTTGGCTGAGATAGGGTATGCAAAAGGAAGTAATACATAATTTTTGGGAAAATAGAAAATGGGAAAAATAGAAAAAGAAAAAAAGAAAAAAAAAACAGAACCAGATTGTAAAGGGCTTTAAATACCAAAAAGAGAGCTTCTTAAGCAGAAAAGTGGCATAGTGAGATCAGTGAGCTTCTATGTCCCTTCCCTCTCAGTGAAAGGGCTAAAGTTTGTTGACAACAGATCAGAATTCTTTTGATCTAGGAAAATATTGTTTTGATATCTTTCTGTCTCTCCAAGGTCCTATCAATCAAACAAGCATTTATTAAACATTTATAATAAATGTAGTCTCAGGGATAAAGTAATGGCCTCACAGATAGGAAGACTTAAACCTAGGTTCAAGTCCTACCTTTTAACATGCACTGGTTCTGTAATGCTGGGCAGGCATGTCACTTAACTTCTCAGAACTCTAAGAAGTTCATTAAAACTAAAAATTTCAGAGAAGCTGCCATCCTGCATTAGTAGAGAGATTCTTGATGTGTAATGTGATAATGAGATTAAACCTATCCTGCCCATTTTTAGATTTAATCACCAAAGATGTAAACACCACCACTTAATTCACAAGTGGGGAAGTCTGTAACCCACATGTGCAAAAGTGGGTGACAATCAGAATTGACTAACTGCCCCCTGGGCAGTCCTAAGCAAAGCGTTTGTTGCGATTGGACATGTAAACTAAGAGGAAGGCACAGGAAGTGACACAAAGAAGCACCTTTATAAGGGAATGACAACTTCTGTAGGTCAGTTCTTGTTTGGTGTCTGGAGCTGGAGCTCAAGTGGGTGTTCTGCCTTTCTCTTCTGCCTGGAACTGGACCTGGAGGAACTCTGGCTGGGACCTTGGACTTGATGAGACTGTTCTTAAATCTCTCCCTTAAAATACACGTGGTGAGTGAAAAAGGCTAACTCTCTTAGGTTCCCTGGAGGTACTAACCTCCAGAGGGGCCTTTGATTGGGAAGAAGCCCTCATGATTAAAACCTTGTTAATTGATTTTTAGGTTCTCTACCTGGGACCTTAGGAGCCCTGCCAGAGTAAAGCCAGGGATTGAGCACATAGTCCAGCTCGTTAAGCTAGATCTCTCATTCTACCCTCTTCTCATCTCTCTACTTCCACTCTCTCTTATATTTTATAAATAAATTACTAAATTCATTTTAGAATTGATATTTATTCAATTCTTGGTGACCACTCATTTAAATATTTAATCCAAACCAAAACCCCCTTTTTTCCCTTTTACGGTAATAAGCTTGCAAAGTAGTTTAGATATAGGTTGAAAAGTGCTTTAAATGTCAAAGGAGTTTGGTTTTGATCCCAAAGGCAATAGAGAGCTACTGAGAATTTCTGAACTGAGTAGTTGGTCAGATCTATACTTAAGGAAAATCCCTATGAGGAAGATAGATTGGAGTAGAGAAATTTGGGACAAAGAGGCCATCTGGGAAGCAATTGTAATAATCCAGGTGAGACAATAGTGGTTGTGTGAATAGAGGGGGACAAATATGAAAGATGTTACAGAGACTGAATTGGTAAGATATGGCAATTAATGGGTAAGGGAGAGTGGGGAGTAGAGGATGATTCCAAGGCTATGAAGTTGTGTGACTGAAAAGTTGGGAATACCTTTGCCAGAAATAGGAAAGTTCTGAAAAAGTTTGGCTTTGGGAGAAAAGTCTAGGAGTCCTGTTTGGCTGAGTTTTAGTTATCTATGGAACATTCAGTTGGAAATCTTCAATAGGCCATAGGAGATAAAGAACTAGAGCTCAGAGGAAAAACAAGGGCTGGATATATCCACCTGGAAATCATCTGAATAGAAATAGCAGAACCCATGGGAGATGAAGAGATCACTGAAAGTGTTGAAAAAAAAAAGAGGAAGCCCAGTAAGAAATTTAAGGTATACTCATAGCAAGTTGAGTTGAGTTTGTTCCCTTATGTCTTACTCATGATGAATATGACATTGATGATTATTGAATAGCTAGTATTTACAGAGAACTTTAAAATTTGCAAAACATTACACATATGCTATACCACTTGATCCTTACAACAATTCTGGGAGCCAAAATGGTTACTTTTTATATACTTCCTGCCTCTTGTGCTCCTTCCAAAAAATGACCTTGTATGTATTGTGTATATAATTTGTACATATGTATTTGACATAAACATATCTGTTCATATTATCTCTTATAGAAATAAAGTAAGTTAAAGGCAGGGACTATTTCACTTATGTCTTTTTATCCTCCTACTTGGCATCTAGTCTATTGATTAATGATACATATTCATCAATCTGGTCCAAGAGAACAGACTTAACTTAATGTTAACTTGATGTTTAACTTAAGTTTTAACTTAATATTTCCCAAATCTTTATCCAGTCTAGAGATCAGATGATTCTGATTAGAATTACATGTAGTAGAATTATACCACCCAACTTGGAGCCTGGGAACCATGAATCCCTAAATCTGATCTACCTTAGCCCATCTTCATCTCCAACAAAAGTTATGAGCCTATAAATAAGGGACCTATCTGAAAAAATCCACCCTCATCTCTCATCCTGAGCTTTTGGGCAGAAAAGAATGTCTTCTGTTCACTGACCAAGGCTGAGGAACTATGAAAAAAAATACTTAATAAAGTTTTCAGTTTGGAGATTCTTAGAAATGGGAAAAGCTGATTTAAAAAATGTCATTGTTCTTATGAGGCAGGGGTTGGCAACCTTTTTGGCCGTGAGAGCCATAAATGCCACATTTTTTAAAATGTAATTTCGTGAGAGCTGTACAGCACACACAGTGCGCGCTCCTGTAACAGCGCCTGAAAAAAAAAAAACTGACTTTATGGCTCCTGCAGAAAGAGCCATATCTGGCCCTCAAAAGAGCCAGATATGGCTTGAGAGCCATACATTGCCGACCCCTGTTATGAGGGAATGAGACCCAGACCTCTACAAAGAAGGATTAAAATTCTGCACCTCCCCCCCGTTTGACTGCTACATCCTTTGTGGGTTTGTTTCCCAAATCTTGACACTTCTATTTGTGGTTTCAACAGCAGGCCTATACCCAGAGGCTCCCATAGGCCTTGGAAGAGCACATCTCAATTGGAAGTGCTTAGGGAGCCCATTTTTCAGCAACCATGTTTCATCCATTTTAGATCAAAAGGGAGAAAGGGCAATTGAAAGCCATTCCCTAAAACAACCGTCTTAAATGGAAGAAAGGACTCAGAAAGTTCCTTCTTCAGATAACTATAATGAGGAAGACTAAAAAATAATAATAGTAAACCAAGACTTTAAAATGTAGGAACAAAAGGTTTGGAAAGGATTGTTACAGGGTTCTCATGACTTATGAGGTACATAAGTGGATAAATTTATGGGATTAGAAAAAAAGCAGACACACACACACATTCCCATTTCCCCCACCTCCACTGTGCACCTCTTAGAATCTATGCACTTCAGATTCCTCATCTTCTGAGATATGGAGAAATCTTGGAATTTGTTTACTAGCAACTCCACATATTCAGTGTCAGCATTCTGAGACCCCCTTTGGATGCCCCAAAGTGAAAGGATGGTCCGAAGTCATTTATCTACATGATAAAATTTGGTATTGTGACGAGCAATTATATCCCTGGGATAGTCTGGGATAAATGGGTATAGTATTATAGTATTATAATGGGAATTGGGGGCATGTGTCCATGCTAGTATGTACCCCTCCCCATCCAAGATCCTCAAGGTTTAGTAGACCAGCCAAAATTAAAGGTCTCCGATATGGAGAGATAAAAGAGAATGGAGCATGGGTATTCACAATACATGTTGGTGCTTCCTTATCAAAATATTATCTATACATTTTGTCCCCAGTCAAACTAAGGTAACCTTCCCAAGCTTCCACTGTACCCAGTCCTACGTATCCTTGAACTGGACCCCTCACAAGGGATTTTCCATTCATGTTTATAACCCTGAATGTAAAGAGTAACTTGCTTCTTTCTAACTGTCCCTTCTCTGACACACAAAGAGACCTAGAAGCTGTATCCCTTCTTTCTGGGTGGCATTTTATCTCACCTAAGGAAGACATGGGATCAGTGCTCCCAACTAGTACCAAAATTGAAGATTATTGCCAACAAGGTTGGAAAGTGATGGGTAGTTTGGAGTGCTACTCTAAGCTTCAGACTCTAATAGGAATGGTCCCCTTGGCTGGTACACACAAAATGACTCAGTAAATACTTCTATGCTTTCTATGTTTTTATATTGGATTATACTGAACGTCAAAGATAAGTAGAGAACATGGGCCTGGTGTGACCCTATCCTTGCTTCTGTGAAGGGAAGAAGAGCCAAAGATAATTCTTATCCCAGGTTATATGGGAATACTAGTTCATACTCTATACATACCTATGCCAAGTGCCCTTGTATTAATATTTTTTCATTATTTATCTGGGTGGGTGCCAGTATAAAGAAAGATTAAATACAATATTAGCTCTGTGACTTTGCCTGTGAAAGAGAATTCTTTACTCTATTGTCTATCCTGAGTTAACACTAACTTAAGTACTTCACTAGATTGTGAAAACAGGATTAATTCTCCTTTGTCTACATTTTGATTAAATCAGCACAAGCTTGAACTAGGTGGAGGAGCTTCCAAACCACTTAGTGAATTCACACCCTCAGAAACTCAATCAGCCAGAAGGTAAAATTTGGAAAATTCACACCCTCAGAGATGAGAACTTAACCTTCAGAAGGTGAGAACTTAAGCTGCAGAAGGTGAGAAGTAGATCTCACAGACACTGTTCCTCTGGGTAGTGCTAGACAATTTGGAAACTGTGATTGGCCCCTGTAAAGAGGGGAAAGAACAAGGAGCCACCATAAAAGCCACGAAATCCTTCAACTTGAAGCAGATTGTCTTTGAGAAGATAGTCTAAAGAGAGTGTCTCCTGGAGATAGTCTTCAAAGGAGCTTTGCTGGAGACTGTGGCTTGGATTGTGGGCTTGGAGGTAGGCTTCAATTTGGACTCTGACTTCTAGACTACTTCATTAGTGAGTGAAAGGCTGACTCCTTTCCTAGTTTCTGAAGAGACTAGCTTCCATCTTGGAGGAGGCCTTGTGGTTACTCACTACCAGCCTTCCTGGTTGAGAGCTAATTAATCTCTGCCTGGAACAAGCAGACCCTGAGAAAAATATTTAGGTTGATAGGATAGATAACTTCTCTATCCCCCTCACATTTCTCTTCTTTATTGTTTCCTCTCTATTTATAAATACTTGTAAATAAATTTCTGACTCAAGATATAATAAATATTGGTGACCACATAATTTCATAAAATTATTGTCCAACCATTAATTTTCACTTTTACATGCCTTTGTATGTCATCTCTCAAGGGGTGGAATGGTGTAGGCTGGTTAGACTCAAGCCTTTCCCCTCCTCCCTGAATTATGGAGAAAGTGAGGCTCTTTAATAAGGACAGCCAGCTAGGACTAGTAAGTTCATTGGGAGAAGCAACACCTAACCAAAGAGATATACAAATATATCATTTTTCCTTTGCTTCAAATATAGTATTCTCATGCAAGTATAGGAACTTCTTTACCAAACCAATTCCTTTAGCACTTCTTTACTTCTTTGGTCATTTATCTTCCTCATTATATAATCATAGACTCTAAACCACTTTAGGTCAATGTCTATTTATGGAAAAAATTCTTAACATGAGCCAAATAAACTTTTAAAAAATACTTTGATAACTAATAATATTTTTGATAAAATATTTTGATTTAGTATAATTGATTTCCTTTGTAATTCTAGTAATATTATTTTATGCATTTAAAAACATTATTCGGAAACAGAGTTCATAGGTTTCGTCAAAGGAGTCCATGATACAAAAAAGGTTACAAATTCCTGGTTGGGAAAGCCAATTTCCCAGGTTGTGCTACATTTGTAGCTTTGTTTTCCACAGCCAAACCAATATTAGGACCCAAGAGAATGCTACACCTCTGGTTTTCATAACCAACCCACTAGTTACCTTAATGTATGTGATTTTGTCTCTGTTCCTGAAATCTTGGACAGGATTTGTAAAGGAAGAGAAACAAAAAGCCAGAGTGATAAAAGGTAAAACCTAAGTTAGTGGCAAATGAATGGCATAAACAATGTGTGCTATAGGAAGTAAGAAATAGGAATTTTGGCAAAAGGATAAGATGATCTGGAAGTTTCATGCAGAATATGGGGCTTGAGCTGAGTTTCAAAGGACAAGCAAGGATTGGAGAGCCAGAGTGGAAGAAGGAGCACATTATTGTTCGAGCAAATGCACCAAAGTATGTTTTTTAGGAAGATTGATATGATGACCTAGAAGGGATAAAGACTGAAGGCAGGTAAGTCCACAAAAGAGGTAATTGTAATTATAATCTTAATCATAGTAATGGCAGTGGGAGTGGGAAAAAGAAATAGAGAGAAAATCAATAGGACTTCACAGTAGTGAGAGTGGGGTCAAGATTTTGTTGTTCAGTAGTTTCAGTCGTGTCCAACTCTTTGTAATCTCATTTAGGATTTTCTTGGCAAAGATACTGAAGCGGTTTGCTATTTCTTTCTCCAGTTCATTTTATAGAAGAAGAACTGAGGCAAACAAGGTTAAGTGACTTGACCAGAGTCATATAGTTAGTGTCTGAAGCCAGATTTTAACTCAAGAAGATGAGTCCTCCTGACTTCAGACCAAGCACTCTATCTACTTTACCATCCAATTCCTTGTGGGGTCAAGAGGGATGAGTAAAGGATAACTCCAAAGTTTTAAGCCTGGCAGAATCCTGGTGCCACTAATAGAAGACATATCAGTAGAGGGAGCTTAGTTAGGGAGAAAAAGTCTAGGTTTCCCTAACTCATATAGGGAAATATAGAAGCCATACATAGACTCAATTCCACTGCTAATGGGCACAGAGCTTCAACTTATTCTGTTTCCATCCTGGGCCAGTTTGCCCTCTATTAGCCAATCTGGTGTTTCTCCATTGCTCCCTGGAATTCACCATATTGGCACCAGATTTAATGCAGACATCCAATTGGCTTTCACCCTGCTCTGGCTCAAAACTCTTAAATGCAAACTATCTACCAGCCTCAGCTTTCCCAGTAGCAGGGACTGTAGGCATATGCCCCCAAGTCTAGCCAATAGATTTGAGACATGTCGTCTTTAAGGGTATAGCAGGATGGTTAGTAGGAGATATTCAACAAGCAGCTGGAAATGCAGATGAATTGGAGCTCAGGTGAGGTCGGGGCTGGATAGATAGAGTTGAGAATTTATAGCACAGAGTTGGTAGTTAAATCTGTGAGCATGAATGTGAGAGCTGAGAAAAAGAAGAAAAGGAACACCTCAAAAAGACTCAATGAGATAGGTGGATGAGATATTATTATCCTGACTTGACAGAGGAAGAAACCAAGGTGCTAAGAGGAAGAAATGGCCTGGCTG
Source organism: Gracilinanus agilis (assembly GCF_016433145.1). Lineage (NCBI taxonomy): Eukaryota > Metazoa > Chordata > Mammalia > Didelphimorphia > Didelphidae > Gracilinanus > Gracilinanus agilis. Next base: position 309,149,832 of record NC_058131.1, read on the forward strand.
AGGTCACACAGCATATTAGTGTCAACACTAACATTTGACTGCAATCTCATAAACACTCTTCCCTATACTGTAATCAAATGAACCAAATACATGCCACCTCAATCTCTGAGTCTGTGAGATGGATCAGTTAACAACTGTGTGCTGTGCCTCCATGTAAGTTGGAAATCTAGACTGTAGATTCTATACTCTCTCTTTCTTCTCCCTTTTGTTACTTTCAGCTCTTCATTAGCTTCATTATAATTCCTACTAGTTATAGACACAGAGCATCAAAGGCTTCTACTAATATTTTCCTTTTAACACACAGACAATCAAATAAAAAGAAACTCCTCCTACACCAAAGGTGTCAGAGACAGGAAGGATCTCAGGTATCTCCGTGAAGTTCCAAACAAATACTATCAAGACATAATTTTTGCCACATTGAGCTATCACAGAATCTTACTGTGTTCATTGCACAGGTTGTTGCATGCAATGTTGCTTTTCTTCTTTGATCTGGCAATCAACAAATGTTTATAAGTACATAAATAAAAGATGAAAGACAAAACAGCCACTGAGGATATCTGATCCATGTAAACATTTAGGTTATAAAATCGACTTCTATGTCACCCTGCCGGGCCCAGCCCACCAACCTCAAAATTCACCCTGAGCTCCAATAGTTCCTTCATTATGTTTCTAGCCTGCTATTTCATTTATCAAAATATCATTAAATCAAGGTGAAGGGATATTGGAGTAGAATATCATATATACTGCCATACATGATTGATAAATCAGTTGGTGTTGCTGAATATATTTTTCTCTTTTAAAAAATTGTTATAAGAGATGGTTTGTTGAATAGAGGAGAAGAGAGAAACAAAAGAAAAAAATAAATCACACTGTTTGGGTCTCTAATGTCCATAGTTCTGTTTTTAGAGAGACAGAGGGCTTACCATGAGGAATCTAGCGCAGTCAATTTGAGAGAATTACATCTCATAGAAGGCATTATAGAAGTTTAGTTCTTATTTTGAGATTTTATCTGTAACTCTTCCCTTTATGCCTTCACAGGGGCATTGACTTGAGCAAATCAGTGAGCCCTGTCACTTCCTGACCAGCTATATCACAGGGTACCAGCTAAGTGCCTTAAAGATCCAGTTGTCTGTCAACCGAGTCTGGCCATGAACCTATGTCCCTAATACCTTCTACTTCTTTTGCCATCTCCTACCCAGTGAGCCTCATTGCTATCCTTGTTGGTAGCAATGCTACCAACCAAGAAATGTTGCATCTCGACAAACTCAATGCTACATCACCAACCAAAAAAATTTTTTTAAAATATTTTTTCACCTCCACTAAAATCCTCCTTCAATACCTCATTGTGGTATGGAGATAACAGACACTGAAATCTCAAGGCTCTGCCATAAAAGCATTGGGCTGGATAGATTCAATATAGCCACCAAGACTTCTAGAACAGGTTCAGCAATGAAGGGGGCTTGTTTTTTCTAAACATCAGCTTAGGTGAACCACAAACTGCAAGGTGTGGGAGAAGCTGAGAAGCTTGTAGAGTACCTAAGGAAACTGAGGCAAAGAAGATGGAATCGGAAAGTAAGCAATAGGGGAAACATTTTTTTAAGACTAAAATTATTGACCATCTCAGGAAGAAGAAAACTCAATTAAAGATCTTGAGCATAAGTAAATAAACCAGAAGGGAATATGTTAATAGAGGGAAAGTGGCCTGATAAAAATAATTTAGAAAACTGTAAACAAGGATTTTCAGAGAAAGGAAAATGAATAAACATTTGATAAGATAGAACACTTAAAAAAAAAAACCTAAGCTATAAACTCCAAGACATACAACAGTTAATATTATCGATTCCATTGACAAACCTCAAAGTCTATAAGTAACCAGGAGATCAACCTTCAACTATAAAGGAAATAAATCTTAAATAACACAAGACTATTCTGCACCCACAGGAAACCACAAGAAGGAATGGAATAAAATGTTCAAAAGAGCAGAATTCAAGATATATAACCCAAAGCGACCTACTCTGAAAAATCTAAGCCTAAAAAAAATGAAAAAAAAAAAGATGGAAGATCAATTAAACAAAGAAGTATTCAAAAAATGTTGATACCTGAATAAATAATTTTTTATAAATATCAGCCTAACTAAATGCAGAAAAGTTCCTCACCAGAAAGTTAGCTACTAAGGAGTAACTTTTCCAACAGCTTTCTCAAACATTGGAGCTTCAAAGTAAACACAAAAATAGCTGCTCTGAGTAGAGTACAGCAAGACTTTCACCTCTCTTTTTCAGAAGACTACTCCTCTATTAATGTAACCTATGGTCATCTTAGTTTCTATGGCTTCCATATAGAGGATATTAATAATGGCCTTTGTCTTATCCACCTCACAGGATTACTGAGAAGATCAAGTGAGACAACCAATATGAAAGTAAAGACTCCAAATGGTTACATGCTTAGATAGACAGATGATACAAAAATATATACATATGTGTGTATATGTGCATATATAGTTCATCTTGTGCGTTTGGAATCTTTTGGGATTCTAAATATAAATATATGCCATCTACCATCATCATCACTATCATCATCTGATGCCTCATTCTTCTTGATGATATAAGGAAGGCAGAGTGTCTTGGCTACCACTGAGTCAGTTTCCTTGGCCTGAAGAGTAGGGACTCTATTTTTTCCTTAAAGGAGAAAGAAGCTCTATGAATCATTCACTTTTCATCCTCTTAAAAAGCTGTAATTTCCACTTATAATTTGGGGCTTGGATATTTACTTTAATGACCAGATTCTCCACAAACCACAATCAAAGTTCAACTGAAATGAATCCTAAGCTGCTTTTAAGCTTTGCTACAATTCCTCAAAGTCCCCCAGGACCCTTTTCAGGGAAAGTCTCTACTTTTCCCGGAAAGTTGCTCCAACTGTCAGACACCTCACTTCCCCATTGACCACAGCACTGATCCACTCAGGATGTCAGTGAAATGCTTCTGGTTTTGTTTGTTTCCAATATTAAACTTACAAAGAGAGCCAGAGAAGAGAGGAGATATTTTTGCTAAGACCTGAAAAATAGAGGGATATTTCCTTCCTCCTTGACCCAACTCACTCCAAAAACATAACTCTGTGTATATATGTAGATATACATGTATGTACAATTGCTATTTGTATATTTATATACATATATAGGCACATATATAAACATATGCATATATTGTTGTTATTCAATCATGTCTGACTCTTCATGACCCTATTTGGGGTTTCATTGATAAAGATATTAGAGTAGTTTGCCATTTCCTTCTCCAGTTCATTTGACAGATAAAGAAACAAAGGCAAACAAGGTTAGGTGACTTTCCCAAGCACACAGCTAGTAAGGGATAGACACACACACACACACACACACACACACACACACACATATATATATATGTATATATATATACTTAAGGATATATAAAGCATATACACAAATAGTAACTATATGTATGTATATACACATACACATATATTTTTACATGTTTTATTTATATAGACTTATTTATCTTGTATGTCTTCCCCATCCTCTTTCCACTCCAACTAATAGAATGCAAACTCCTCGAAGGCAGGAATCATTTTCCTTATCTTCATACTTCTAGTGTTCTTGCACTGTACCTTCAACAAAGTAGATACTTACTAATTACTGAATTGACTTGATCTTACCTTAACTCTTCTAAACCAGCCCTCAGGACATGCTCTTTAGTCTTTGTCAGGCTATCTAGGTATCAAAGACAAACTTTCAAAAAGTGAAAGGCTTGTGGATCTTCCCTCTGAGACTTTCACTTTCCTTCTCCTTTAGCCTCATATAGCTTGGTCTATAAAAATTACTATTTGTGGAAGCAAAGGGTTTTGGAAAATTAGTGGTGGTCCAAAAAAAGTCTTGCTATTTTCCCTATGAAATGAGATAAAGTGTAATAGTGATGAGTAGTGAAGTATTCCATACTTAGATCCTCCAAGGGATCTGTGATCTCATTGATGTAAGCACTTGATTCAATGATGGAGGTCATAAATCAAATCAACAAACATTTATTAAACACTTATTATGTCCCAGGCACTGTGGTAAGTGCTGGGAATATAAAAAGACAAATGAAACATTTCTTTCATCCAATTTTCATCCATGCCTTCTCATAAATTTTCATTAAATGGTCCACCCAATGTTCTTGGGGTTCAGAGTTAGCAGTTTGGAAGGGGTGGTCTACCTCACATTCTTTTGACTTTGCTTGAATAATATGGAACAGGTGCTCTGCTCATCAGTTGTCCCTCACTCTCTGCTACATGCTTGGTCCATATTTTTGTCTACTCACACGTTTTCCTGATAATGTCCTTTATAAGACTTTTCCAACCTAGCTTTTCATTGGTAATGTATTATATAGCCTGCTTACACAAAGGCTGAGCCTTTTCATTGTTTTGGGTGTGATCCTTAACTTTTGTTCTTGGGACATTACTGTATTCTATGACTAGTAACAATATAATTTCTGATTTTTTGAGTTTTATTTTTTATTTTTATTTTTAAAAACATTTATTAATATTTACTTTTTAGAAAAGTTAACATGGTTACATAATTCATGCTCTTACTTTCCCTTTCACCCCCCCTCTTTTCCCCCCCACCTTGGCCAATGCATATTTCCACTGGTTTTAACATATGTCATTGATCAAGACCTGTAGTTTCGAGTCTACATCCCCAATCATGTCACCCTCGACCCATGTGTTCAAGCAGTTGTTTTTCTTCTGTTTCCACTCCTTTAGTTCTTCCTCTGAATGTGGATAGCATTCTTTTCCATAAGTCCCTCAGAATTGTCCTGGGTCATTGCATTGCTCCTAGTACAGAAGTCCATTACATTCTATTTTACCACAGTGTATTGGTCTCTGTGTACAATGTTCTTCTGGCTCTGCTCCTTTCACTTTGCATCAATTCCTGGAGGTCTTTCCAGTTCACATGGAATTCCTCCAGTTTATTATTCCTTTGAGCACAATAGTATTCCATCACCAGCATATAACCACAATTTGTTCAGCTATTCCCCAATTGAAGGACATACCCTCATTTTCCAGGTTTTGCCACCACAAAAAGTGCAGCTATAAATATTTTCATACAAGTCTGTTTATCTATGATCTCTTTGGGGTACAAACCCAACAATGGTATGGTTGGATCAAAGGGTAGGCATTCTTTTACAGCCCTTTGAGCATAGTTCCAAATTGCCAGCCAGAATGGTTGGATTAGTTCACAACTCCACCAGCAGTGCATTAATGTCCCAGTTTTGCAACATCCCCTCCAGCATTCATTACTCTCCTCTTCTTTCATTTTAGCCAATCTGATAGGTGTGAGGTGATACCTCAGAGTTGTTTTGATTTGCATTTCTCTAACTATTAGAGATTTAGAACACTTTCTCATGTGCTTATTGATATTTTTGATTTCTTTATCTGAAAATTGCCTATTCATGTCTCTTGCCCATTTTTCAATTGGGGAATGACTTGATTTTTTATACAATTGGTTTAATTCCTTGTATATTTGAGTAATTAGACCCCTGTCAGAGTTTTTTGTTATAAAGATTTTTTCCCAATTTGTTGTTTCCCTTCTGATTTTGACTACATTGTTTTTCTTTGTACAAAAGCTTTTTAGTTTGACATAATCAAAATCATTTATTTTACATTTTGTAATTTTCTCTAACTCTTGCTTCATTTTAAAATCTTTCCTTTCCCAGAAATCTGACAAGTAAACTATTCTATATTCACTTAACTTATTTATAGTTTCCCTCTTTATATTCAAGTCATTCACCCATTCTGAATTTATCTTGGTGTAGGGTGTGAGATGTTGATCTAAACCTAATCTCTCCCATATTGTTTTCCAAATTTCCCAACAGTTTTTGTCAAATTGTGGATTTTTGTCCCAAAAGTAAGGTTCTTTGGGTTTATCATACACTGTCTTGCTGATGTCACTTACCCCAAGTCTATTCCACTGATCCTCCCTTCTGTCTCTTAGCCAGTACCATATGGTTTTGATGACCGCTGCTTTATAGTACAGTTTAATATCTGGTACTGCTAGGCCCCTTTCCTTCACACTTTTTTCATCATTTCCCTTGATATTCTTGATCTTTTGTTATTCCAGATGAACTTTGTTATAGTTTTTCCTAATTCAGTAAAAAAGTTTTTTGGTAGTTTGATAGGTATGGCGCTAAATAGGTAAATTAACTTGGATAGAATGGTCATTTTTATTATGTTAGCTCGTCCTTCACATGAGCAAGCAATGTTTTTCCAATTATTTAGATCTAGTTTTAATTGTTTGGAAAGTGTTTTGTAGTTGTTTCCTTAATCGCTGTATTTGTTTTGGTAGATAGATTCCTAAGTATTTTATACTGTCTAGGGTGATTTTAAATGGTGTTTCTCTTTCTACCTCTTGCTGCTATGATGTGTTGGAAATATATAGAAATGCTGATGATTTATGTGCATTTATTTTGTATCCTGCAACTTTGCTAAAGTTGTTGATTATTTCTACAAGCTTCTTAGTTGATTCTCTAGGATTTTTTAAATACACCATCATATCATCTGCAAAGAGTGATCGTTTAGTCTCCTCATTGCCTATTTTAATACCTTCAATTTCTTTTTCTTCTCTAATTGCTACTGCTTGTCTTTCTAGTACAATGTTAAATAATAGAGGTGATAATGGGCATCCTTGTTTCACTTCTGATATTATTGGAAATGCTTCTAATCTATCCCCATTGCATATGATGCTTGTTGATGGTTTTAGGTATATACTATTTATTATTTTTAGGAAGGGTCCTTCTATTCCTATACATTCCAGTGTTTTCAATAGGAATGGGTGCTGTATTTTGCCAAAGGCTTTTTCAGCATCTATTGAGATAATCATGTGATCTTTGTTTGTTAGATTGCTGATATGGTCAATTATGTGGATGGTTTTCCTAATGTTGAACCATCCTTGCATTCCTGATATAAATCCCACCTGATCATGGTGGATGATCCTCTTGATCACTTGCTGGAGTCTCTTTGCTAGTATTCTATTTAAGATTTTTGCATCTATGTTCATTAGGGAGATTGGTCTGTAGTTTTCTTTCTCTGTTTTTGATCTCCCTGGCTTTGGAATCAGTACCATATTTGTGTCATAAAAGGAATTTGGTAGGACTCCTTCTTTGCTTATTATATAAAATAATTTGTATAGTATTGGGATTAGTTGCTCTTTGAATGTTTGATAGAATTCAGTTGTGAATCCATCAGGCCCAGGTGATTTTTTCTTAGGGAATTCTTTGATGGCTTGTTCAATTTCTTTTTTTGATATGAGATTATTTAGGTATTCTATTTCTTCTGCTGTTAATCTAGGCAATTTGTATTTTTGTAAATATTCATCCATATCTTTTAGATTGCTATATTTATTGCCATATAACTGGGCAAAATAGTTTTTAATGATTGCCTTAATTTCCCCTTCATTAGAGGTGAGATCTCCCTTTTCATCTTTGATACTGTCAGTTTGGTTTTCTTCTTTCCTTTTTTTAATTAGATTGACCAGTACTTTGTCTATTTTATCTGTTTTTTCAAAATACCAGCTTCTAGTCTTATTTATTAATTTGATAGTTCTTTTACTTTTGATTTTATTAATTTCTCCCTTGATTTTTAGTATTTCTAATTTAGTTTTCATCTGGGGATTTTTAATTTGCTCGCTTTCTAGTTTTTTAAGTTGCATGCCCAATTCATTAATGTCTGCCCTCCCTAATTTGTTAATATATGCACTCAAGCATATAAATTTCCCCACTGAGTACTACCTTGGCTGCATCCCACAGAGTTTGGTAGGATGTCTCATCATTGTAATTCTCTTCAATAAAATTGTTGATTGTTTCTATCATTTCTTCTTTGACTAGCTAGTTTTGGAGAATCATATTATTTAATTTCCAATTAGTTTTTGATTTGCCTGTCCAAGTGCCCTTACTAATTATTATTTTTATTGCATTATGATCTGAGAAATTTACATTTATTATTTCTGCTTTTTTGCATTTGTTTGCAATGTTTCTATGCCCTATTACATAGTCAATCTTTGTGAATGTACCATGTGCAGCTGAAAAGAAGGTATATTTCTTTTGTCCCTGTTTATTTTTCTTCACATATCTATTAAATCTAATTTTTCTAGGAATTCATTCATCTCTCTTACCTCTTTCTTATTTATTTTTTGGTTTGATTTATCTAGATCTGAAAGACGAATATTTAGATCTCCTACTAGTATGGTTTTACTATCTATTTCCTTCTTGAGATCTGCCAGTTTCTCCTTTACAAATCTGGTTGCTATGCCATTTGGTGCATACATATTGAGCAATATTATTTCCTCATTGTCTATACTGCCTTTAATCAGGATGTAATGACCTTCCCTGTATTTTTTAATCATATCTATTTTTACTTTGGCTTTGTCAGAAATCATAATAGCCACTCCTGCCTTCTTTTTCTCATTTGAGGCCCAAATGATTTTGCTCAAGCCCTTTACCTTAAACCTGTGTATGTCCACCCGCCTCATATGTGTTTCTTGTAAACAACATATGGTAGGATTTTGGTTTCTAATCCACTCTGCTATTTGCTTCCTTTTTATGGGTGAGTTCATCCCATTCATATTCAGAGTTATAATTATCAGTTGTGTATTTACCAACATTTTGGTATCCTCTCCTAGTTCTACTCCTTCTTCTTACACTATTTCCTTTTAAACCAATGGTTTGCTTTATGCCAGTAACCCTTGTCCCCTCCCTTGATTTACTTCCCTTTCTACCCCCTCCCTTCTTATTCCCCTCTTTTTATTTTTAAGGCCTAATGAATTCCCTCCCCCTTCTCCTCCCCTCCCTTTTTTGACCTCCCACTTCCCTGCTCCCCTTGGTTTATCCCTTCTGACTTTCTCAGTAGAGTTAGATAGAGTTTTATATCCCAATGGATAAAGCTACTCTTCCCTCTCAGGGTTAATTACACTGAGAGTAAGGTTTAAATATTACCTCTTAATGCTCTCTTCCTCTCCTTTTTATAATAGTATTCATCCCTTCCCCTTCCCATGCACTCTTTGTGTGTAATAGAATATCCTATTTTTCTTATTCAAGTTTCTCTTGGTGTCCTCTACTATTAACCCGCCTCTTTCCCACCCCCATCTCACCTTAGACCATTTAGTATTCCAACCTCTCCCTATGAATAATTCTTCTAATTACTATAATAGTGAATACTATAATAGTAAATAGAGTTCCTTACAGAGAATTATACATAACATTTCTCCACATAGGAATACAAATAATTAGATCATATGATCCCCTCTGTTTCTTATTTACCTTTTCATGTTTCTCTTTTTTGTGGTTGGATATCGAACTTTCCATTTAATCCTGGTCTTTTCTGTGCAAATACTTGGAAATCTTCTATCTTGTTGAATGCCCAAACTTTCTCCTGGAAGTTTATAGTTAGTTTTGTTGGGTAGTTGATTTGTGGTTGAAGGCCCAGCTCTCTTGCCTTTCCGAATATCATATTCCAAGCTTTGCGATCTTTTAGTATGGAGCCTGCCAGATCCTGTGTGATTCTGATTGGTGCCCCTTGATATCTGAATTGTCTCTTTCTGGCTTCTTGTAAAATTTTTTCTTTTACTTGGAAGCTCTTGAATTTGGCTATGATATTCCTGGGGATTGTCTTTTCTGGGTCTAGTGTAGAGGATGATCTATGGATCCTTTCAATGTCTATACTGCCCTCTTGTTGTAGAACTTCAGGGCAATTTTGCTGAATAATTTCTTTTAGTATGGAGTCCAAATTTCTATTAATTTCTGCTTTTTCAGGAAGACCAATGATTCTCATATTGTCTCTTCTAGAGCTTTTTTTTTTGGTCTGTCACTTTCTCTTTGAGATATTTCATGTTTCCTTCTATTTTATCAGTCTTTTGACTTTGTTTTATTTGTTCTTGCTGTCTTGGGAGATCATTAGCTTCTAATTGCTCAATTCTAGCCTTTAGGGACTGGTTTTCTGCTATAATCTTTTAGTTTTCCTTTTCAATCTGATCATTTCTGGTCTTCAATTTACTTGCCTCACTTTTCAATTGTGAAATTCTGCCTTTTAAACTGTTATTTTCTTGCCAGAGTTTGACTTCCAATTTGCTTACCATTTCCTTTGATTTGGGGGCATCTTTCTCCAATTGGGTGTTTCTGTCTTCTAACCTGTTAATTTCCTTTTGAGCTGTTTCCCACTTCTCTTGCCAAATCTCTTCCATCTTTCTCATCATCTCAGATTTGAACTCTTCAATAGCTTGTGGCCAGTTTTCATTATTTTGGGAATGTTTGGATATGCTTACTTATTTGTTCTCCTCTGCTGTTTGCTCTGTTATCTGGATTTTATCTGTGTAAAAGTTGTTGAGTGTTACAGATTTCTTCTTGATGATCTTTCTCTTTTGGGGTTCTTGTCTCTGGCTTGCCACTGTTAGCCCTGCACCCTGTCAGGTTTATCCTCACACTCAGGATCTCTCTGTGCTCTTTAGGTGCCTTTCAGGTCAAGTTGTTCTCGGGGTCAAGCTTCCTGGTGGTCCCCTTGCTTGTTCCTCTGCCCATGGCTCCTTTTACAGTCTCAGGGCACTGTTTCCACAGTCGTGCACCCCTCTGCACTGGGTCCCCACTCAAGGTCCATGCCTGCACTCAGGATCCAAATCCTTGCCTTTGCTCAGGATCTGTGTCTATGCTTGTGTCCACCCCACACATGTGCCTGCACTCAGGGTCTGTGTTCAAAGTGCACGTGTTCTTTAGTCTCTTGGGGTCTTAAGTCTTGCTGCTCTCAGGAGCAGGCCCTGGTGACCCCAGGTAGCTGCCAAGGACTTAATGCATGCCCCAAACTTGCTCTAACTCTTGTGAGCTGACTTTGGCACTGTAGGTGGCGTGGGGTGTGGGAGGGGTTGCTCAGCTCGCGTTTTAGTGATAGCTGTTTCACCCCTTTATAGCATGGAAATGCCCCGATTCCACGTACCTCCAATGCTGCGCCCTGTTGTGTGGTCCCCTCATTCCTCTTGAGGAGTCCTATATGTTTTAGTTAGGAGAGGTTAAGCAGCTGCTTTTTACTATGCCACCATCTTAACCAGGCAACAATATAATTTCACCAAAAAGAATATTAATATCAAAAAGATGAGTGCTCCAGGAAGAAGTTTGGGGAACATAAAAAGTTATAATTTCTCAAGGGTAGCCTAGCTCTTTCTCTGCCTCCTGTTCAATTCTAGGCCCAGCTTGTTGGGTAGTGTCTATCCCAGTTATAGGTAGGAAATGAACAAATGAATTCATGAATGAATGAAAGAAAATGTATTTATTAAGCATTTATTATGCTCAGGGGTAGCATTCCTAGACCCAGGAGCTCAAGCCAGAATTCCAGGTCAGATGTTACTTCTAGCACAGAAGGGAAGCCCTATGAAACCGGCCTGCAGGGACAGCAGTCTGAGATGAGGTATAGCTTCCCTTTGGATTTAGAACATGGCAGGATTATGCTATGTAGAAACTGAATTAAGTTGTCTTCTCTCTCCTCCCCAAAGATGAAGAAGTACATTATGTTCCCTGTTCTGGGATGAATGTTTGAATGTTTGCTCTTGCTATATCTTTGAAATAAATATTCCTTTATAAAAGCTAATCTATTTGTTAAGTGGTTAAATGGAATTGGACCCCTAAAATTAGATGAATTCAATTTTTGAGTCAGTGGTAGAGATGACACCCCCAGTCTCCTTAAAGTATGGTGGAACATAACATAGCCAGCCTTCAGGCAGTGGAGCTAAAGTAGTCACCTGTTTTGGGGGTTGTTTGTTTTTTAATGGATCCCAAGGGCAGTTTGTAACAGTGACTCATAGCTAAAGAGTTCTGTTAGATGCAAATTGCACTTCAAAAAAAAACCTAGTTAATGAAGTAAAAACTTATAGAGGTGAGGGGATATTTCATTTCTCTTTTAGGAACCTTCTATAGTGGGAGGGAACAAGGATAGAATTGCTGGCATGGGCACTCAATAAGTAATTATGATTTTTTTTTCTGTTTCTGTTGCTATGCATAGAAGGCAGAAAATAAGGAATAGCTAACGCAGACGATGTCCTAGAAAAGGGATTCTTTTCTCCAACACCCTTCTACCCCACTGCCAACTCCCACAAACCTCTCCCTACTGACTAAGAGATAGGAACAAATATAAGGTATAGAGTAGCTGTACAAGAAGTTAATGGGGCACAAGAAGGAGGGGGTGATGACTAAGATTCTAAGGCACTATATAGAAATCCAAGGCAATTTCAACACTACATTAGGTGCCTGCCTGATTAGCCATCCTTGGCCATACCATAATTAACAGTTAACACCAAGTCATCTTCTAGTTGTTTGGAATTAGAAGTGAGGAGAGAAATAATAGCTTTGCTATCCGCCCATTCATCAATCTACAGAATCAAAATGAGCCCAGTAAGTCATGTTGACTGGATTGAGAAGGAGGTTTCCTGTTAAAAACATGAAAAAGACTCAATTGATTCAAGTGGACTTGTCCCTTAGAAAAGGAATACCCCCAATGACCTTCAGATCCCCCAGAACTTAGATGGCAAAAGGTCTGATACTGCCTCTGTAAAAATTGATTTAGGAAACTTACTTAAGATTTGGGGGAGGTGGAATATAGAGATTTGAGCCAGGCTTAACTTTGTAGGAGTTTTGGGGCAGGTATATTTTTGTATGGGACTTGATACTATTCTATGGAGAAAGTGGTCATCACTATTAATACTTGAGTTGCCCAAGACCATCTCCTGGGACTAGGTAATTGCTGACCTATTTATATTTGATTAATGATAAGATTAAGTCTCTGAGGTTGGGAATGATTCAATCGACTTAGGTTATTATGGACCAGTTACCACCCTCTTTGTATTAGACCTGGGGATTGGGGGGGGGGGGCTGGGAAGAGAAAGAGACAGAGACAGAAAGACAGAGAGATAGAGAGAGATTAACCCAAATCATAAACCAGACACCCAGAATGGACCTAGATCCCAAGGTGAGGATGAGCTGGTACAGCCCTATATAACCTGACTCCCTTGGTTGCTGTTAATGGCAGCTCTGGTACATAGTAAGTCTACATGTTCTCATTCAAGTAGCTCAAGCAGTGGCCAGGTTTCTCCACCACAAGATCCCAGGAGACTCCTGGTCTCTGATATAAAGAGGCAGTGATGTCATCTCTCAATGTGAGACTGCAGTCATGGAGAGGGACCTCAAGGTTGAATAACAGGAATCCACGAAACCCCAGCATTCTGGAGCTCCTGGACTGGCTAAAAGCCCTGAAGCTAAAAGACCAGCAAAGGACTAAGCTATGATATAAAAGAGCAAAAATTTAGACTTTGCCCTTTACCAATTATCTTGAGTTATTCATACAACTTAGGTCTCATGAAGAAGGATTGATAGAAACCTCGAGTTTTTTCTCTTTCAAGAATAATCCAAATCCTTAATGTAGGAGCCCTGCATAGACCTCCAGGTTGAAGACCAAGCTCAATAGAAAGGAAAGAATGATATCTACTGTTTTTGTTACACAGTGAGTCCTTTATGTTGTTTTGAATTTTCTGTAGGGTAAACTAAAGTCTGTTTTCTACCTGATATGCATTAATGTCTTGGGTGCTTAAAGGGAAATTGGGAACCCTTTTACCTACACTAAAGATTATTTAGATTTGTTTTGTGCTTTGAGGATCACAGATGAAAACCTGTCTGGAAACAAGAAAGATTTTTGAGAAGCCCCAAAGGATTAATCTGGCCCAGACCCTTGAAGGTCTATGAGTAAAATCTGCAAATCCCCAAGAAAGAACTGAGCAGGTCTAGAGTCTACAAAGAAGGAATATTACTAGGATCATGGCCAGAATAAAAGTTCTGGGCAGGGCTTAACGACATAGGTCTCTTAAAGAGACCTTCCCTTTTCTTTCTTTTTCTCTCATCTTCCTTTCTCTCTCTTCCCATCTCCACCAGAGAGAGGAACAGTCCTTTTCTCCTTGTGCTTTTTTCTTCTTCATCTTTCTAGTGGGCAAAGGAAAGTTTCCTGGACTCTTTAACTAGCGGGTATATAGACACATAGGTATAACAAGGAAACATCACTGAAACACAAAGGACTCTTGAGCCCCAGTACCTAACTGATTAAGATAATAGCTAGCATTTATATAGAGCTCTAAGGTTTGCAAAGAGCTTCACAAACATTAACTCATTTTTTTCTTTATAACAACCCTAGGAGGAGGTAGGTGCTATTATTAACCCCCATTCTACAAATGGGAAGGCTGAGACAGAGAGATATTAAGTGACCTGGGATCACAAAGTGTCTGAGTCTGGATTTGAACTCAGGTATTCTTGATTCCAGGTCTATATTCACTGCCAGAAAGAACTCATGTTATGACCTCTGATCAGCTCTTTGAAGGCAAGAGCTCTTTTTTTTTTTCTTTTTTGTCTTTGTATCCAAAAGGTGGCATTCTGGATATATAGTGTACTCATAGCTAGGAAGATCTGGGTTCAGATCCCCCTTTCACATATTGGCTATAGGAATCCTGGATAAAATACTAAAACTTTCAGTCCCTCCTCTGCCCTCAGAAGTGGGGAACCTATAAGTTGCAGAGAAGATCCCAGTCTACACTGGTTGGGGAAATTCCTCACTAAGAAATCCTTCCACCCAAAATACACAAAATAATAATGGATTTGGCTTTCCCTCTACCTTCTGGGGGGCAGGGGAGAAGGTAATGTTTAAGCAATGCCTGGCACACTTTGGGCATTTAGTAAATGCTGATTGGTTGACTGATATTTCTCATTCCACACTGCACTCTAGACTTCCTCTACCATGGCCCAGTTCTTTCTCCTGAATCCTTACTCAGTCCTAGAATGTATGCATTGTAAGTACACTCTGCTCCTGTGTCTTCTCTTCCAGATCCTCCATTGAAGGAGGGTGCTCAGGTCAATTATTTCTCATTCTTTTCTAGGCTTTCTCTAGACTTCCTCTACCATGCCTTTTCTGGGTACCTTTGTTTCCTCTCCACCCCTTTCCAGCTTCCAATTATGTGTTGTCTTCCTCCATTAGAATGTAAGCTCTTTGAGACCACAGATTGCCTTTCTTTCCATTTTATAGCAGCATTCAGTCCATTGAGCATTATCCCCAGCTTTTAGCACAGGGCATAGCACATAGTAAGTAGTTAATAAATGTTTGTAGATGGAACAATTGCCTGATTGCAGATATAACCAGACAGTTGTTGGGTTTGGGGGATTGTTGGTTTTTTTGTTATACTTTGATACTTCAAGGGATCTCTAGTCTCAGAATGGGGATGCTCCCTCTAACCATATAGGAGGTAATCTATATACACCTTCTGATCCCCTCCAGCTCTTATTCTCATTCTTCCATCAATCCTCCATAGAAAATACACCACTCTTGCTAGAGATGTTTTAATATCACATGGGAACCAGTGCAACATTCAGGCTACACTTTTTTTTAAGCCTTTACCTTCGGACATGGAATCAATACTAAGTATTGGTTCCAAGACAGAAGAAAAGTAAGGACTAGGCAATGAGGGTTAAGTAACTTGCCCAGGGTCACACAGCTATGTTCTTACTAAATAATCATTCCACTCCCTTTTCTGATCAGTCTTTCTACTTCAGACATCATTGGAAATAGGTAGCAACTTCTTTCTACTCACTGTGTGATTCTGGGTCATCCACGGTCTTGATTCTTCAGAGATTGTGGTTATTCCATGAGTCATAGTCACATAGCATATAAGCACTAAAAAAGATGAGTTTTTGTATCAGGGAACAATTAGGGCTTATTAAAAGCACTATACAATGTCCCAAATTAAAATCTATTTTCCTTCCTTCCTTTTATCCTTTTCAATTCTGGACTCAGCTCATTATCTATCTGCAATGCCTGTCCAAGTTTACTATTTCTAATATCGAATACTTAATTTACATATACTTAGCAATATAATATTATTTCATACATTTAATATTAGTCATATAAATATAGTTGTAGCACCTGGGAATACCTCTCATTGACTTGCAAAGTGGGTCTTCCAGACTTGACTACCCCAAGTCCAAGGTAGTCTTTGGATTCACATTCACTCAACACTATAGTTTACACATCCCCATTGATGCATTACTTCATCTTATTAGTCAACTAGAGGACACAATTAATTCAAAGTAATGGAATTTAATGAAATAGCATAATAAATAAAGAACAGTAGGTTCCCTTGATAAACCTGAGGCACATTCTTCCATAAAGACCTTTACCATTGGTGGAAAAAGTAGACATAAGTAGGGAATGTGTATGGAGAGGCACATCTGCAGGGAATGCAGATAAAACAATTCAGGTGCCCCCAGTATTCAAATAATATTATTTCCTGGTGGTATCATTGCGCTACTCCATCCCACTGAGCCTACATCCCATTGGTCTCATGTCACAAGCAATTTTTTCAGGCAGGCAGGAGTTGTAAGAGCCAGATCCATGATCTGCTGGTACGTATTCTCTGCCAAATGCATTGGATCACTGTCTGCTGCTCCTTGGTCCCATAGTCACAGCCTCTCTAGCTCCACTGGGCACAAAGTAATGGAACTTTTCTCTTTTTCCAGCCTTTGGAGAGAGTCCTCAGCCAGGATAATCTTCCTCATAGAAGTAATAGGTTCTGCCAAGGGTTTTACTTTGTTTAAAGCCCAGAGGCTGTTCCTGCTTCAGCTATTTAAAAAGGCAATAACCTCATCTACCCATTTTTAGAGTAGGAAAAACAATTCTCACTTTTTTACCATAGTGATTTCAGATGAGATAATATTTGTTAAGCGTTTAGCACATGTTGTTATTCAATCATATCCGACTCTTCATGCCCCAATTTGTTTATTGTAGCAAAGATACTTTGAGTAGTTTGACAGTTTCTTCTTCAGCTCAGTTTATAGATGAGAAAACTGAGGCAAATAGATAAAGTTAAATGATTTGGCCAGAGTCAAGCAACTAGGGTCTGAGGCCAAATTTGAACTCAGGAAGATGAATCTATTCACTGGACCACTTAGTACAGAGCTCAAAATATAGTAGGTGCTTAATAAATCTTCCCTTTCCTGTTTATCTTTCTTATTAGCTCCTTCCTAGAAGGGGAAGTTTCCCCTCCAGAAAGAGACTTTGAGCCCCTGGCTCAAGGTTTTTGAAAAACAAAGCAGTACCAATTTATCAATGCCTCTTTTATCAAACTATATTTCCAGGTTGCTGAGTTTCCCATCTCTGTCAGAGCCCTCTCCCTAACTTGGGATCTGTGAACTTATGTAACTCACTGTTAAATTTCTGCCTGGCAATCCTGTGTCCCCAAACTCATTCCAGGGGCTCTCAGCTATTTAAACTCCCCAGAACTGGATGGTTCTAACTCTAAGCCCTTGCGGGAGTTTTGAGGTACCTAATATGCTTTGAGTCTCCTATGTAAATTAATCTAAGCATGCACAAAAGCTAAGCCTGAAGGCACTTGTGCCATTCTTTCATAAATACATATGTCCAGCTAAGAACTTCCTTATATGACCTTTGTAACAAACACCAAGTAGCCAACATTTATTAACACCTACTGCCAGGCACTAAGCTAAGTGCTTTACAAATATCATCTCATTTTATTCTCCCAAACCAAACTTTAAACTTTAAACCATTTACATCTTAATTAGGTAAAGGAAAAGACAGAATTATGCATAATTTTATAAAAATAAACTCAGATTGTAATAATGATAATAATAGCTAGTATTTACATAGTATTTTAAGATTTACAAAGTACTTTACATTCTATAATTCATTTGAGCTTCTCAATATGTAAAATGTTAACAAGTTTGTGAAATAGGTTTTAGGTTCTTCTTGCCCAAAGACCCCCTAGGCTGGGAGCCTAGATCACTTCACTTGGGGGCATAGTTAGCCGCTATTGTTCCAGGTCTGCACTACTATGTCCTGGCTTGCAACAATTCTGGCTGGTGTTGGGGGGAAGTGCTATTATTATCCCCATTTTACAAATGAAGAAACGGAGGCACAGCGCAGTTAAGTGACTTGCCCCAAGACACACAGTTTAGAGAGGAATTCAAACTCAGATCTTCCTGACTCCAGGTCTCCCACTCTATCCACTGGGCCAATCCACAGTAATAAAAGACATTTGCTCTATGATCCTTCCCAGATCACTACTTCTATGAAAAGTCCCTCCAAATTGTTAAAACCCGCAGGAAGAGCTGTGGTAGAACATAACACATATGTAACAAACATTTATTAAGCACCGACTGCCAGGCACTGTGCTAAGTTCTTTACAAATATCATCTCATTTTCAACTCACAACAACCCTAGGGAGTGCTATTATTATTTCCATTTTACAAATGAGAACATCGGGGCAGACAGAGGGTAAGTGATTTGCCCAAAATCACACAGAGAGTTAAGGATCAGAGGCCAGATAGGAACTCAGGCCTTCCTTTCTCCAAGTCTAGCACTCTAACCATTAGGTCACATAATGTCTATATGAGGTGCAAAGCAGAAGGAAATTCTTCCAAAAGGTTTTATTTATGGACTTAAATTTGGGGTACTACCTCAACAACCATGGTTTTCTTTGTCTACTAATTCTAACTTATTCAAATAGATATATTTATATCTATTCTCTTATTTTATTCTCAAAACACCCTTGCGAGGTGGGTAATATCTAATCCAATCCAACAAGCATTGATTTATTGCCTACCCTATATAAAGCACTTTGCTGGGTGTGAGAACACCCAATGACAAAGTGGAAAAACGGTCCCTGCCGTTGAGGAATTCATATTTGTTGGGGATGGGGAGAGGAGGACTGACCCATAATATATCAATGTGTATACACAGGGTAATTTGAAGAGAGGGAGTATTAAAAAGCTAGGGAGAATCTGAAAAGGCTTCTCGTAGAAGGCAACTGATGAGCCAAGCCTTGTTTGAAGCCAGGGATTCTAAGAGAGGGAGGTAAGGACAGAGGCAAACCAGGCATAAGAGACCACCTGTGCAAAGGCATAGCAACGAGAGATTCAATGCCAGATTTGGGGAAGAGCAAGTAAACTAGATTTGCTAGAACTTAGAATGTGTTCTAGGAGGAACTACTAGCTGTGTGACCCTAGGCAAGTTATAGATTAAATATTTGCCTCAGTTCCTCATCTGTAAAATAGGACACATTAGAGAAAAAAAATGCCAAACCACTCTAGTATCTTTGCCAAGAAAACTCCATGGACTTTGTCCACGGAGTCACGTAGAGTCTGACACAACTGAGTGACTAAATAACAACAAAAAAAAATTAAATAGTGTTACAAAAGAATGGTAGACTGAAGGCAGATTGGAAAGGGATTTCAATGGCAAGCTGAGGAGTTTGTCTTTTGTTCTAGTCAGTAAGGAGTCTCTGAAGCTTCTTGAGGAGGTGATATAGGGCAGAGGTATGGTGGGACAAGGGAGATGTGGCTAAACCCCAGCACCATCCAAGATAGTTGTGACCCAGGAAGGAAGTAGTGGTTTAGACCTGGGGCAGCTGGAGTTAACTTTGCCTCAAAGCATATTGATCTAGGACCCCTGCCTGTGGGGCGTTGGATCATGAAGTATATAAAAGCCATTTTTAAGACTTGGATGGGGAACGCCTGAATCCCAGGAAATCTCCTTGCCAACTGCTTTTAACCTCCTTGACAGTGGCTTTTATCTTCCTAAATTTGTTTTTAACTGCCTTGGGAACTGCTTTTACTGGGTGGGGGGGAGGTGATATTTGAATACATTTTTATTAAATGGATTATTTGTTTAAACCCCCCCCCATCACTTCTGCATTATCCCTTGCACCTAACACAGAATAGTAATAGGGACAGCAAAGGATTGACATAATCAGACTTGTGCTTTATTTTAGCAACAACATGGACAGCATATTAGAGAGGGAAGTAACTGGAAGTCCAATTGGGGTCTGTTATAATAGTTTAGGTGGGCAGTGATTTGGGCCTGAAATCCCTGGTAGCCTAGTAAATGATGAGTAAGGGACAGATTCCAGATATATTGTGGGAATAGAATTAAAAAGATTTGGAAATTCAGTTAATAAACATTTAATAAGCACTTACTAGATGCAATAAATGCATAATAATAAAAATGTCTCTGTTCCCCCAGTGAGTTTCCATTCTACTAGAGAAGAATACAAATATATTTTAAACTATATACAGTTATACAAAATTATTTCAAGAAGGTCCTAAGTCAAAAGAGCAGTTAGTTGTGGAAGGTGAGGGTATTGGAAGAACAGAGAATCACTGTTTTCACAAAAGGAATCTTAGAGATTAAGTAATTTGCCTATGATCATAGAATGGTTACTGGCAGAGGCAAGACTAGAACCAATATTTCCTGTATCCTAGATAAATAACAATAGGGGAAATCTTCTGTCTTCCATCCATCAAAGAAGTCCTGAATATCAGCCTCCACAGACATGTTTCACCTTCAGAATCACTGTCCGAATGTATGATTGAACCCAGGGAACCCATGTGATAATTGCTCCCGCCCAGGAAGTGCTTTACAGTTGACAAAGCAATTTTTGTACCCAGGAGACTAGGAGGATATATGTTATTATCCTTATCTTACAGATGAGAAAACTGAGGCTAGTCCAGGACAGAACCTGGATCACCATGACTCAAGAGCTGGAAAGGACCTTATAAGTCATTTCATCCAACACTCCCATTTTACAGAGAAGATAACTGAGGTCTAGGGAAATTAAGTGATTTGCCTGAGGTCACTTTGGCAATAATCATCAGAAATTGGATGTGAATGAAAGTTTTCTAATTCAAGAGCCAGGCCTTTTTTTCCATACTAATACTCAAATCAACGCCTTCTGACACCAAATCCACTCTTCTTTCCACTCCATCACATTCTGTCTTGTTGAGCCAGTGAATTTGTGCCTCCAAGCAAAAGGCTTGAAGATGCACCCAATACACTGAAGGTCCAGAGTCCTTTCTGGGTAGCATTGATGTCCAGCAGCCAAATTACAGAAAAATTATTAGCATGATGCAAAAGGATGACATTTTTCCATTCCTACATATATCACCCTTTATTTAGGTTCAATTAGGCACTGATTCTTTATTGGCTGACCAATAAATAAGTCAGCATTTGAAAGGCTGTTTTACTACTCAGGGGGTCATTCTCTTCATCCAATCATTACTGTTATCGATAGACAGGGAAAAGAGGACCTATAAGGTCCCAAAGTCCACACACTAACCTTTTTTCCATTAATAGGAAAATTTCACCCCTGACTCCTGGGACTCATTAGGACTGGTCACTCACCAAGAATCTATCTCTGGCAAGGGAGGGAAGGAGTGAGATCCAAATCTAATTTGAACCCACAGAAGAAGCTGCTTAGGAAGCAGCATACAATGAAAAGAGCACTATAGTACCAGTCTCTGTACATACTAGGTGCTTCATTAATGACTGTTGAATCTGCCCAGTTATTGGGTTCAAGGCCCACCTACATGATCCTGAGACAAATCATCATCTCCCTTTTGGCTTCAATTTTTCTTCTGTAAGATTGTCAAGGTTCCTTCTAGATTTAATATTCTATATTACAAACACCTTGGAAATGTCATCAAGTCCCAGGATTGAAAATGGACCTTAGCAGCCATTTTCTAGTTCATCCCTCCATCCATCCTAATAAGATACCAAATAATAGAAATAATGGACATCCCCCAAATGGAGAGAAAAGTGGGGAGTCCCTGAATGAATGAGGAAACAGTAGAGGGAAAAATTCTATTCCCCAAAACTCATGAGCTATGGAGGAGGAGAGAAGGAAAACACTAGGGACAGACAAATAACAATATTTCAGTTTGAGGAAATAAGAAAACTAAGCACAGCTATTAATCAACCAATACATCTGGTCTTATTTAATTAAAGCAATGTAGAGGCCATTTAAACCACCTCCCCTTTCCATACTACTCAGCCCATCTCCATCAGAGAATGCTTGCTCTCTTGTCGACCTAAAGAACTGCCTCTGAATTGATCAGATAAACAGCACTGGTATAGAATGTGGGCCGAGGAGATGGAGGGGGAGGGATGTAGGGAAGGAGATGATGTAGGTCAGTGACGTCCTCAATGAGCTCCTAAGATGGCGAAGGCCACCTTTGATCGATTTCATTTGGAAGAAGGTAAGGAGGGAAGAGCGCAGGTGCGAGTGCCAGGTTATAAGCCACCAACAGCTGTAAGTTGTCAGGCCAGTAACACAGTTCTCCCCGTGGAAAAGAGTACAGCCCCGGCAAAGCTTTATCTGAATGTCATTTTCAAGGATAGGAATCATAACATTACAAATTCTAGTCTCTGGGGGGAAGAAACAACACAGGACAATCCATGTGTCACAAAACCAATCTAAGGCTCTTCCCTTATCTCTTTCCCGTCCCCCTTCTCTCCCAGCCTGTTTAAGTGGGGGGAAAATGTCACCACTTGGCTCTCATTAAAGCAGCAAGATGTCTTCAGTCACCTCTAAGAACTTGATGTTCATCGATGAAAACTAGGCATGGATATAGGCAGACAGGGAAAGGGAAGGAGGGGGGGCAGGGTTGGATGAAAGACAGTGGCCCCAGGCACTGTCTTCCCTTAGACATATTTCCAGACTCATGTTTCTGAGTTGGCTCCCACTGTGGACCCTAGTAAGTAATATGCCACCCAAACCATATTCTCTATGATCTAATGAATACTAGGTCATCCAGGCCCACAGTCAGTACCCTCATTCAATGGCTGCATCTCTTACCAGCTACTACCCTTAGAAATGTGCCCCTTTCAGACTCTGTAGCCTTTCCACTGACATCCAGCCTCTTTATTCACACTAGGGAATGATGTTTTGGAAGCAGGATAAAAGGAGAGAAGGAAGCCATTGTCCCCATTCTGCCCATTTTAACTTTCATGTTCCCATAGACCCACACTTAACATTTCTTCTGTGGTGGCCATTATGGGGCTTCTCATCAGCTGTGCTCTCAGATGTAGTAAAGGAATATCTTTCCTGTTGGGTAAGTGATCCATCAATAGCGAGGTATGGACACATCGCCTTTAAGCCTCTGAGTGGGGACCAAGATATTTAGTGGCCTTCCTGCTCACCCCAATTAAAACAAAGTGTTAGCACAAATTGGATACTACAAAAAAAGTTTTGTGTCCATTCCAAGTCAGCACCTAATTACAAGTACCTGTGACTGGCACAGCCTGTTAATGTGTATTTTTAAGCTTGAAACCATTCTGTGTGCAAATATTACAGGAACAAGAATTCTTTGGTCCAGCGATTCTGATTTCTGCTCTCCTGGTTAAACACCCAGAACTGAAATTGCCCTTGAATTTTATCCTCCTCTTCTATTACTTTTATCTTACGTACCAGAGCACAAATGAAGTACATCGTGAAAAAAGATTCCATTCTCTACATCTGGGTCCGAGTACCATCAGATGGGTTTAATTCGCTCGTAAGTGGCATTTGGGTGCAGATGCATGGAGTGCTTTCAGTCACAGGCAGAAACTTGCAAATGATTTGTTAAGGAAGAAATGGCTTTAATTTAACAATGAGGTTCATTCTGTGCTTAAAAGAGAAGCAGAAGCCATCCCCAAGAAACAGCACAACCAAGCCATCTGATAGGAGTGGTGGGGAGAGCAGGGACAGCTCCCCCCCATCCCCCAGTTCTGGCAACAACAACTCCGGATCATAAATTAATGACCGAGAAATAACCAGAGCTACTTATCATGCTCTATGGAATTGCATTTGCGTTTTAGTGGAGAGGAAAGCAGAGATTTCCAGGAAGGTTGTTTTTCCAGCCCCATTTTTAAACCCAGTAAGGTTGGAAACATATGGGTGGTCCCTCTCGCATTTAATCCTTCTCTCAAAACAAGGTGATGGGACGATGTCATCAGTTGGACATCACATCAGACTTTGACCTTTTTGTTCTTTTCTTACAATCCAAAGTGAGGAAGGTGGCCCTCAACTCTGGAGGTTATATGTTGGGGGGCAGGTCTTGAAGTCATCATAATCAAAAAGCATTTAGTGATGTGCCTGGTGGTTCATGGCTCCATTACAGAGAGAACTGGACAAGCTGGTCCCTGCTCTCTGGGTGGTTATAATTTAAGACAGACACATGGACAATATTCTTCTGTGGAGGTTTTGCTGTGAATGAAAAAACTCTGGGCAAACATCCTTGCCAGCTTCCCACTGAGTGGTGGAAGCAGGGGGTGGTATGAAAGAGGGAACTGGTCTTCCAGATTTGGGGCCTGCCTGGCACTGGGGGAGCTGATGCCTGGTTTAAGGATAATCATACAGGCTGAGGGATACACATACTAGATACATGGATGTTACTTGCCATTACTATTTTCTTTTTTTTTTAACTCTTACCTTCAATCTTAGAATCAATACTGTATAATGGTTTCAAGGCAGAAAAGCAGTAAAGGCTAGGCAATGGGGGTTAAGTGATTTGCCCAGAGTCACACAGCTGGAAAGTGTCTGAGGCCAGATTTGAACCCAGGACCTTCCATCTCTAGGTCTGGATCTCAATCCATTGAGTCACCTAGCTGCCACCCCCAATTAATTTCTTTTTTTTTTACTTATTTTTTTTTAATTTTAAACCCTTAACTTCTGTGTATTGACTTATAGGTGGAAGAGTGGTAAGGGTAGGCAATGGGGGTCAAGTGACTTGCCCAGGGTCACACAGCTGGGAAGTGTCTGAGGCCGGATTTGAACCCAGGACTTCCCGTCTCTAGGCCTGGCTCTCAATCCACTGAGCTACCCAGCTGCCCCCACCCCCAATTAATTTCTAATAGTCTTATTAAAGACCTTTGTACAAGTGTTTCCATATACAAATTTTAAAGAAATCATAATGGGAAGCAGGATGATGTGGAGGAATTTCCCTAAGAAGGATGGAAGCTAAGCCACGATCTTAAGGTACACCAAGCTTCAGCCTAATGAGACAAAAATAATACTATCCACAAAAGTTTTGAGCCAAGGAGTCAATGGCAGTGGCTCTGAGAGAGCCTGAGAAGGGCAAAAGGAACTGGGCTGATGATACTCCCAAAGTACCAAAACTAATGGGGAAAGAACTTGATTAACTATGTCCTTTGGTCCTTCTAGATCTACCACTTATTACTTTCAAGACATTGGGCAGGTCACCTTTCCTCTCTAGGTCTCAGGATCCTTGCCTATAAAATTATAGGGATGGACTCTGAGGTCCCATCAAGTTCCAAATTTATGTTCCTTTGATGAAATACTAGTCATAACAATCTTCCCACTCACCAGTGTTACAAATTCAACAATTATTTACAGATACCTACTGTGATCCTGTGATCATAAGCCATTGCTTTATAGGGACAGAGGGGAAGATAAGAGAAGGAGAATTGATGGTCCCTTCTTTGGAAGAGCTTATAATCTAGATGAAAAAATAACTCATATTCAGAAAGAAAGAGAAATAGAGCAAGACATAATCAGGTGGCACAGACAGTAACTGCTATCACATCTCAAAGAAAAGAGAAGTCCATGGGGGCTGCTGCAAACTTCATAAGGGAAAAAATGGGACTTAATTCGGGACTTGACTGATGGGAAGATATGGCTGAACAGGGAAGGAGGGAGCAAGAAGGCCTTCTGAATGGGTGAATGGGATGGAATGCTATCATTTCCATTACTATATGCCCACGGACATAAGCATTCTGATTCTTTTCATCTCTTCCTAGGTCAACTGTAATAGCACAGTAGAATTGGATCCACCCCACTACTTAATATTGTGCATATCTGAGTTTCCCACCAGATTAGAAGCTTTTTAAGGAAAGAGAGCCTATCTTGTTCATCTCCACATCCCCCATAGTACCTAGAGCAGGACCCTGCTAATAGCAGGTACTTAATAGTAGATTTTTGAATGAATGATTAATGAATGAATGGTGAATAGTTGCTGCTTAGTAAATGTTTGTTGAATAGGCAAAATATGAACAGGCTATAGAAGCAGAGAAGAGAAAGAGGACAGCAGGGGTAGGTGATCCCAGCTGAGAGATGATACATTTTCATGAGCACCAATGGAGCATCTCTTCAGACCTTGCCAATGTATGGTGATATGCAAGGAGGTGATACACACAAGTCTTGCCCCTTAGAAGCTCACAGTCTACATCAGACTCAAAGGACATGGAACCAACTGAATAAAACATGAATCTGTAAAATATTGATTTTATTTGGAAGTGGGAGGGTAAGCTCACATTGCAAGATGGTAAAGAAAGGAAATTTGCTACCTTTCATCCAATCAACCAGAAAAGGCTTCCTGGGAAAAGGTAAATTTCTATTGAGTCTCAAATGAAGGGGATGAGGCTTTAAATGGAAACTGAATCCAAAAGACAAATTGGGCAAGATTGGTGAATTGTACTGGCTAGGAAAATGATGGGTTCCCTTCACTGGAGGTCTTCAAAAAAAAAGCTAAATTTAGCAAAAGTTAAGTGGTCATTTACTGAGAACACAGAAAAGGGGTTCTTCATTTATGAACAGATTGAACCAGATGACCTGTGAGATTCCTTCCAACTGTTGAATATCTGGGATTCTGGGATTTTAACTAACCTGAATGGGAGAGAATAGGAGAATGAGTGGCTAAGAGTAAGAAAAATGAAGGCTTTGTACTAGCCAATCCTGTTTCCAGCTTCTCTTGTCTCTATAAAAATATCACACACACACACACACACACACACACACACACACGATCATCCAATCTGCTGAACAGAGGAAATCTCTGTTATTCTCAACAAATTGTTCATCTTTGTATCTACCACAGTGTTGTACAATGTAGGACCTTAAGCATAGTAGACAATCAATGGTCACTGAAGGAGTGAACAAAGAGAAATTCAATCCATTCTCAATCCAAAGTCAAGTTCCATACCCTATACTGGTTGTCCTCAGGAATACAAGAACAAATATGCTCTCCCCACTTTGGAGAAGCATATAGGATAACTGAGGGTACATAGGTATTCAGAATTAACCAGTATTCATGAAACTGTAGAGAAAAACATTAGACATTATATAGTCAAGGGCAAAAGAATTCATAAGAACGTTGTGTCTATAGCTGCTCAGAGAAGGAGGTTGTGAACCTTCCTCAAGAAAGTAGGTTTAGAAGGGGATGTAGACGCTAAATGACCACCCCAGTGCAACTATCAATAATATGGAAATAGGTCTTGGTCAATGATACATGTAAAACCCAGTGGAATTGCACATCAGCTATGGGGAAGGGAGGGGTGTGGGAGAGAGGGAAAGAACATGAATCATGCAACCATGGGAAAATATTCTAAATTTAAAAATTAAAAAAAAAGAAGGGGGCAGCTGGGTAGCTCAGTGGATTGAGAACTGCTATAAATTATAATAACAATAATAATCAATAGCATATACTTGGTACTTTAAGGATTCCAAAATACTTTACATAAGTTATCTCATTTGACACTCATAAGGTAGCAGATAAATGCTACTAATATCAGCATTTTACAGATGAGGAAACCAAGGATGAAAAAGGTCCTGGGTTCAAATCTGACCTCAGACACTTCCCAACTATGTGACCCTGAGCAAGTCATTTGACCCCCATTGCCTACCCTTACCACTCTTCTGCCTTGGAGCCAATACACAGTATTGACTCCAAGATGGAAGGTAAGGGTTTAAAAAAAAAAGAAAGTAGGCCTAGAACTTAGAGAAGTAAAAAGGGAAGGGAAAGAGGGCCACGGTAGGTGAGGAGTATAGCATGAGCAAAAGCAGGCATGAACATACCAGGCAGGGGAGAATGAGGAGGCAGCCTGGTTAGAGCAGCAGTTTTATATGTTTGGGAATCATGGGGAATATGGTTGCAGAAATAGGAGGAAAGTCAGATAAAAGAGAATGTGGGTGGGGAATGCAGGGGGTGGTTTAGATGTGAAAGTCGACTTCACTGGGATAGACATTTCCAGGTGAGAATATCTGCCAATGCAGACTGGGGACTATTCTGCAATTCATATTCAGTCATCTTTCAGTTGTGTTTGACTCTTCATGACTCCATTTGGGGTTTCTTGGCAAAGATACTAGAATGATTTGCCATTTCCTCCAGATGAAGAAACTGAGGTAAAAGAGTTAAGTCACTTGCCCAGCATCACTCAGCTAGTAAGTGTCTGGGGCCAGATTTGAACTTATGAAGATAAGTCTTCCTTATTCCAGTTCTATGCACTATGACGCCATCTAGTTGCTTAGAAAATTATTTAAGGCACTGAGAACTTACATGACTTACCCAGAATCACAAAGATTATACAGCAGAAGCATCTCAGTCTAACTCAGGCCTTATTGACTCAAACATCAGTCCTCAAGTCGCTACACTTTTGAGATGTATTGTCTTTTGTTTTAAACACCATAGTTGTTTCCTGGCATCCACCCTCCCCAGTAAACCCCCCTTTTAAGAGATCTGATTTAATACAGTCAGCAGGCATTTATTAAGCACCTACCATGTGCCAAGCAGTCACACAAAGAAAAAAAAACTGTATTTTATTTCATAAATATCATTTCATACCTGTAATCCCCCATCTCTCATTAGAAAAGAAAGAGATATATTTTATCATTTGTCCTGGAGTCAGGAAGCCCTGAATTCAAATCCAGATTCAGACTTATGAATCACTCATCCTCTTTTTGCTTTAGTTTCCTATCTATAAAATGGGGATAATAATAGTACACGCTTCCCACAGCTATTGTGAGGATCAAATGAGATAATTTTTGTGAAGAACTTAGCTCAGTGTCTGGCACACAGTAGTAACTATATGAACATTAGCTACCATTATCATCATCTGCTTTCCAAGACAGGGGAATTCAGCTGCCTTTTCGTGGTCTTCCCTTTGATAATCACTGTGTAAATCATTCTCCAGAGTCTACATACTTCATTCTGCATCCATTTATGCAAGATTTCCAATGTTTCTCCAAAATCCTGATACAGGTAGTCTCTCATGATACAATCATATTCCATTCCATTACTATTCTGCGATTTGCTCCATTCTTCTCCAGTTAAGTAGCACCCACTTTGTTTCTCTCTTTTTTTTTGCCACCACAAAAACTGTTGCTATGACTATTTTGGTATATATGGGACCTTCCTTTCTGTCTTTGACCTCCCTGGAGGATATACACTATAGTAAGAGGGCTGGGTCAAAGGATATGAAAAATCTGGTGACTTTGCTCTGAAAATTCTGAATTGTTTTCCAGAGGGGTTGGACCAGGTCATAGTGAGGAAAGCTTTCAAATAATAATTTCTCTTTGATAACCAGCCACCCCCAGCTACCACCAACCACACTGGCTTCCCGGGAGTGAGCAGAAGCTTTTTTCTTTGCTCTCATAGCGGCAGCAACGGTGGCCACAGCTTCATTCCCTCTCCCAGGGTCACTTCTCCTGCCACCACCACAAACCTCCAGCAGAACCTAATCTCCCAACACAATGGCTGCTCTAATTTTTCTCGAAAACTCTTGTGAGATGCAGTCACGAAACAATGCTATCTGTGAGCAGTGGCGCCCAAAATACTCCTGTCATTTATTTCGTTATATGAAATTAGAACATGCCTTGTAACCGTAATGAATCATTTGCTTTCTGGCTTGGCCACAATGTCATGCAGAAGCCAAGCTTCCCCAATTCAAGACCTTTCACTCAGGCCCAGGCTAATAATAACCTATCCTAGTGCGAAGGGGAATCTGCTAGTAGAGACTGGAAACAAGGCTGGGATGGGAGGACTGAGAAATCATTAATGGGAAGAAGAGAAGATCAAGTCCCATCCTGCCTCTTGGCTTGGCAATAACAATCTGTTTTGACCAAAATCTAAAAGGCAACATATGGTAATGGAAAGAATTCTGGGCCTAGAATCAGATGCAAGTCCCAATTCTGACACCATGTCACCCTAGAATCACAGGATTATAGTAGAACTGAAAGGGACCCCCTAGATCATTTAGTCAGATACCTTCCCTATTCTTCATTTTACAGCTGTGGAAACTGAGAACCAAGGAGGATAAATTACTTGTTCACAGTTATGCTGACTGTAAGTATCTTAATCTCTCTGGGCTTCAGTTTACTCATGTATAAAATGAGGATAGAAATACCTAAGCTCCTTTAGTGGATTGGGGTGAGGAAATTTCTTATTATAAGTGTGAGCTACAGACATAAATACAGACTAATAGATTAGAAGTGATTCAAGATGTTTCTCTCAGCTGGTGTGGTTTGACTTCTTCACCAATGGCATCCAGTGAGAGGTAATGGGCCCTTCCCACTGAGGTCACCATGTGAAACATACTATAGTCCTTTGCCTGCCTTCATATTGTTCCCCCATTCTAGGCAAAGGGATTAGAAACTCAGAGTGTGCTGTGGACAGCTTGTATTGCCTCAGAGTCAATTGTTAAATTTTCAGTATTAACATATACCCCTCAGAAATCAGCAAATGCTACAAGTCAGCACTCAGCTTATTATTATTTTTGACTGTCTAAACTTAAGAAAATGGTGAAGAAAATATTAACAATGCACAAAAATGTACATACAATATACTTTTAAGCTATTTTTCAGCTATCTTTTGGGATATCTTTAAGCTTTCCACATCTCAAGGATCAATTAAATCAGCAGAGGGAGGGGGCTCTCAGAACTCTCAGTCCTTAGCCCATCACATCATCCCCCCCAAACCTACCTATAATTAGATAGGGAAAATGAACAAACAACAAAAAAGCACCTAACTCTAAAGAAATTTTATGAAGACAAAGAGCAAGGTACAGACACGGAAGGGGACAGTGAAAGCAAAGCAAACACATGCAGAGTCCAAAAGAAAAATATGAATTGGACACAGATTCTGGAAGAATTTAAAAAAGACTTCAAAAACCAATTAAGAGAAGCAGAGGAAAAGTGGGGAAGAGAAATGAAAGTGATACAAGAAGAAATGGGCCAACTGAAAAAGAAGAACCAAAAACTGACAGAGGAAAATCAGGTGTTAAAATTCAGAATTGACCATCTAGAAACTAATGATTTCATAAGAAATAATGAAGCAGAATCAAAGGAATGAAAAAAAAGTGGAAAACATGAAATATCTTATTGAAATAACAACTGACCTAGAAAATAGAAGAGACAATTTGAGAATTATTGGATTACCTGAAAGCCATGATGATGAAGACATCATATTACAAGAAATTATCAAAAAAAACTGCCCAGAGATCCTCAAACAAGAAAATAAAATTGAAATAATTCACAGATTACCTCCGGAAAGAAATCCTCAAATGACAACTTCCAAGAATATAATAACTAATTTCAAGAGCCACTAAGTCAAGGAAAAAATACATTAAGCAGCCAGAAAGGGACCATTCAAATACTATGGAGCTACAATCAGGATCACACAGGACCTAGTAGCTTCTACATTAAAGATTATAAGTTCCATATTACAGATGAGCCTGAGATAACAATAGTAGTAAGGATTGGAACCAGATTCAGAACCCAGATCCCCCATTTTCAAATCTGTCATGAATTTTACTACCCCAGGCTCCCTAAAGCATGAATCCCCTCTCTGACTTCCCTAGAGGCTGAAAGAGCACTTGTTAGGTCTGAGAGAAAGACTGATTTAGCCTTAGTGTTTTGCTCTTCTAAAAGAGGATTGAGGTTTTAGCTTTTAAATGACTC
Organism: Gracilinanus agilis; assembly: GCF_016433145.1. Classification (NCBI taxonomy): domain Eukaryota; kingdom Metazoa; phylum Chordata; class Mammalia; order Didelphimorphia; family Didelphidae; genus Gracilinanus; species Gracilinanus agilis. The sequence continues at coordinate 309,181,420 of NC_058131.1, forward strand.
CCCTTTCAGAGGCTGCCCCAGCAGTTCACAGTTCAAATGCTTCCGTGGCTAGAGCAAAGCTAGCCATACCTTGGGCACAAGCTTACCCAGAAACATGGCATTTGTACCTCCCTCCCTAACTGATGTTCTCTCTTCTCTGGAGCCCCCTTTAGTTGGCAGTTAAAAGTGGGGAGAAGTCAAATATTGCTTACTTCAACCAAAATAAAATCTCAACCCCAGACAAAAATTTGTTCCATATCCCCTAAAATTTAATTCAGTTCAACAGGCAATTATTAAATTCCAATTATGTACCAGGAACTATGTTAGGGAATGCTGTTCAGTCATTAAAGTCATTTTCTACTCTTTATAACCCCATTTCAGATTTTCCTGGTAGAGATACTGAAATGGTTTGCCATTTCCTACTCCTGCTCATTTTACAGATAAGGAAACTGAGGTAAATGAGGTAAAGTGAGTTGACTGGGATCATATAGCTAGCCAGTATCTGAAGCCAAATTTGAACTCACAAAGAGGAGCCTTCCTGATTCCAAGCTTAGCATTTTATCCACTGTACCACCTAGCTGCCCATGCCAGGGAATAACAAGGCAAAAATAAAGATAGTTTCTATATTCAAAGAGCTTAATTATACCAAGGAAGATATCATGCACATAAGTGTATGCAAAATAATTTGAGGAGGAGGACCACAAACATCAGGGGGATCAGAAAAACTCTCATAGAAGCAGTGATACTTAAAGGAAGAGATTCCAAAAGGAAGACATGAGGAAGGAGAGTTTTGCAGATGTAAAGGACAGCCTGTGCAAAGATATGGAGAGATGGCATATCACATATGGGGAATGGAATAGGAAGTAATCCAGTTCAGCTGGAACATAGAATGTGTGGAAAGAATTAGGAATTGTGAAATATAGTTTCAACATTATTAAAACAAAGACAAATTTGTACTTTTTTTAATCTTAGAAGACATAAAGAGCCATTGAAGATCTTTGAGCAGAGGAATAACACAGTCAAAATCTCTGCTTCAGGTATAGCAATTTGGCAATATGAAAGATATACTAGAGAGGGGAGAGACTTGAGAAAGACATTCTGATTAGGTAGTCTATTAAAGTAATCCAGGAGAAAGGTGATGATGACCTAAACCAGATTAGTATCCATTGGAATGGAAAGAATGGTATGATTATAAGAGATGTTATAGAAAAAGAATGAATCAGATTTAGCAACTGATGAGCTAAGGGAAGTGAAGGAAAGGGAAAGTTGATTCCCTCTTGGTTGATTAGAAGGTTGGTGGTAGATTAGACAGAAATATGAAAGTTAAGAAGATAGGTGGTTTTCAGAAGAAAGATGAATTCCTCTTTGGTTATTTTGAATTTGAGATGTCTATGGAACATCCAGTGGAAGCAGTTGTTGAGGTAAGACTACAGCTAAAGAGAGAGATGAAGATGATAAAGAGAGAGAGAGAGAAATAGTACAGATAGGTAAATGTATATATATATATATATATATATATATATATATATATATA
>NC_058131.1:309183290-309203794 GCF_016433145.1 Gracilinanus agilis
AGAGAGAGAGAGAGAGAGAGAGAGAGAGAGAGAGAGAGAGAGGTAAATAGGACAGAGAAACACACAGACAGATTTGGGCATCATTTGCATAGGAATATTTGAGCCCATGAAGAGAGATTGTGGGAGGAAAAGAGAGAGCCCTGGGATAAAAGCTTCACCAATAGGTGGATTATAGAACATGACCTAGCAAGGAAGACTGAGGAGATAAATTTCTCTTTGGTCATGTTGAGTTTGAAATGTCTATGAAACATCCAGTGGAACTGTCTAGGAAGCAATTGTTGAAGTAAGACTACAGCTAAAGAGAGAGATGAAGATGATAAATAGACAGAGAAAGAAAGACATAGAGAATCAGGCATGTGTGAAGGAAGACAATCAGGGTAAAAAAAAGTATCACAAAAAGCCTGGGAGAAATTGTTCACCTCTTCCCCAGGATACTATAACTGAATTATCCAAGGACTTAGAGGATACCCCAGCTTTTTCTCATTGTACTCCCAGCAGTACTAGGTACCCTTGATACAAATTAAAGATGAAGATAACATCATTCTGCTTTGGCTTGAGCTAGTCACTTGAAAAGGGCCTCAACTTGCTCAAGACACTGGGAGTTGTATTTTTTCCTAGTACAGGAAGAGGAGGAACTACCATGATCAGGACTGGAGGGTAGAGTTTTTTCCCCTAGAGTTTTTGGAGTATCTCTTGAGAGGCATAGGAATGAGGACACAAGAGGGAAAGAGAGGTGCCTGACCTTCTCCTTCCCACTCCCCACTCTTCTCCCTCCTCATTCACAAACATACACATAGAGCAGGAATTTGACCCCAGTGACAAAAAAAATCTTCATTTCTTTTCTTTAAACCAAAGCCTCCAAGCAAAACCAAAAGAGGAGGAAGTTAAAGAATCAAAAGGTCTTGGGGAGGGGGAGGGAGGGGAAGGCAGGTTAGAAATTGTGTTTCTTTATGCCATGGGCACTCTCACACAGCTAAAATGCCAACACATAACTAGACACAAGGTATTGGTGGTCTTTACCTCCCCACCGCCTGCCTTACTTCAGAAGGGTACAACAGGAACCTGTTTCTAATCAAGTCCTTTTATTCTGTTAAAGATTGCATCTGCCTGATCTAATCTTATTTCTCATAAACATGTATGGTTGACCCTGTCCTTGCATTTTCTTGGGTACGTAGAAGACCTTGGAACAGCTCTGGGAAACACACAAAAGAAAGTGGCCTTTCCCAACATGGATCTGGGATCCTAAATTCCCTCATCCCCACCCCCCAGCTGATTGTTAGACGATTTTTTCTTTCTAACTGAGGACATAATCACAAGCTATGCAGATGCTTCATGACTATATTTCCAAAGAGAGCCAGCAGACAAAAGCCCAGCAGACTCTTAGAGTTACAAAAGCATCACATTTGATTATCTATTTGGCCAAAATGTGTGGGCCTATAGGGTAAATTGTCATATACAAATCTAGCGTGCAATATTTCAGCACAATATGCATATAATGACATCACATATTTGCAGAGAACATTCACAAGTAATCACAGCAACATTCACTCATTGATATCTTTGCTGCTCTCCCAAGAGCAAAGCACTGTGTCAGGCACCAAGGCAGATAAAAAAAATAAACCCATCTGTGTAGAGTTCTTTAAGATTTGATGAAGCTTTTTCATCACAATCCCACAAGGTAGAGAGTAGAACAATTATTATTTCCATTTGACAGATGAGAAAACTGAGACTCAGAGAAGTTTGTTTAGTGACTTACCCATAAGCACACAGTGAGCAAGGACCTGAGTCCAAATTTAGTGCTCTTTCCACTAAAGTTCATGGCTGCTCAGGATCTACTAGGGAAGATAGGAAACATGCACAAATAACAATGAAAATTAGAATATGGTAAGCACATGATAGAAATGGAATGTGATATGAAAGCATTTGAACAAGAGACCACATAGAGTCAGCAAGATGGCACAGTGGATAGAGCATTGGGGCTGGAGTCAGAGAGATTTGGATTCATGTCTGGTCTCAGATACTTACTAGCTACGTGACCCTGTGCAAGTCATTTAATATCTGTTTGCCTCAGTTTCTTCATCTGTAAAATGAGGCTAATGTAAAGGTTATTCTGAGGATCCAATGAGGTACAATTTGTAAAGATCTTAGAAGCCACCTATCCAGATTTTCTCTCATTTCCACACCAGTTGCTTGCTTTCTGGAGACTTCAGGCTGCAGCATTCAGTCTCCTTTGGAGTCAAGAAGCCTTAGCTATGTATTATAGAATATGGCTCTAGGAATACACCCAAACTCTAAAGCCCCTTAGCTGGGGACTCAGGACTAGCTTTACCTGTTAAAGATTGCATCTGCCTGATCTAATCTTATTTCTCAGAAACATGTGTCGTTGACCCTGTTCTTGCAATTTCTTAGGTACATAGAAGACCTTGTGACCAACAGAACATTGTTATTTTTTCTTAGAATATGGTTCTGGGACAGCTATGCATATATCCAGAAACAGTGATGTTTAAGGCATCTGTTTCTTATTTGTTCTCCTCACTAGGCTTTTCTTCTTAGGGGATTCCAATTAACTCTGGAACCAAGTTCATAATTTTGGAATAAACAGATTCACAAACTTCTCCATCAACCATTCGGTCAAAAATATTGCTGAAGAGAAAAAAAAAAAAGAGAAAAGAAAAAAAAAAGAAGAAAAAAAAAGAAAAAAAAAGTTTGGGAGAAAGAATGTTTTACATGACAATAAAAAACGAAAAAAAAGTTTGGGAGGACAAGAGCCTAGCAGAATGACTGAGATTGATAGTATATATTATTGTCTTTTTTAAAGTTTACATATGTTAACCAAAAGGAATGATGTGTGCTTTAATTTTAACAACAAGAATCCAGTCTTTAAGCCTTTATGGTAACCACCAATCACCAGTCAAGCAGATTATCAGAATAAATGATTGACAAAGCAAAAAAAAATATTGCTGAAATAATACATGTATAACACAGTGGAATTGCTTGTCAGCTCTCGGAGAGGGGATGGAAGAGGGGAGGGAGAGAACATGAATAGTGCTATCATGGAAAAATACTATAAACCAATAAATAAATAAATTTATTAAAAATAAGTAAAGCAAATTTTTTAAAAATATTGCTGAAATACCACTATTGGGTCTGTATCCTAAAGAGATTTAAAAATGAGAAAGGACCTGTTTGTACAAAAATATTTATAGCTGCACTTTTCATGGTGGCAAAGAATTGGAGACTAAAGAAATGTCCCTCAATTGGGGAATGACTGAACAAATTGTAGTATATGATGATGATGGAATTCTATCATACTATAAAGAATTGATGAAAAGGATGATTTCAGAAAGAGCTGGAAAGACCTACATGAACTGATGCAGAGTGAAATAAGCAGAACCAGGAGAGCATTGTACACAGTAACTGAAATATTATGGAATGATCAAATGTGATAGACTTTGCTACTAACAGCAATACAATGAGCCAGGACAATTTTGAGGGACTTGGAGAAAAGAATTCTATACACCTCCAGAGGAAGAATTGTTGAAGTATAAATTTAGATGAAAACATATGATTTAACATTTGTTTATTTGAGTAAATTATTTGGGGTTTTGGTTTTGTAAGATTATTCACATACAAAAATGAATAACATGGAAATAAGTTTTGAGTGATAATACATGTACAACCCAGACTGAATTGCTTGTCAACTCTGGAAGGTTGAAAGGAAGAAAGGAGAGAGACAACATGAATCATATAAATTTTGAAAACTTATATAGAAATTTTTATTAAAATAAAATAAAGATAAAACAAAAAATATTGCTGAAACTCTAGCTCCCACATCTATAACTGGCACAGGACAAATGAGGCTTTGTCCCCAGAGTGCAAAGTATGGTTGAAGTGATGGGATGGAGAAGGGGAAGAAAATATACTTCTTCCATAGAAAAGTGTTTTTCTCCCCACAGCAGCTGTCACCCCGCTCTCTTTCCTTGATCTACCATCATACTCCACCATCATTGGGAAGGCCACCCTTAGATAGTCGTCCCCAGGACCTTATCAATATAGCTCCCTTTTCCCCAGGTTCTACTTCCCTCCAAGGCCAAGGGATATATTGTAATGCATTTGGACCATCCTGTGTGCCTTCTTCACTACATCCATCTCCTTATGCCCTTTCCTCACTCCATATAACTATTTTTGCGACAGATGAAAAATGTCCTAGTTGTAGCCAGCCCTGCTGTCTAGTACCAGTACATAATTCTAAAGGCTATATGAAAGAAAAAGATACACAAATGAAATAATTTAAGAATACACATAAAAAGTATAGTATTTTTAGGTGCTGAAAAGTTTGGATATGAACTAGAGTTCTGAGAAATAGATAATTTTCTAGCCTAACAGTCAGAATGTATCCAAGGCAGGACTTGAACTCAGAATTTCTTGGCTCCAAAACAAGCTTCCTACTCTCTATGTTGTGTTGACCTTTTGACATGTGTGCAAAAAAACTGCAAATGTTCCAGAAGCTTGAAGATCAATAAAAGCTAGAATCATCAGGACAAGAAAGCTTCACAGAAGTGGTAGGTAAAAAACATGAGCTATGCCTGGCAGAAGAAAAAGGAAGAGCAGAGAGCACTCCATCACTTGATCCAGGGGAGTCTTCCATCTGTCAACGATCTGTCTTGTGCTTCCCAATGACACCATGACTGAGGAACAGGATTCTATCTCCTGCCTGGAGCTCCGGACAACAAACTCTGTCATCCTGCATGGCTTGTCCTCTAAGCTGTTTTGCTTTGGCTTTATTTTTTCCCAAGCTTCTGCCACAGCTAGTTGATATAGTCCTTCGTAATTATCTCTCAGTTTGAGACTATGAGTTCTTCTAATCCTCACTACCACAGATCAGTCTTTGGATGCTCACCTAACTGGTGATGGCTGATGATTTCCTGAAAGTGACTTAACCCATCATCCATTTCCTAGCTAATGCTCCGTGATGATTAGCAGGCATGATCTGTGACTCTTGGGAAATGTCTGGTTCCCTCAGACAAGTCACTAAGGGCTACCTAAGGCACACACTTGGACATTCTAAAATTCCATGGCTAGAGACTTCATAGAATGGGAAGAGTTCCACATGACTCTAACCCACTCCCTCGCAGCTAAGTTTATCTTCTACTATCATTTTTTAAAAAACCTTAGCTTTCATCTTAGAATCAATATTATGTTTTGGTTCTAAGGCAGTAAGGTCTAAGTAATAGGGGTTAAGTGCTTTGTCCATTGTCATTCAACTAGGAAGTGTCTGAGACCAGATATGAACCCAGGATCTCCCTCCCATTTCTAGGCATTGCTTTCAATCCACTGAGCTCTCTAGCTACCCTATTTAAAAAGAAAAATTCACTTAGCCCTTGAGACCACCTGAGAAAACATGATGTAATGGAAAGAGTTCCTGATTTGGAATTAAAAGAGATGGGTTTAAATCCCATTTTACTACTCAATAATAATAATCATATTTATATAGTGCCTTCAGATTTGCAAAGAACCTAATATTTATTATTTTAAGTATCCTCTGGCTGAATTAATTTGAGAGAACTGCTATAAATTATAATAACAATAATAATCAATAGCATATACTTGGTACTTTAAGGATTCCAAAATACTTTACATAAGTTATCTCATTTGACACTCATAAAGTAGCAGATAAATGCTACTAATATCACCATTTTACAGATGAGGAAACCAAGGATGAAAAAGGGTAAGTGATTTGCTCAGGGTAGCATAACTAGTGACTGAGGCAGGATTTGCACCCAGATATTCCTGACTCGCAAGTCCAAGACTCCATCTACTACATCATGCTGTCACTTCCTCACTATGACCTTAATTGGATAAGTCACTTAAATACTCTGAACCCACTTCCCTCATCTATCAAATGAAGGAATTGGACAAGGAAGCCTTGGAGGTCCTGGAATGCCAAGACCTCCCTTTATAGCATGTTCCAATAGGTACAATACACCTCATTAGAGAATTCTTTCTTAGATCTGATTTTAAAATATGTATCATCCAGCTTGAACCCATCTCTTTTTTTTTCAGCTAAACACAATTCCTCAGTCTGATGAACCTTCAGAGACGTGAAGACTGGGAATATGGTTCATATCTGTGAAACACAGCTAATGAGTTGCAAAGCTAGGATTTGAACCCAGGGCCTCTCACTCCAAATCTGGAACTCTTACACTATACCAAGAATTTACTTTTTTTTCTGGTACTTTTCTGGGGAAAGATGGAGAGATATAGCTAAAAGCAGCTGGTGATGCAATGGATAAAGCCCTAGGCCTGGAATCAAGAAGACCTGAATTCAAATCCAGCCTAAAACAATTCCTAGCTTTGTGACATGGGACAAATCATTTAATCTATATTTACCTTGGTTTCCTCAACTGTAAAATTATTATAATTATAGCATCTCTTCCTAGGACTGATATGAAGATCAAATGAGATAATATTTGTTAAGTGCTTAGCACAATGCCTGGCACTTAATAGGTGCTATATAAGTGCTTGTTCCCTTCCTTTCCCCTAGATGATATTACTGGTAGGTGGGTTTAGACCTAATTGAATGGCTTGACCTAAAGAGTATACATTCATAGTTCCATATCAACTTGGAAAGAAGTTTCTAGAAGAATGTCCCAGGAATCTATTCTTGATTCTCTGATCTTTAATATGTTTTATCAGCGACTTACATAAAGACATAGATGATATACTTGAATTTGCAGATAAAACAAACCTGGGAGGGACAGCTAACAATCAAGATCATGGAACATTTTAACCTACTAGAACATTGGGTCAAGGGCAAGATGATATTTAACAGAGAATAACGAAAAATATACTTGGGTTCAAAAATTCAACTTCTCAAGTATAAGATGAGAGAGCTTTGGCTAGACTGAAAAAGATCTGGGAGTTTTCATGGATTGCTGACTCAATATGAGCCAATTATAATATAGCAGTCAAAAAAATCTAATTTGGTTGGAGGAGTTGTGGCAAAATTGGGATACTAATGTGTTGCTGATGGAGTTGTGAATTAATCCAGCCATTCTGGAAGGCAATATGGAATTATGCTCAAAGGGCTTTAAAAGAATGCATACCCTTGATCCAGCAATACCACTACTAAGTTTGTACCCCAAAAAGATAATAAGGAAAAATATCTGTACAAAAATATTCATAGCCTCACTCTTCGTGATGGCAAAAAATTAGAAAATGAAGGGTTGTCCCTCGTCTGGGGAATGGCTGAACAAATTGTGGTATGTGATGGTGATGGAATACTATTGTGCTGTAAGGAATGATGATCTGGAGGATTTCTATATGAAATGGGAGAACCTCAATGAACTGATGCAGTGAAATGAGCAGAACCAGGAGAATATTGTAAACAGAAAGTAAAACATTGTGGAAAAATCCAATGTAATGAACTTTGCTACTAATAGCAATGCAACAAGCTGGGACACTCCTGAAGGTCTTATGTAAAAGAATGTTATCCACATTGAGAGAAAGGACTGTGGGAGTAGAAATGTAAAAGCAAAACATATGATGTCACTTATCACATATACATCTGGGTATGTGATTTGGAGTTTAGGCTTTAAAAGATTGCTCTGTCACAAAAATGAATAATATGGAAATAAGTATCAAGTGACAACTGTGGATTTTAAAATTAATATTCAATATCTCAAAAAGTATAATATTTATAGAGATTTATTAATATTTAACTAGAGAGCTAGAGAACACAGAGAACGTTCCCCACTCACTTCATGTGGAAGAGAAAGCTAGGGCAACAAGGACCAGTCACCACTCAATTCACGTGCAAGAGAGAGGGTGTGGCAGAGCGAACCAGAATTATATGCAGACCGGGTAAATATGCACTTATATGAAAGTCAAAAGGAATTGTGGGTAATACAGAAAGGAAGTTTGGGTAATATAGTTTTAGGGATTCAAGATAATTCTAACGATACACAACATTTGTACAACCCAATGGAATTGCTTGTTGCCTCTGGGAGGTAGGGAAAGGGGAAGGGAAAGAAAATGAATTGTGTAAACATGGAAAATATCTAAAATTAAAAATTAAAAAAGATAAACTAACCATAGATAGAAAAAAATCTAATTTGGCCTTAGGATGCACTGAAAGGCAACGCACTAGGACTAGAGGGTTGATAGCCAGGCTTTACCCTTTTCATTTCACAACTGGAGGACTATGCTAAATGTCACATTTTAGGAAACACATCACTAAATTTAAAGGAATCAAGAAGGAGATTGCCATGATAGTTAAGAACCTCAAGAGCACACCTTATGAGGACTTGCTGAAAGATGTGGGATATTTAGCCTGGAAAAAAGGAAATTTAGATGTAAAAAGATAGTTGACCCTATGATTGAGGAACAGGAATCTATTGCTGGACTGGAGCTTGTGACAGCAAACCATCACCCTGAGCTGCCTGTTCCTATAGGCATTTTTTCAAGGGTTGGCTGCAATCTTTGTGGACATGAGTTCCTCTCTTCTCCTCTTCCTCTCTACTCCTTCAGCCCCAGAATGGTATGATTGGAAACTTACTGGATATGAGACCAAAAGACCTGAGTTCAAATCCTGGATCTTATATTTATTACTTCTGTGACTCTGAACAAATCATTTAACTTTCTGGATTTCTATTTCCTCAACTGCAAAATAAGGAGATTGGCCCATACCAGTGTTCTCCAAAGCCAAGGCTATGTCTGATCCCAAGTGGTTTATGAACATCCAATAAGAGGATAGGAAGACTGGTTGCCTCCCACAGTCCCTGTGATAGCCAGGCTTGGAGATTGTCTCCCACATGACCATTCTTACATTTATCATCTAAAATTCCCCTATACTCTCCACAGTGGAAGTTGGCCCTTCCTTAGGCATGTTGGCCCTTCCAGGTCATTATAATCTAAATTAATCACTACCCATACCAGCTGTGTGGTGCAATAGAGAAGTTCCACTCTATCCCCCATATCCTTTGTGGCCACAGGAAGAGCCCTTTAAAGGGCAGCCTCTGCCCTTCAGTGCAGTGACTGCTAAATAAGAGTCTCACTTCTTCCCCTTTCCATTTTGGGTGAGAAAAGATGAGTAAACCTAGATGAGCAGACATGACTGAAATGTGAGCTTGTCTCCCCTGTCTGTGTCTCTTCTACTCACTTCAGCCTCCACCCCAGCTCAGTCCTCATCACCTCTCACCTGGCCTATTGTTATAGCCTCTTAATTGGTCTCCCTGTCTCAAGTCTTTCTGACTCCAATCATCCTCCACAGCTCCAAAGTGATTTTCCAAAGTGAAGGTCACTGTCACTTTCCTGATCAATAAACTCCAGTGGCTCTCTATTGATTCAAGGATCAAATATTATTTCATCTTTATCCTGCCCTTTGTTACTTATATTTTTGTGTGTTTTAAAACATATATAATTATTACTGATATCCTACCTACATAATTTATAAATGAGTAAATACGCACACATTGGGGTAAAGGCTCAATCATTAATTTTTTACTGGATGAGAAGCATAATCAAAAAAGGTTGGAGACCACCAACTAGATGGCCTCCAAGTTCTCTTCCAGAAGTTAATCTATAATCCTATGATCCTATTCTTTCTTTTCTCTCTTTTCTCTTTTTTTCCTCTCTCTTTCTTCCTCTCCCTTCTTTAGTCTTTTCTTTCTTTTTCCTCCTCCATCTTCAAAAGAAAATGATATATTTGAAACTACATTGAGCTAAGAGATCCAGATTCAGATCCCATCTCTCTGCCACTTAATAGTTAAGCAAAATGTAATTCATTCAATCTCTCAAAACTTCCACTCCCTCACCTTTAAAATGGGAATAATAAAATTTTGTACTAAAGAAGTCACAGTGTTGTTGTGAGGAGCTAATTCCTGCCTGAAAATGAGAGTAATACTGGCTCCCCAGAACTATCAAAGTCAGACCAGTGAGTGGAGAGCATTGAAGTATTTTCTACCATTGCATTTTCAGAAGTGTTTTTCCCTCCTATTTCTCCTTCTTCTTCTTCTCTTCTTCCTTCCTCTTTCCCCTCCTTCATCCTTCTTTCTTGCCTTTTTCTGCTATTTTTTCCTTCCCTTCTACTTTCTTCTTTTTCCTCAACTAGGCCTTCTTCCCATGACACAGAAATCAAACTGAGAGACCAGTGGCTAGATCATTCACATCCCACAGGCTCAGTCACAATTCCTAAGGCATCGCAATGCACAAGTATCCATAATAACTGTGAAGAACTCCAGACACAAAATAATAGTTATTTCGTTCTCTCTACAAATTTCTGAAAGACTGATTCTTTTTTTTTGGGGGGGGGTTGTTGTTTTATATTACAAATCCATCTCTGGGGAATTTAGAAAAAGGCTTTCAACATCTGAAATAAAATAATACCAGCTGTTAAGAAAATGTTCGCTTTCTATCTTAATTTTGAAAAATCTCTTCTCAAATTTCATATCAACTACAGATGCCAGTTATCATGGATTAAGTCTGTTTGTGAAAGGCAGATTCATTTTTCCCCCTTTAAAAGTCTAAAATGTACCAAGATTAATTTCTTCAGCTTCTTTCATTACAAGAAACAAAGGGGGATGCTCAAAATCCTTTTAAATGTGAGTAACCTGCCAACCACCCAGAACCCCACCCACCCTAGCTAAGGGCACTCACTTGCCAACAGTGACTCCATGGAGTTCCCTTAAGCACTTGCTTGGGTACAACTGCAGTGTGCTAACGCCACTCTTTCCAGTGCTCCCTGGGCATGCCCAGGAATCAAATCAATAGTAAACATGTACTAAATGCCTACTATGTACCAAGAACTGTGCTAAGCACTGGAGATAGCAGCAGGACAAGTTTCTCAGAGGTTGCAGAGGGAAACATTTCTTCCACGTGTTTGCACCTCACCAAGAGCACTGAAGGTGGGGGTGGGGGCAAGAAACAACCAAAAAAACAAAACAAAACCTAGAACCAAAAAAAAAAGAAAGAAAAAAGAAAAGCCTGTAATCAACAAAGGGAAGAACTCTTCCTCCTCTGAAGACCAATTCCTTTTTGCATCAGGTACAATCCTGTAAATCTCTCCTTCAAGGGTAAGGTATTTTCTTCCGCTCAGAAACCAAGATAGTATTTCTTTTTCCGACTTCTTTGTTTGCTCCCAGTTCTTTCTTCCTCTTTCTCCTTCTCTGCTCCCTGTCAACTGACGACAACAGCTTTTCATAAAATGGATGCAAAAATATATGTTCACAAATTGAGGACCAGAATACATCCAGAAACCCCAGGATCCTGAGTTGAAAAGGGCTGCCCCATACACTCACCCCAGAGGAAAGGTGAGAGTCAAACAGTCCTTAGGCCTGACTATAGGAAGACATACTTTCTAGTTAGGACAAGTAATGGGAATTTTCTTTTTTTTTCTTATGGAAACAAGAATTAGTTCCATGTGCATTTTAAAGAATTTTTAATTCAACTGACATTAGAATACTGAAAACTCTAATGTAAAGATTCTGTTTCTGAGAGTAACTATTTGAAGATGTGTTATGTAGAGAAACAAAACTAATCAGCTGTGTGACTTTGGGTAAGTCACTTCCCTTCTCTCATTTTCCTCACCTAAGAAATGAAAGGAATTGGACTAGATGGTCACTAAGGTCTCCTTCAGCTTTAACCTTCTATCTAAGATCTCTCTCCTAGCTCGATCCTGTGATTCTACATAGACTCACCAAGACTGAAACTTACCTTACATGATGAGATATGGACTAGATTTGCCAAGCATTATTAATAATAACCATCTACAGATCAGGATCTCATGGGGAGAGAGGCACTGTGGTGTGGTAGAATAAGTATGAATTTGGACAGATGACCTAGGCTTCTGCTACTTTATCTATAGAACCACTGACAAATCATTTAACCTCCCTGATTTCAGTTTCTTCATCTCTAAAACAAAGGCTGGGGTAGCTGGGTGGCACAGTAGATAGAGAGGCAAGCCTGAAGTCAGGAGGACCTGGGTTTAAATCTAGCCTCAGAAACTTCCTAGCATTATGACTCTGGCCAAGTCACTTAACTCCATTTGCCTTGTTCTTTTGTCCTAGAGTTGTTACTAAGACAGAAAGTAAGGGTTTAAAAATAAAATAAAATGAAGGCACTGGAATATTGGACTAGATGATTACCATCTAGAACTATGATTCCAACGTGGATAAGTGTTATTGTCTACTACACAGGTCATGCTGTCATAGCATTTGGTACAGGCTTCACAAATGCTTGCTGATAAATTCAGTGATTCCCAAAGTGGGCACCACTGCCCCCTAGTGGGTGCTGCAGTGATCCAGGAAAGCGGTGATGGTCACAGGTGCATTTGGGGGCGGTGAATAGTTTAGGTCAATAAATAGTTCCATAATTTCAAAGTTCAATGTTTCTAATTTACACCTTTCTTTACTATATTTTACAAAAAAAGGTAGAAACATTAATACATTAATCTTTCCTATTAATTGCTATTAAAATTCAAAAAAAATTTAATTTCCAGGGGGCGCTAAGTAATATTTTTTCTGGAAAGGAGGCAGTAGGCCAAAAAAGTTTGGGAACCACTGGATTAATTGATTACTGGAAAGAATGCCCACACCAATGGAACATCAGATCCATAAAAGTACAAAATTAAAACAATGGAATTTTAAAATCTAAATGGCATGCTTTTTCAAACTGGCAATGCACCATCCCAGTGAGCTTTCCTTCCCAGTTCATTAGGTCATGGTTCCACATACAGATTTCTGGCCAGAGAAACCCGTTTCCATCCTTTGGGAATTGTTTTTTATGGATAAAGTATTAAATGTGGTTGGTACTTTATTAACTTAAGATCCAAGATGTACAGATAAGGCAAACTTGAAGTCGTATGAAACAATAATTATTTAAACACCAAGCATCATTTTGGGAGGATTCCTTTGGGAATTTTGCCACCTTTTCCCAGGCCACTAAGAAGGCTCCTGATAGCTATGGAACAGTCTTTAGAGAGACCTTTCCAGCCAGGGGTTTGGAACTCACACTGCCAGGCAGGGCAGTGACATTAGCAATGCATCAGCCCTCAGTCCACAGGGCTCTGCATTCTCCAGCAGCCACTGCTGGCCGATTCCTGTCTGAAAATGAGAGTAACATTGGCTCTGCTCAGCTGTCCCAACTCAGAGCAAGGGAGTAGGAGAACACTGAATTTTTTTTCTCCCACAACATTTTCATTAGTTTTTGTTTTTTTTTTTTCCACCAGTGCTATTCCAAGTATCAAATTAGCCAAATAAAAATTGTCTCATCCTCTCGGATAAGCCAAGCAGTTAAAAAGAGACTTTCTTCCACTTTAACAATATATCACTCCCTCCCCTAAGTATTATTAGTGCTATTACTGTTTTTTTATTATTATTAAGAAAGGTAGTATTGCTTAGTAGATAGAGGGCTAGCTTTAGAACCAGGAAGACCTGGGCTTTAGCCCTGCTTATAACATATACTGGCTGTGTGACCTCCAGCAAGTCTCTCTTAACCCACAATGCTAGACAACTCTCTAAGATTATAAGATACAGGGGAAAACACAATCTGCATGGGTAAAAGGAGATTCCTCAACCTGGAATTCCCTACCTTAGAGCAATCATGGGTCTAATCCTTTGGTGACAGCATTATTATTTTTTAATTGTTCTTAGAAACTTCATGCAGCATCACTGATTAGTCAGCTCTGTTAAAAGATACCCCTTTGGCTTGGATAGTTTTCTAGAACCACTGCATCCACATTACAATATCATCTCAGTTCTTTAAAACACATCTTTACAAGAAAATTCTAAATATCTGTGATCAGAAGGGTGAGCAATAAGAATGGAAAATATGCTGCCTTTTCCAGCTTTTTCATCATCTGTACTTCAAAGTTCTACGTTGCCTCATTTACTATTTTTTGGGGGAAAGAAACCTTCAAAGTTCTAAGTAGTCTCACTGTTTTGGGGGAAAGAAACCCATTCCCTCTAAGTATAACGTGAAGGGACCTCTGAGTATCTCAGGAAGATTCCTCCCACAGGCTGGCTGCCTGTAAAATTCATCCCATAGAAATCAGGAGGAGGACAGATATGCTCAGGACCCTGGCACACCAGAAGAATTGGTTGCACGGAGGGCTCTTTCATTCTAGCCTCCAAGTCCACCCGGCACCCCTGGGCACCCCCACCTAGCCCAATCATAAGGAAACAAAAATCTACCTAATATTTTCCTTTGCTAACTTTAAGCTGTAGTTAATTGGAAGCTTTCGCTTCTCCTGGATGTCTCTCTTTTTTTCTTCCATACAGTTCCGGCTTCATTCTGTGTCACAGAGAGCTGCCTGGTCCTGTTCTTGCTCTTCTCACAAATGTTACTTTAACTTCACATCATAAAAAGAAATGGTTCCAGTGTTTATACTATGAGCTGCATTTATCTTTAAGAGCAAGATGTTGAGTTTAGTTCTAATGATGAAAAAAGCCTTTAAAAGGATAACTCATCACAACTCATTATGTACTATAAAGGCCACTATTTAAAGATTCTGTAATTCCAGTGATGATCTTTGCAAAGCAGATTTATAGTCGAAAATAGTGAGATCCTTTGACTTCGGTTATAATTTTCCATTTTGTAATTTAATACTCCTTTAGTTTATATTTGCACATTAAAAATATAGCATCTAAAAGTCCGTCATTAAAGACTTTTAATAAGTGCAATAAATAAGTTTTACAGTGCGCATAAATCTAAAAACAAAACCCAGCATAGATTGTTAATCTTACACTTTTTCTCATTAATTGCAATACATAAACATATGTTTTATACAAAGATATTTGCTACAAAATAAGTATAATAAATACAGTTTACCACATGTATTAATCTTAATAGTTACAAGCTGTTAATCTTATATATTAGGTAATAATTTGCAATAAATAATTGTTTATTATCTTGATGTTTGCTTGTCTTGGGTTTTAGCAATATGCAATAAAGAAATGCAATTTTGAATAATTTGATTGTAAGACTGCTGGGAAAAAACTGTATGTTATAATTAGCTGAGGGAGGATTCTGTTCACTAGAAGAACTATAGAGACGGAGCTCAATAACAAAAACATGCATTATTGCTTCCATAAATAATTTAAAAAGTTAAGTTCAGTTTCGAGTAATAAGGAATCTTTAAAACTTAAATGCAAATGCAATTAGTGAAATATTTTACATTCTTTGGCGCTTTTTTATCATTATATATTCAGAGGAGACAAAGGCAGAAAGCCCAACAAAACTTGCCAGTATCAAATACAGAGCTAGGTCCATGTCCGTGTATATGTTGAATAGACCTCATTTATTGGATCTTTTCCTAAAGGTTCCACAGTACTCATTTTGAAATCATCCCTGCACACAGAATTTGCAGAAATCTGGGGTTCTTTCTAGTCTTAGCCGTGGCAGATTTGTGTGACCTTTACAGAAAATTGCATGCACATTTTGGGGTTTTTTTGTTTTGTTTTGTTTTTGTTTTTGTTTGGGGGGGAGGTTTTTGTCACCTTTACAAAAACTTCATAGCAATGGTTAATCTTATATGTAAAGGTAATAATTTGTCATAAATAATTGTTCATTATCTGAGTATCGGCTCATCTTGGAGTTTAGCAATATGTAACAGAGAAATGCAATTTTGAATAATTTGATTGTGAGACTGCTGGGGAAATATGGCAAATTGTAATTAGCTAAGGGAGGATCCTGAGGACCCGAGACACCACCACACAAGCAGACCGGAGCTTAATAGCAAATTTTGAAGTTTCGTTCCTTCTCGTAATAAAATCAAGTCTTTAAAATGCTTCTAAATACAATGAATGAAACTGGTCTGCTTTTCTGTCCTTTCCGTCAAATAAAATTGGCATAGATAGAAACACAGGATTGACAAAATAGCAATAGCTTCCCTTGAGACTCCCCGAGGTAGCCATTTGAGGGAGCCTTGGTGTCCTGGTGACCAAATGTCTTTTGAGGCAATTTGGTCACAGAAAAGAGATCCCAGCAAATTCACTGCAAAGATAAGGAACCTTCTCGCTGATATCAAAGCAGGCCAGAGTCTCCAGGGGCTACCCCTTCCAAAATGACTCTTAAAATTCCTCCCCATATTTTAGCATCTAAAAATATGTTATAATTTTATGATGTAACAAATATATAAAGTGTAATTTTTAGTAGAACAAAATCCAATTTTCATATATGCAGTCAAGGAAAGCTGAATGGATATCTGTGTATGTAAAACATGGCTGTCTATGTTTAAGACATACGGACCTAAATAAAAGAGATTATTTTCTTTGGCCATTTCAAATAAACATTTAATAAGTACCAACTATATAAAAATCTGTGTGTTAAATCCAAAGGAAATAAAGACAGAATTGAAATAGCCCCCTACCTGCAAGAAACTTACATTCTATTGGAGACCACACACATACACATATAAATATATATTAGTAAATACATAGAATATATTCAAAGCATAAATTTGTAAAATCAAATAAATACAAGGTAAAAGCACCTGGGGAATAGCTAAAAACACAGGGGAGTGTGAAGTGGATGGGAAATGCCTCATGCAGGAAATGAGCTGAGTTATGAAGGAAACCAGAAATTCTAGGAGATTCCATAGCCTAGGCCTCCATATATACACAGATCCAAGCAGAAAACTGTGCTACGGTCTTTAGGGGAATTTTTTAACGCCCATAAACAAATGCAACAGAAATGTAAATGAACTTTAAGTAAATCTATAATTTTGCCAATATACAATAATAATAACAACTCACATTTTTATAACACTTTAAGGTCTGTAGAGTGAGGTTCTCACAAGAGCCCTATGAGATACAATGGATTATAACCATCTCTGCGTCTCTGCAGGTACTAGATGAGACAAAAGTCACTGTACTGTTGAAAAGCATGTTCAGTTTGTCCCTGAAGCTAAAAGAAATAACTTATTTTAGACTTCAGTGTTTTTTTTAAATTTTTAAAGTGTGCAACTGCATTGTGCCTTTTGCCTCAGCTTATATGTTTATCTTTAACTATAAATATAGACAGCTATACAAAGAAAGAGTATTCATGGATAGACGGTGTTATATGGCTTTTAAAGGATATATGCAAGAATAGGGAAGAGCTGCTACATAAAAAGAAAAAGAAAAGTCTTTAGTAAATCGTGCTCAAATTCAATTTCTTATCTAGAATGATTGAAGTCCCTGGCCTTTTCTGTCCTATTATTATTGTTCAGGAAAAGTTGGTCCCTGAATGGGCTATTTAGCTAGCAGAATGCCTCGGAGTGAACAGTCATAGAAGGCAGAGGGATTCCATAAAAAACACCTGGTAGGGCTTTCTGATCTATCCCGCAGCATGAGCCTGTCTTGACTTCCCAGGTTCCCTAGGGAAAGGATTTCTGACAGCATTTGGATAAGGACACAGGGTCTCTGGATAGATGGCAGAAAGAACACGGCTGCCTTTTTAAAGGGGATCCCAGAAGGACTGATCCAACTGTATAGCCAGGTTCTGCCCTTAACTTGCCCCCACATCACCAATGAGATAAAAAAGTAGCCTAGCCAAACTGAACTGAACAAGAAAGCCACGCACATGGCTTCCTTCACCTGCTTGCCCATGCCTAGCTTGGATGCTGGATGGTGTTTCTCTAGACATACCTTTTTTCATGTCAGGGACCACTTTGGAAGCCTGGTGAAATTTAGGAACCCCTTGTCAGAAAAATGGTTTTAAATACACTGGAAACAAAATACACAGAATTAACAAAGGAAAACAATTATATTGAAATACAACTATTGAAAATTTAAAAAAAAAAATTTAAGACTCCCTGACCTAGAGTGAGAGAAAGCAGAACTCAGAGGACTGCAAACATACATGCACATTTTCTGAAACTTAGAGAGTGAAGGAAGAAGAATGGTCTCTGTCCCCCAAAGCTGCCTGGGTTGTCTGGCCTCTAATCTATTACCACAGACCCGGGAAAGAAGCTATCAGAAGCCAAACTGGCACCCTCAGTGCAACCAATGAAAACTTAGGGACCTCACCGAGGGAGGATGAAATGCATTCATAAGATCATCTATTTGGAACTGAAAATTATCTTAGACTTTATCTGGTTCCACCCTATCTTGTTCCACAAGAGGAAACCTAGACCCTAAAAGAGGAAATAACTTACCCAAGATCTCACAGGTAGTAAGTTGGAAGCAGAGATGGGATTCATATTCAAGTTCTACGACTCCAAATCGAGGTCTCTTTCTACACCACAACACTGTCCCTTGCATGCAGAGGGTTCAAATCAGTTCAATCCCACTGTGACAGGCACTATATTTGTCACAGGACTTGCTCTTCCTGAGTTTATAATCTAATTGGAGGAAGGTGGGAAAGGGGACTAGTTATGATATGGGGGCAAGTGAAGTGACTGCCAAGGAGAGGTCCAGAAAAAAGAACAATGAAAAACCTGAGAAGGAAGAGATCTCATTGACCTAGAGCTTGGAGAGGAGGGAAGGAGCAGCCCTGGATTTCTGATTCCACAGTTCCTTAAGATGGGGGAGATTTTCTCAGGATCCCCTTCCTTTGCAATCACAGCCCCCTGCCCAGCTACTTGGGATCAGGGTGGCCACTCCAGAGACATCCCAGGGCAGTCAGGGAACAGCCTCTATCCCCATCTTTGTACCAGAGAGTGGGGGGAGAGACAAGAGGTCTCAGAGACACCCCAGGGCAGTGCCTCAGCCTCCTCCATCAGGAAGAAAGAGGCTTTCCATCTCCTGGGACTCCCAAGAAGTGGGAAGGAGACCTCAGACGGAGCTGCTACAAAAACACAGCGAGAGGAACCCTCCTGGATATTCCCCCAGCAGATGGAAAAGTTCCTCGTTCATAGCCTAGAGATGTAAAAGGCAATACCAGTCCCTAAGTGGCACTGGTACAACTGTGGAAATCACACGGCCAGATGAAGCACATAAATTTCCCATATGAACAATTGTTTTCATTTCCCTCCCATGCCACTAGATATTATAAGTGGAAAGTAAAACACAAGTAAATATGTTCATTCCACTCTTGTGATCAGTGATAAATGAAAGGCTATTGAGCCTGGCAAAGGTCAGAGAGGCCTCCCTGCCAGCAGCAGCGGGCAGCAGCTACCCTGGCAAGGTCCGTGGGCTTAGACTCCCACCAACCGGCCGTGCCTGGTACTGCAGCCCTGAGAGCTCGGGCCCCAAGGCGTGGCTCTGACCCACCGAGGCTGGGCTTTCTCTGCTCACAGACGGGCTCCGGTGGCTGCCCTACGCCCCAGCATCCATCAACACATGGAAACACATGATGAGCTCATCTCTTCCTCTTCCCAAAAGGAGCCGAACAAGGGAAATAAGACTGTTGGGTTTTTGTGGCAACTAAAACTGGCCCCACTCGCTACAAGGAAAGTCACTTAAGAGGGGCATTGGGATGTGTAAACACACACACACACACACACACACACATACACACACACACACACACACACACACACACACACGCACACATGAGCCCAGGAAGCTGGGGTCAAGAAAGCCTTTCCCAAGATGTCTGAAGTTTCTCTAAAGAGTCAATATGAGAAATGTAGCTCCTGAACAAAGGAAATAAAAATAGCAAATAATAGTAATAGTAATAATAGCTTATAATTATATTGCACTTAAAGGTTTGCAAAGTGTCTTGCATACATTATCTTATTTCATCTTTCCAACAGCCCTGGAAGGTAAGGAGTGCAAAATGAAGATAATGAGAGGACCTGCCTCACTGGGTTGTTGGGAGAATGAGATAATGTATGTTAAGTGCTTTGCAAACCTCAAGCGCTATATAAATGCTGGCCGTTATTATTAGGATTGTTGTTGTAGTGATCACAATTTTACAGAAGAGGAAAATGATACTCAGAGCTGAAATAATTTGGCCAAGGTCCCGCAGCCAGGAAGTACCAAAGCCAGAACTTGAACCAGATCCTTCTGACTCCAAGTCCAGGCGGTCATTCTTTTTTTCCATCAAATAATGGATTGCATATAGATATAGATATCTGTGCATTTAGGTGTATACATGTATTGCATGTGTGTATGTGTATATATGTATATTTATATATATATATATCAGTTTGGTTTTTACAATTAAAAAAATTAAAAATAAGATACACTTTCAGGTATTTTATATCACATGAAATTAATTCAGTTCTCTCTGGGCAGTTTACAAATCAAAGAACTTTAGAAGTGGAAGAGGCCTTTATAGTTGGCTAGTACAATTCCCTAATTTTGCAGGTGAAGACTGAGATCCAGAGAGATAAAGTTTCTTGATTAAGATCCCAAAGCTAGTCCAATCAACTAGCATCTATTAAGCATTTATTAAGTGCCAGGGACCATGTTCAGTTCTAGAGATCAAAGAAAGGCAAAAGCACGGGCCCTGGAGGAGCTCACAGTCTAACAGGGGAGACGAATGCAAACAGCTATGTACAAATGAGAAAGAGAGAGAGAGAGAGAGAGAGAGAGAGAGAGAGAGAGAGAGAGAGAGAGAGAGAGAGAGAGAGAGAGAGA
>NC_058131.1:309206746-309216359 GCF_016433145.1 Gracilinanus agilis
AAGAAAGAAAGGAAGGAAGGAAGGAAGGAAGGAAGGAAGGAAGGAAGGAAGGAAGGAAGGAAGGAAGGAAGGAAGAAAGAAAGAAAGAAAGAAAGAAAGAAAGAAAGAAAGAAAGAAAGAAAGAAAGAAAGAAAGAAAGAAAGAAAGAAAGAAAGATCCTTAGCAGAAATTCTATAGATGTAGAAAAGATAGAACTCAGCTGTTAATGCTATCTAAAAATTGCAGTTGTGTAATTTTTCCATTATGCTAATAAAAAAATTGTCATTGTGCCTACAAAGGAAGATTCGAAGTTCTAGGCCTTATGTCCTACTCATCTGCTTTGTGTCGAATAGCAAAACCTTAGCCTTTCTACTCCCATTTTCCCAGGCATGTGTAGATAACAACCCTAATTAGTGAGTGGACACACCTGGAGTTCTTTTGCAGCCTATTGCTACAAAGGACTAGGATCTTATACAGAATAATGGCTTGGACTTCTCTAAATATGAATGATGGGGGAGTGTGCCTATAAGCCATGTGAAACCGGAAGATCAACACCTTTTGGACTCAACTGAGGCAATACACAAGTAGGAAACAGATCTATGCAAACACTGGATTCCAACCTATGTCTGTTCTTCAAAGTTCCATATTCTACCTGGCCAACCTGTTGGATCTCACCAGCATAATAGAACTTAGGCTGGACATGATCTCACATCTCAGATTTTGTCTTATCTACATGGTGAGCAAAAAGTAAGAAAATATTAGCTTAGAGCATCATAGGGAGAGAATAGGAGAAATACAACATTTCTCCCATGATTACATTTCCAAGCAGGTGGCTTTGGCCACCCTTCCCTACAATAATGACAAAAATAGTCCACAACAATGAGACAGATTACAGACAAAGAGGTTGGGTATTTTCATTTCCATTTTGGCCCTTTAGTTTTCTGTTCAAGTTGCTATATCAAATTCCCTGGCTCACTTGTCTTGCATCCTTAAGAGAAAATGCTGGAACTCACCTATCTTGTTTGGGTGATTCTATAGAATTTTTTTAAAGAAATGGTGGAGGAAGGTAGACTAATTATATGGACAAGCACCTTACCCAAGGGTATCATTTCTCCGTGAGTTTCAATAGGAAAGTTGCATTATTGTATTATGAGTCCTTCTAAGCACCAAGAGGTATTAAAATGTTCCTCATTGCATCAACTTCAATTGTTGTCTTCACTATATCTAACCCCATTGAATACATATGGCTCATTGTAAACCAGGAAATCTCTTCCTCAAACCAGTTAGCTAACATTTATAGCTAACAGAGAGTGCTTTAAGGTTTGTAAAGCACTTCACATATGTTACCTCATTTGATCTTTACAATAACCCTGCGAGATAGTCAGTTAATTGACTTTTAAAAAACACAGAATCAAAGAATTTCAGAGATGGAAGGGACCTCGTGAACCAAAAAAAGCTTTCTGTTGTGGAAAGACTACTAGATCTAAAGTCAGAAGACTTAGTTTCAAATCTCAAATCTGCTCTTTTAATGACTATGTGACCCTAGGTTGGTTATTTAACTTCTCTGAGCCACAGTTTCCTCATTTGCAAAATAAGGATTTTCAATTAGATGACTTCTACAGGACCTTCTAGTTCTAAATCTATTATCTAAATCCATTCAAGAGCTGAGCTAGAATCCTCTCTGCAATACACCTGGCAAGTGCTCTGTTGAGGAAGTTCTCCAATAAAAAAGAACATACCACCTCCAGAGGCAACCCATTCCATCTTTTAACAAAATTTTAACCACTCTATTTTTAATAACTCTAATTGCTAGCAATTGTTTCCTTAAAACAAGCCAGAATCTGCTTTATTGAACTTCTTCCCCTTGTTCTTTGTTCTGCCTTCTGGGGGCAATCAGAAAACAAATCAAATCTTTCTTCCAGGTGCTTCACATAGCTATCAAGTCCCCCTAATCTTCTCTTCTTGAGGATTCTTCTTTCCTTCAAACAATCCTCATATTACATGGACTTACAAGCCTTTCCTCATCCTGATTGCCTCTTCTAGAGGCACTAATTCACTAAAACGCTTTCTTTTATTAAGATATTTTATTTTGCCAATTACATGTAATAATTTTCCACATAAGTTTTCTGAAGTTATAAGATACAAATTGTCTCTTTCCCTCCCTTCCCTGAAATGATAAGCAATTTGATCTGGATTATTATCATGCAAAACATATTTCCATATTGGTTATTGTTATAAGAGAATATTCTTATAAAACCAAAATGCCAAAATAAAAACCTAAATAAACTAGAGTGGAAAATAGTTTGCTTTGATCTACACTCTGACTCCAACAGTTCTTTCTCTGGAGGTGGATAGCGTTCTTTGTCATAAGTCCTTCAGAATTGCCATGGATCATTAAATTACTAAGAATAGCTAAGCCTTTCCCAGTTGATCATCCCACAATTTGCTATTACTGTGTACAATATTCTCTTCATTCTATTTATTTCACTCTGTATCAGCTCATGTAGGTCTTTCTAGCTTTTTCTGAAATCATCCTGCTCATCATTTCTTACAGCACAATAACATTCTATCGCCATCTTATACCACAATTTTCCAGCCATTCCCCAATTGATGGACATCCCTTCAATTTCCAATTGTTTGCCAACAAAAAAGACTGCTATAAATATTTTTGTACAAGTAGGTCCTTTCCCCTTTTTTTGATCTCTTTAGGATACAAACCTAGTAGTATCATTACTGGATCAAAGGGTATGCCGCTTTATAGCCCTTTGGACTAATGCCCTTTCTAAACTGTGATCACTAGATCTGAACACAATACTCCAGTTGTGGTTCAACCTGAGTGAAATGCAGTAGGATCATCGCCTCCTTATTCCTAAAAGCTATACAAAGGAGTTCAAAGAGATTAAATTTCTTAAAGGACAGTCATTACTGCAAGTATAGGAAAGACAGCAAAATTAATTCCTCATCAAGTATTTACTGAGATTCTACTACATGCCCTAAACTAATAGAAAAATAAAGAAAGAAGAAAAGGTGATCCTTACATTCAGAGAGGTTACAGTCTAATTGGTGACACAAGACATGCATGTGAAATAATTAAAAGAACAATAAAAGTTATTTACTAAAGTCCTTCTTGGATATTTCTAAAGGACTTGTATGACTCCAAGCTCTCAAAGACTCTGCCAGTAGATCATAGACTCTGGAAGGTCCCACCAACCTGAAGAGGCTTTGAGTAAGAGGAGATAATGAATAGTATGACTGTCATCTAAGGACCAGCTAGTTACATTTAAAGATCATCACCAAGTTAGCTGCCAATGACAAGAGTACACTGGTGGAGAGAGAGCCCACTGGCAAAATCACGGATCCTTGAAATATTTAAGTAAATTAAGGTAGCTAAGTGGCACAGAACATAGAGTGTTGGACCTGGATTCAAGAAGATCTGAGCTTAAATCTGACCTAAGACACTTCCTAGTTTTGTGACAAAGAGAAAATTGCTTAATCCCTGTTTGCCTCAGTTTCTTCTTCTGAAAAATGGGAATGATAGCATCATCTACCTTACAGAATTTTTGTGATGGTCAAACAAGTTCATAATTGTAAAGTGTTTTGCACAGTGCCTGGCACATAGTAAATACCATATGAATGTTAGCTATTTGCTATTATTATCAAATTAATAAGAAAATACAGGGTTAGGGGATTCAGACAGTGTTGAAGGAGTTCAAAGAAGAGGCTGGAATAGAGAGAGGAGACTGAATTCAAACTTTGGACCCTTAGAATAGTTTACTAAGAAGTGCTCCTAAACTGGGAGCAGCACTTGGAAAATATTGTCAAATTGTCTCTCAACTTCAAACACACTCCTCCCCACAAAATACACACACATACACACACACACACACACACACACACACACACTCAAACACTGAATGAAAACAATTTAAAATACGAATACTTTCCCACTTGGCCCAAAGGAGTTGAGTTCTAATCTCCAAGTCTCTCCAGGGAAATCTTGGGGAAGGCAAAATACAGCAAAAAAACCAGGAAGATGGGAAATTTTTCCTTAGTCCCACACAATTGTAATGGTCTCCAGTGTATTTAGCCATATCCATTATTTCTAAAAATCTAGCCAGCCAGGTATTACCTAGTCACCTGCCAATAGGTCACATGCCTTTTATTAATTCAAGTCCTTGTTACCCCAGGTTCTTTGGGAACAGATGAAACAGTCCAATCTCACTATACAACAGAAAGCTCAGAGAGGGCTCATTTCTCACTAAAGAGCCAATCTAAGCAAAAGAAGAAGAAAAAAAAACAAGTCCAGTGACATTTTAGGTGTGTGTTGTACTCGGGGTAGGATAGAACTTAATAATTCATAACTAAAAATATTTGGGGACTTATATTGCCCAACCCCCAACTCTTCCCAGTAGCACGACTGAAAATACCATCTGCAGACACCCATGTCTGTCTCCTTCCTCGGTTCTGATAGAACTGGCAAGACTAGGTCTGAAGCACACGGTTCCCAACGCGCCTTCTCTGCACGTCACTATCCTCCCAAAAGTCGTTCCTTTCATTTAGATAACAGGAGCCAGGCTCTGATTACCCCAATGCTGTCACTTGTGAAAAAGAAATATGAAATGCAATGCTAATGTGAGACAATAGAGAATTGCTAAACAATAAGATAGATCCCTGAGAAAATTTGTTATAGATTTCCCGGAGTTCTCCTGCACAGTTTTCAACCTTTCTCACAAGGGATCCAGCCAAATGGCAGTACAAGTGAATTTCCTGCTGCTCCCAGTACTTTGGATGCCCGAGCTTCCGCTTCTATGGAGCCAGGTTGGATCAATTTCAAGAAAATGGCTTTTATGTCCACTTTTGCACAGAAAACACATTTCTATTTTGAGGACGCTTAATTTCAGGATCAAGGTATAATGATATATATGACTGAGGCATAGTAAGCAGCAGCTGCCTCTGAGCGGGCTCCCAGAGTAGCCATGTTCTATTTTTGCATTTTACAAATTTTGGGGGGGGAATGGAAAAAGAGACCCTAAAAGAATAAAATTTCTCATTTACTCAATGTACTCTCCTCTATGACGGAAGGAATATTTTTTAGCCTCACTGTATATGGGGGAGTAATATTAAACCCTGCCTGTAGCCCAAGTAGTATCTTTTCATCCCTTTCCTCCCCACAACCCCTTTGGGAACATCTCCTGGACAAGGGTCACCCACTGCAGCTTTAGCTTTGCCCTGGGGTGGGAGCAACAGAACAGTAAGGAAGAGAATAAGGGAAGGGAAAATAATATGGCCAGGTCAGGTTCCAATCCTCTGAATGCAGGAGAACATAGAACCCATGTTTGTGCATCCCTCATCCTCCCCTGTGCCTAACCCAGAGACCCCCAGCTACCCAGACATCTTTAAGAATAATCCTTTCCATCCCTACAGATTCCAAGACTACCTGATAGCAGCAATCTGCTTGGAGGCCAACTTCTTCAGGGGTTCGAGTGAGCTGCTACACATTCGGTTTGGTTTTACCATGAAGGGAAAGAATGAGGTCAAAGCAGTGAGTGGTTCTGATTATCTTTGAAAAGCTTGAACTCCCCACCTAGCATCAGCCTCCTTGCATAGGAATCTCTGGGTGTTGTTTCCCTCCTTGTGGGGGGGGCATAAATCTAAGGGTCTCCTCAATATACAATTCAAAAACACCTCCCTTTGCCACTGCAATCATGATAAACACTGGAGAGTTCTGCTTGACCTTTTATTAACATTTTCTATACCAATATTTTTTTTTTGCTACTGGCACCCTGAGGAATTATGAAAAATACTTTTTTCTGTAGTTTATCCCATATGCACTTAATAGGCTCACAAATATAATACCATTATAAAAAAGAAAAACTGCCAACACTGCTAAAAAAATTGTCATAACACTAAATTATTATATAAATATAAAAGGAGTATGTCTGTAAAATATTCACTCAATGAACATCCCAAGGTGATGATTTTGCTATGTTGTTTTTATTCCTGAGAGATCCATAACACATTTGGATATGCCACATGTCACCACATGAATCAGGCAGTTAATGCATGTGCTTTTTAGAAGCAGAGATGTCTTCCCAATAGAATGTGCTATAAAAAAAATGTAGAGATCCGGCTGCTTTGTCTGATAGGCATAATTTAATGTCTTGCTTATAATACTGCATCTTAAGGAAAAATACACACTGTCCTATGTAGTTATTTACAATATATTACTAAATCTATGCAAATATGTTTCCCTGAGCCCAGTATTATATAACAAAGGTCAACAATGTTTGAAATATTTTGAAGCGTATTCCCAATATGCTTAGTATATAGTGCTAATGTCCAATATATGCACATATATCTTAATATATTTCCAGATTTTTCTGCTCATTGTTTCTTTTCGTGGCTTCTCACAGATTACTATTAGAGAAATGGTTTCTTCTAAAGAAAGACAAATACTGCCTATCCATCTTGAGAAAATTTATTAAGGTGGCTAATTATATAGTCCTTAATATCATATCACAATGAAGGTTGCTCAATGCCACTGCAAAAGAAAAGAAAAGATGGTAACTAATGCACAGAAATTTAACATCTGCAAAAACACAACTGTCCACACATAAGATCTGATTACCCAGACATTTGCACATGATGTGTACACATACGCACATACACAGCCTATGATTTAGTTAATATTTCAGCCAAAAGATCCCATATCACCCTTTACAATTCCAAATATTGCCAAATCCATCTTTATCATCTGGGAGAAATTCTGTGCACCTGTGATCATATTCAGATCATTTTCTGAAGACGAAATGCCATTGAGGGTGTAACTGGAGCACAAGAGTCGTCACACGGCTCCTGCTCCTGGGGGATGCTGGGATGCTTTCCAATCCAAGTCGGGCACAAAAGAATAGAAGAGCCAGGGAAGCTATCTGCATCTAGGATGCCGGAGGTCTACTCAGACCTTCAATTGCAAACTCTGTTAAAAATCAGGCAATTCCCAAGTCAAATTTTCAAACTCTAGATTGGAATAGGTCAAAGGCTTAGAGACTAAGACTGATCTGCCTGATGCCAAAACAAACAGTAGACTCAGCCAAAAACTGTTCAATTCAGTGAAAAAATAAAATCAGCCAAACTAGTTATTGGTGTGTAGTCAGAATATCTCATTTACTGACTGATTTCCTTCCTTCCTTTTTTCCTTCCTTCCTTTTTTCTTTCCTTCCTTCCTTCCTTTCTTTTTTCCTTCCTCCTTTCTCCCTTTCTTCTGTCTCTGTGTCTCTATGTGTGTGCGTGTCTCTCTGTCTCACTGTCTCCGTCCCTGATTTTCTCTTCAAAAAGATGTGATGTTGTTTGCATACCCTGAAAATTGGAAAGAAAAGTGAACATTTGCAAACAAATGCCCAAAGGTAGTTTATTCACTTGGAAACATCCAAAGCAAGCTATGCCCTAACTGTCCTTTGTTCCCTTCAAATTACTAGAATTTATTATATTATTATATATTAATATATTAATGTAGTAATTAATGCTTGATATAGTAATGTCGATCACAAGAATTGATATTCACTGAGCTCTTCATTTTTACAAGGCACTTTACTGGTATTATGTCATTTGTAACCCACAACAACCTTATGAGGTAAGTACTGTGGGTGTTATTCACAAAATTATTATTTTACTGAAAAGGTAATTGAGATTCAAAGAAGTTCAGTTGCTTACCCATAGTCACAAAGTGTGGGGGGGGGGGGAGGGGAAGGTATGCACACACACTTGAGAATGGAATCTGAACCCAGACCTACTTAAATTTCAACCCAGCTCTCTACTTCACCAACAATCCATCCTAAATCACTTATATTATCATTTTCATATTCTGTGACTACTCCTTGTAGCCATGACACTTATTACCATGTTGTCATTTAATCCTTTTTCACAATGGGATCACCAATTAATTTCTGATAGATAAGTCAGTTCAACCAAGTAATCAATACAATTCAGGAAAAGGTGATCAAAGGCAGAGTCTGACCATCATCATAGAGAAGGATTTATTAAGCGCTGCTATGAACAAGGGTTAGGTACTATCAGAAGAGACAGCCTGGAGCTGAAATGTTGGCTAGAAGCATGCTTTCTGGGCTCAGTTTTGAGGACAATGGAAATGAGGAGCTGGAAATGTAAGACAAATACAACGTATTTTCCTGCTTTAGAGCTAATACAGGTTTCACCAGAACCAAGATGAGATAACATACAGAGGAACACATATGTGTGAGAGTGAAAGAAAATCAAAATATATTTTCTAGAAATCCATCCATGAAAAAGGGATTATATAGACAAGTTACCTACATATTGGCACTAATGAGGGCCATTGTTCTCTCCTGAAACAGACGTGAGCTAAATAAAACCCACTATCCAGATAGCTTACAAGGGACTTTAGGGAGGCCTTTCATGAGAGCCAAAAGAGGCATGAGTGTCTTTGTTCTCTGGCTAGAAACTTAACTGTATATAAGGAGAAATAAATGTTAAATCACTTAATAAGAGCTATTTTTCATGGTTTCTAGTACATAAATGTGTTTCCTTCCATGTTATTATAAAATAATGTTCCTACTTATATTCCTATACATCTGTTGTTGTGTTTACTTATCCCCTAGTTCTGAGTTGTAGAAATAGCAATAAATCTATTTTTTAATCCCCCTATCCCAGTGACTGATTATTCATAGTTAAAAGGGATAAGAGAGAGGAGTCCACAAGAAGAGCGATCCACCCTCCATAACACTCTATACTTTTATAAGATAAAGAGGGTCCAGAGAGATTCCTCCTCTGTCCTGGGTAGTTTATGCAAACTAAATAAGGAGTTGGTGGCAGCTTAAATAAATATAAATTGCCCTCCAGTGAAAACCCCAACCACTTGTTACAGTCAATTTCAGCAAGGAGGAGTCAGCAGTGACAGCCATACAAACAATACAATTCATTTTTATATAGCATCCCTAATACAAAGATCACAAACCTCTTTACAGAGAGTCAATCATCACTAAGCAAAGAAAAAGGGGGAGAGGGAAGCTTATTGTCTTAGAGGATAGCTGAAGAAAGTCCTCAAGAGAAGGGGTTAAAAAGAAAAAGGTATGGCCCTGTAACTAGAGTCTGCACATGGCCTGAGAAGAGGCTGAGGCAGGAGGTCATCTGGAAGAACGAATGTTGATGCAGACGAAGTAAACTGACTATAACCAGCTCCAAGGAATGGCCTAATGACAAGGCAATCGCAGACATTGTCCCCTGTGATGTCAAGAGTGAATACTGGGCTGTGAATCCTGGTCCTGGCACTGACTAGAAATGTGACCTTGAACAAGTTTCTTCTCCTTTCTAGAGCTTAGATGCACCTTTGTGAGATGAAGAACTATAAAATCTCTAAGATCTAAGAGTAAATAATTTCTAAGGTCCTATCAAATTTTCACATTCAATGGTTTTGTGATTAAGATGATTTTAGAAATTCCTTGAAGCCACCAAGACCAGAACCATTTCTAAAAGGGTTCAGGATTTAGGGCAAATACTCTGTCTCTCTGTCTCTAACTGTCTCTGTCTCTGTCTCTGTCTTTCCCCTTCTCTCTCTCTCTCTCTCTCTCTCTCTCTCTCTCTCTCTCTCTCTCTCTCTCTC
>NC_058131.1:309218306-309341903 GCF_016433145.1 Gracilinanus agilis
ATAGGGTAAGTAGGTAAAGGTTTTACTTCTATTAGAGAATTTTTAAAACATAAAGCTGTATGCAGTCTGGAGAGACTTTACTTTTTTTTTTAAACATTTATTAATATTTATTTTTAACATGGTTACATGATTCATGCTCCTACTTTCTTTCCCCTTCGCCCCCCGCACTCCCCCCACCCATGGCCGATGCACATTTCCACTAGTTTTGTCATGTGTCCTTGATCAAGACCTATTTCCAAATTGTTGATAGTTGCATTGGTGTGGTAGTTTCGAGTCCACATCCCCAATCATGTCCACCCCGACCC
This sequence comes from Gracilinanus agilis, assembly GCF_016433145.1. Taxonomy (NCBI): domain Eukaryota; kingdom Metazoa; phylum Chordata; class Mammalia; order Didelphimorphia; family Didelphidae; genus Gracilinanus; species Gracilinanus agilis. Next base: position 309,218,612 of record NC_058131.1, read on the forward strand.
ATACGTTCAAGCAGTTGTTTTTCTTATATGTTTCCTCTCCTGCAGTCCTTCGAGACTTTACTTTTGATTATTTCTATTGACATTTTTGTTCTTTAAGTTCTCTTAATTCCAGGCCTGGCACTCTATCCACTGAGCCATCTAGCTGCCCCAATATATTTTGTTTTAAAAACACATTCATTTCACGAGGCAGCTAAGTTAGCTCAGTGGATTGAGAGCCAGGCCTAGAGATGGGTTCTAGGTTCAAATCTGGCCTCAGACACTTCTTAGCTGTCACTTAACCCCCACTGCCTAGCTCTTACCACTCTTCTGCTTTAGAAGCAAGACACAGTATTGATTCTAAGATGGAAGGTAAGGGTTTAAAAAATGTTTTTAAACTCCAAAACATCTTCATTTCTAAATATATCCCTTTTCCCTTCCCATCCCAGAGAGCTGTAAAAAATAAAATGAAAGAAATGCTTAAAGGAAAAAGGAGACAGTTCAACAAAACTAAAACAACCAAGTCTGATCACATATTCAGTATTTCACATACAACATCCTTCCACCCCCCTACCCCCCACCCCTGCACAGAGGGAGGTATATTTTCTTCTCTTTTCATTGAATCTTGGCTTCATTTATGAAATGATCCTCAGTTTCACAGTTGCATTCTTTGTCTCTCTGTCTCTGTCTTTCTCTCCCTCCCTCTTTCTTTCCCCTTCTCTCTCTCTCTCTCTCTCTCTCTCTCTCTCTCTCTCTCTCTCTCTCTCTCTCACTTTTTTTCTCTCTTCCCTTTCCCTTTCCCTCTTCCTCTCTCCCATCTCTCTCTTTTTCATTCTCTCTCTTTCTCTCTGTCCTCTTCCCCTCCCTCTCTCTCTTATACACACAGATAAACACACACAAATAAAGATACACACACAAAATTATAGGATCATTGACAGAGCTAGAATATATATGAATCCAAAAGAAAGCTGACTATAAAGGATTTATACTTTTATATTTATAATTTTTACTTGTACTGATTGATATCTTTTGTTTTTATATCACCTTCATTTCTAACTCTATCCCTCTTCATTTTCTTCCCAGTGAGCTATCCATTGTAACAACAACAACAACAACAACAACAACAACAAAAAGAGCTACTCACTTCCTTCCAGAGAGGTGAAAGACTTAAAACACAGGATGAAGCATGCATACATTTCTGGACATGGTCATTGTGGGAATTTATTTTCCTTGACTGAGCATATTTGTTATGAGGGGTATCTTTTTCTATTTTTATTATTGTTCAATTGGGAGGAAGTGGGAAGAAGAAAAAATAAATGGTCGGTGACTGGAAAAAATAATAATAAAAGAGAGGAAAAAAGGAATTCAGCAAAACTAACCAATATATCAACTTAATGTGACAATATATGTAGTGTTTCTTACCCATAGTCCCCCACCTCTACAAAGAAGACATAGGTGCTTCTCTCTTCTTCACTGTCAAGCTCAATCATTATAATTATAAAGTATTTAAGTACATTTTGTTGTGGTGATAGTTCTTCCTATTTACATTATTGTAGTCACTGTGTACACAAGACATGTCAAACTCCAGGTGGCCTATAGACGAAATGAGGCCAACAATACTTCCAAGTACACAAAATCAGATTAAAATGTAATTGGAAAATATTTAACAAAATTTAAAAATGTAATAGAACAAAACTAATGTTCATATGTGATCTAAGTCAATATGTAGTCTAGAGGGATCCTCACAGACAGTGTAATGACTCTGTTTTCTACTTGAGTTTGCCACCACTGACATACATTGTTTGCCTGGTTCTGCTTGCATTATATATCATTTCATGTTCCCAAGCTTCTTCCATATATGCCATTTTTTATGGTGGAGTAATATTCCATTATAGTCACATACTACAATTGGTTCGGCCATTCCCAACAATGCTGTTTTGTTTCCAGTTCTTTGCTAATTTGGGGGTATATATGAGAATTTTCTTATCATTGACTTCTTTGTGGTTTATCCTAGTACAGGGGTCACTGGGTCAAAAGATATGGATATTTTAATGACTTTCTGAAAATAATTTCAAATAATCTTCCAAAATTGTTGGCCTAATTCATAACTCCACCAACAATGTATTAATGTTCCTATTTTTCCATAACCCCTCCAAAGCTGATCATTCCAAAAGTAACTTCAAAGGGAAAACAAATAATACCGAAAGAAGAAAACCATACATTTCCCATGGAGTTGTGGACTGACTGAATCTCTGAGCTTCCTCCCTCAGTAATCACCGGTGAAACCAACTCCTTCTTCCCCACCAGCTGCCTCCATTGGTCACGATTCATATGCTGTTCATGAAACTACACAAAGGCTTCCCCCACAAGTATGGGGTCCAATGTGATCGCTCATAATTTTTATTCCTTAGAGACATCTCTGTCCTAATTTATCATGAAGTTAAAGATATTAAGAAACCCCAGGAAAATTTCTGTATCTCCAGATACAAAAAGGTCCCTCTTCTCCCAATTCTATTTAATAAATGTCTACTGATACCTTGTATATATGAGCATACAAGCACAATTTTGGTGTTATCCCAAGGGTCAAGGATTGTAAGATTGGTTAGGCATAGTTCTTCCAATAATGAAATATCTCTCCCTTCACAGCAGAGAGGTGGAGGACTACTAGGACAGAGTATTATATACATCATCAGATGTAATGATGATATCAGATGTTTTTCCTTAATTGTTTTTCTGTAACGAGAGAGATTCAGCCTCTGTGGAAGGGGCAAGGGAAAAGAGATCAAATGGTTCTGACGATAAAAAAGTAAACAGCTTTGATAAAACATTTTATAATTTTGTTTGCTTGTTTATTATATTAAAATGCCCAGTTAACTCCCTCCCTCTCCCATTGTTGGGAAAACTGGAAAGCAGCCTGGCAGAAACTAGATATAGACCAATATCTTACACCATTTACCAAGACAAAAATGGATATATAACCTAGACACAAAGGGAGATATGTGTAAATTAAAAGAACAAGAAACATATTACCTATCAGATTTATGGATATGAGAAAAATTCATGAATAAGCAAGAGACAGAAACCATTGTGAGATGTAGATAATTTTGAATAAATCAAATTGAAATGGTTTTGTACAAATAAAACTAATGTAGCCAAGACTAGAAAGAAAGCAGTAAATTGGGAGGGAAATTTATAGACAGTTTCTTAGATAAAGGTCTCATATCTAAAATATAGAGAACTTTGTCAAATATATAACAATAAAGCATTTTTAAAAGATAGTCTTGGACCTCCATATATCTAGTGAGAAAAGACACGTACGCCTCTATAGATACACAAGATCTCTATATAAAGGGAGATAAGACAAGTACACAATAAGTTTCAGACTCTTCATGACCCTGTTTGGGATTTTCAGAGCAAAGATACTAGAGCATTTTGCTCATTTTCCAGATGAAAAAAAAAACTGAGGCAAACAGGGTTAAGTGATATACAAGTACGAAGAGTCTGAGGATGGATTTGAACTCGCAAAGGGAGTCTTCCTATTACCTAGCTACCACACCCCAAGACTGCCTGAAAGTCTAGTACTAGATTTCATTCCTTGGAAGTTTTTACTAAGTAGCAGAATGCATACAAAAAAAAATGGTTTTGGAATCAAAAGGTCTAAGCAGAGAGGTAACACAATGGACTGAGTGCTAGAACTGGAGTCATGAAGAACTCGGTTGAAATCCTGCTTCAGATGTTAGCTGTAAGACTCTGGGCAAGTCACTGCCAAATAACCTCAGATGAGGAAACTGTAAAATGAGGGGGTTAGACTTGACGGCCTCTAAGGTTTCCTTTGCTTTGAATTGGGCTCTGCTACTTACATCCAGTTTGACCAAGGACAAGTCATTTCTCTTTTCTCATCAGCTACATGAGACATTTGGGAAAAGATCTCCTGATTCCTCTCCAACTCTAAATCCCATGATCCTAAGTCCAGTTAGCCAGGGCAGGGATCATACATGCCTAACACCAGAGCAGGAATAAGAGCCTTCCTCTAGGACAAATGAGATGGGGCAATTCTGAGAGTCCAAAAGAATCAGGAAGAAAAGGCAGAAGTGGGGGGAATGAATGTAACTAAATCACCATCTCAGTTAGATCTAGAGCTGTTAACACCACTTCATTACTCATAAAATACTGGTGTTGGGAAGAAATCCCTATCACCCGCTTTAGATCTTTGCCCCAAGAGGAATAGATTTGGGAAGAGGGTAGATGGGGGTTGGAATCCCATCTTTGACACCATTGATGTTACCATGAACAGGTCACTTAATCTCTTTGGGCCTCAGTTTTTTAATCTGTAAAGTAGAGATAAAAATACCTATGGTAGGAGGCACTGGGTGGCTGAGTAGATCGAGAGCCAGGCCCAGAGAGTAGGAGGTCCTAGGTTCAAATCTATCCTCAGACACTTCCCAGCTGTGTGGCCCTGGGCAAGTCACTTAAACCCCCATTGCCTAGCCCTTACCTCTATTCTGCCTTAGAACCAATACACAGTATTGATTCTAAGTTGGAAGGTAAGGTGTTTTGTTGTTGTTTTTTTTTAAATATCTACGGTACATTTCTCCCAGATTAATTGTAAAGATCAACAAAATCAGGAAAACAAAGTACTTTTTTTTTAATTTTTAATTTTTTTAAACCCTTAACTTCTATGTATTGGCTCTTAGGTGGAAGAGTGGTAAGGGTGGGCAATAGGGGTCAAGTGACTTGCCCAGGGTCACACAGCTGAGAAGTGTCTGAGGCAGGATTTGAACCTAGGACCTCCCATCTCTAGGCCTGACTCTCAATCCACTGAGCTACCCAGCTGCCCCCAACAAAGTACTTTTTAAATGTTAAGGGTTATACAAAAATAGCTATTGTCATGTGTTTAATTCCTATTATGATATATTTTGCATTTATATAATACTTTTATTTTTCTGAAGCATTTGATCTTTAGAACACATAAAAAAATTATCCTCATTTCATAAATGAGAACAAAGTCCAATGAAAGGAGGTGATGGCCAAGATCATAGACCTATCAGTGAATTAAGAGCCAGGCCTAGAGAGGGGAGGTCCTGGGTTCAAATCTGACCTCAGATACTTCATAGTTGTGTAACCCTGGGCAAGTCACTTAACCCCCATTGCCTAGCCCAGTAATGGGCAACTTTTTGAGCTTGGTGTGTCAAAATTTGCCCAAAAACTGAGAATAGCCCAGGTGGTGTGTCACTTTGAGAAAAAAAAAACATAATTTCTTGATATTTATAGTTTAAATAACAAAAATGTATAATTGTAATGTGTAACTGTATTTAATAAACCACAATAGGTAAATTAATGTAGGTAGAATTGTCATCTATAGTGCACAGAGTATCTACACTACACTACAGCAAATGTTTCATCCTCGGCATGCGGCCCCATACTTCTCTGTATGTGGCCACATGGGGCTGTGCGTCATCAAAAATGGCTACGCATGTCAGTGTTGACACGTGTGTCATAGGTTTGCCATCACTGGCCTAGCCCTTACTGCTCTTCTACCTTAGAACCAGTACACAGTAGTGATTCTAAGACAGAAGGTAAGGGTTTTAAAAAATCATAGGCCTACTATGTGACAGCTTGGACTAGAAATCAGATCTCTTGAATCCTAGCCTAGGCTCTTTCCATTGCATTACATGGCACCATCATGTGGAGGAAGGATGTGGTTTGTTTTGGCCTCGGGAAATATAACAGAAATGCAGGTTTAGATTTGATGTTTTAAAAAAAGCCAACAACCAGAGCTACCTAGATGCGCAAGTTTCCCATTGCTAAAGGTCTTCAGATGGAGACTGACCACTTGCCAAAGATATCTCAGAAATTACTGCTCCATTCAGGTACAGGTTGGGCTGGATTCCTTCTGAAGTACCATCCGACCCAGAGTCCATAAAGAGATATAATACTAGGTGTCAAAAAAGCAAAAAATGAACTATGGTCATACATGGGAGCACATACCTGGAATCCTTTCTATTGGGAGAGGCTGAGGCCGGTGGCTCTCTTGAGCTCAAATTCTGAATTACAGTACAACTCAGAAAGTGATCAGCTGTCCAAGTCCCCACCAGTGTGACCTTGGGAGCTGGGAGTGTAGACCGCCAGGCTGGCTGAAGAACAATCTTGTCCAGGTTGCTAACTGAGAATATGAAAGCTTCTGTGCCAATCAGCAACTGGAAGGAAGGAAGGAAGGAAGGAAGGAAGGAAGGAAGGAAGGAAGGAAATTATATGATAAATTTAAAACATCCAAGAAATAAAAAGTTAAAAGGATATTGAATATTGAATGTATTTCATCTAAGAAAACTTTCTTAAGATAATTTTGGGTCAGGTCATGAATAGAGGAATATGGAGCAGCAATATTCTCAAAATAAAGTATCTTCAGAGACATGGATTTTCCCTGTTAAAAAATTGGAGTGGGGGTTGGGAGAGGGATTAGCTTATCTTTAAGGTCCCTTCCATCACTAATATTCTATGCTCTGCCATTTTAAAGATTCTTTTGCACCAGTTTCCCTATTTTAAGATAGTATATTTAAGCCTAGGTTTTGAGAATAAATGGAGAAGAGGGGCTTTGCTAACTGAAGTTGAGTCAGATTACTTCTCTAACACAAGAGCAAATTTGATTACCCAAGAATCAGGCCTAAATTCTCCAAAGCAATTATATGCTGCCATCTTTGCCTGTTAAAACAATCTTCTTCACCAGAAAAAAAAAATCACTCTCCATATTTCTTACTGAACAGAATTCAAAGAATTCTTAGGGCCAAATGGCTTCTTCAGATCACATGGTGCCCAATGTGGACCTGGAGATGGGGGTGAGAAGCTGATCTGGAAAGGTGGGATTTGAACCTAGGCCTTCTCCACTCTTAGGCTAGCTCTTTACTGTCCCATTTTGCTAGTCAATACTCTATATATAACTGCTCATTTTTTTGCTACTGATATCATAAAAACAGAAAATTTCTAATGGCTATTAGTGGTAAACTGAGTCAAACTTGTTTTGTAATCAGAATAAGGAATTTTTATTTACATTGACTTTAAAGACAGCTGGGCCAGGAGTCAAGAAGACCTCAACTCAAATTCGGACTTAGACATTTACTAGTTGTGTGATCCTCAAAAAATCATCTAACCTCTGTTTGCTTCAATTTCCTCACCTGTAAAATGGGGATAATAATATCTGCTTCCTAGGGTTGCTGTCACGATCAAATTGGGTAATATTTGTAAACTGCAGAGAACAGTGCCTGACATCTAGTAGGTGCTATATAAACATTAGCTGTTATTAATGGACTAATAATTAGGTCAGTTCTTCCTTGTGGTATTTTTAGTTGTTGTTTCTGTTTTGTTTTATTTTTTAAACCCTTCCCTTCTGCCTTAGATTTGCCCAGGGACACACAGCTAAGAAATTCCTGAGACCACATTTGAACCCAGGACGTCACATCTCCAGGCCTGGCTTTCTATCCACTGAGCCACTTAGCTACCTTCATTCTTTCTGTCTTTAAATAATTATAGTCTTATCCTCCAAGATGCAAGTACAATCCTCACCAAAATAGATATTATATAAACTGATACATCGGTGGTAGAACAGTGGTGAGATCACTGGACCTAGAGTCAGGAGCACCTGAGCATCTTGCCTCAGACTCTTCTCAGCGGTGTGACCTTAAACAAGTCACATTACCCCTGCCTCAGTTTATTCATTTAGGGATAATAATAGCACTTATCTCCCAGGGTTTTTGCGAAGATAAAGCCAGATTATTATATTTCTAAAGCATTTTTAAAATCTTAAATGTTAGCTATGTAAATGTTAGCTATTCCTTGATGGTAATTGAAATGATGAAGATGATAATGTTATAAATTCACAATGGTAGGTAGTACAAATATTCTTATTTCAGTTTTACAAATGAGGAAATTGGTGCTCAAGATGCGATATCATATGCCCCCAGTCACCTGGAAGTGGCAGAATCCAAACTCTGGTCTTCCAGCATCACATCCAATGACCAACAGTCCAGCACCTCTTTTGGTAAAAGAGGGAACAAACCAGATGCTTCCCAGACCTGGGATAGGATTTGCAGGCAGTTCTCTGCGGTAGGTCTGTGTGTTGCCATTTGCCTCCTAACCAAAAATTCTTTGGGAAACTAGGGCCTGGAGCTTTCCCGTTGTATCTGACTTTGATCTCCTCTATAACTTTCTCTTCAGATATTATGGTAAGGGATATTATTGTCATTATTATTATTACTATTGTTGGTGGCGGTTTATTCCTAAATTCTCCTTTCCCCATCCAATTCCTCTTCCTTGACCAGTTTGTTAGCTATTCTGGCCAAATTATAGGGATGCAATGATCAAATAATTAGGAGCACTAATTTATCAGGAGAAAGCTGGTCAGCCAAACCTCCATTTTGTGAGCAATTTTAATATCATACTCCCAAGCTTACCTACACTAATTTAGCCTACTAATTTTATATAATTACCCAAATGCTGTTAGCTTCCACCCGGTCAGATGAGTACTCAGACACTTATATAACCAGCATTAAAAAAAAGATGCATTTAGCAACTCTGATTGTTAAAATAACAAAGACTATGGAATCTGGAGGTTATTGCATTCTCCCAAAAGTGCTTAAATAATAGCCTAAAATCTGAAGAATGACTTTAATACTTCAATAAAAATAACCCAATTCAAAACATTTTCAAGGAAACAGAGTTCCTTGCTCTAGGCTACCGAATAATGGCTGAAAGAAAGTATATAGCTTGTCACTTCTGATTAGAGAACTGTGCCTCTGTGCTTTGAATGAGAGGCATGTCTGGTAATAGGAAGTGCAGATATTAAAGTTAATAAAATAATGTGGAATACGATATCTATGAAACTTGACCAAGTATAGCACAGAATAGAACATACATTACCCTGTTCAGTCAACTCCTGTGGCCTGGCATCTAATGACAAGCTTAATTTCTGTTTCCAATGCGAGTACGGCAAAAAATACAATTTCCAGATTATACAAATATTTTATCCGACTCCCTAACAAATGTAACCAAGAAAGGCTGACATATCTACATGGATGCCTAACAACAACGAGAGAAAATTACTAGGATTGCAAACTGCTCAGCCTTAAAAGTCCATGAAACCCTATCATCTTTGAGGTCATTATAAATAATTAGTTGCAAACCCTATGATGTCGAAACATCACAATGGGAAGAAAAGGAGGGAGGATCCATTTTTCTTCAGCTTTGAGGGGTCATTCTGCTTCCTTTGGGTACCATTGGGCTTCTCCACATCCATACACTACAAAGACCCACTCACCCCCTTATTGCTTCTTTCATCTAAAATTCCAATGCCAACAATAATAGTTTTGCTTTTCGATACATTAACCTTCAGCTTGTATTTTCACTATTAAATAACTGGCTTCAGAACCTCTGAGGATGTTGTGGGGTGGTTGGTGGTTTTGCTTTTTTTTTTCCCCAGTCATCTACGTGGAACCATACGATACCCATGATGTGACCCTCTTAAGGGATTTAAAAGCAATTCAATGAGCTAATCTCAGTAAACCTAGAATTAAAGTTCTTGTTTCTATATTTCACTTTCAAAATATTTAGAACTTTGACAGATATGACATTATGTTTTCATTAAAACAGCTGATTTCAAAATGCTGCACTGTGCAGAAACGCCATAAACACTTTATGATGAACTGCCACCCTCTTAATTAAAACAATAAATCCAGTACACAATATTTGTGCAGCCTCTGGTCTGACCTTTGCCTCTTGCTATCCACTACCAAGCCGCTGCCTCGTTCTGTACACCAGATGTAGAAGGTTTTAAAACATGATCTGAAAGGCACTAAAGATAAAATAAGAGAAAATGTACCATTACTCTTTGCAGTTATGATTAATTCACTTCATATTTTACAATCTGGTTATGGAGTAAAACTGCAGACTTTACATCAAGTATTTGCCATTCACTATACCTAATGTATAAAAATGCCTGATATTTTAGAAAATGGCACAGTACTAATTCACAACGACCCCATGAAGGACAGGAATTGGAATAATAAAAACAGAGAGTGATTAGCTATCCATTTCAAGTAATTAACTACTCCCACTCATCTGATGGTCAGTCTTGGACAATAAATATATCTATTGCAACCCAACCACCCCATGGTTTCTCTTATCGCTCTATTCTGAGATTCCAGATTAAAATATTCCCTTAAATCAATCACATCTGGGCCAGGAACAGAAAGCAAAGGGTATTAATTACAAAGCTGTAATGATAGTAAATTTGTTGTGCTAGCCAGAAGACATTAAGTTAATCGAAGTGCCCTAACAGCTTTTGGGAGGGGTGGGGAGAGGAATCTGTTTCTGAATTGGATCTCCCACTGTGGGATGGAAAGGGGAACGGGTGTTCCTGAAAGGGAGAACTCTAGCCCAGAATCCCTGGTGCCAATGAGTTCACCAACCCCTTATTTTAAAAAATGGCCCTGATTTCTCACCAGTTGTCTATTTGACAATTAGTTCAACAATTCTTGGGGGGGGGGGGAAGGGAGGTCAGAGGAAAACAAATCTTCACAAGGATTGCCAACCCCAGGTTCAACCACTCTTCAGAAATGGCATGAGGTTTATTAACTGGGGATTTCTGGTCACTGGATGTTTCCATTCTTCCACGTCTATGTAGGTTATTCAGGATGTTCCCTGGAGAGGCACTGCTGTCCACTCCCTAGGTGAGAGAGAGAGAGAGAGAGAGAGAGAGAGAGAGAGAGAGAAAGAGAGAGAGAGAGAAACTATATTCAATTTATACTCCAAACGACCAAAGATGCAGGGATTTCAGCTCTGGTTCCCTGTTGAGATGTGTAGAAATTTTGTAAAGCTTCTCTGTGTGCCTAGTAGAGACTGAGTGTGCCCCAGAGCCCAAGCACTAGAGTCAGTCTCACCTTAAGAAGGGGGCCAGGCACAAAGTTAAACAAACCCTGGGGTGGGGAAAGGAACCAAAAACACAGAAAACATAAGAAATCCCTTATTAAATGAGAACTATGCAAATCCCCTAAGCCCTTCCATTTCTGCCACTTCCACTCTGTGCCGTGACAGAACAAAAGCAACACACAAAACTCTAGAGAGCTAAAAGGGGAAAATAACTCAGTTTGCCAGTTCCCTTGGACGAGCTTACAAGCGAGGGTCACAGCTGCTTCCTTCCTTTAGACTCTAACAGACAGGCACTGGGGCTATCAGAGAAAGAAACTTTAACCTCTCCTCCGACTCCCACCAAAACAAAATCCTCTTGAACATTTGGAAACCCAGATTAGAAGAAATGGGTACTGGAGGGAGCTCTGGATTTGGGGTCAGAGAATGCAGGTTTGATCCAGGTTCTGTCACCTAGGGCAAGTCACTTCACTGTACCAGGACTCAGTTTCCTCATCTGGAAAATAAGGGAATTGGATGAGATGGTCTGTAAGGTGCCTTCCAGCCCTAAATCCTAGGTTTCAAAAAGATATTTTTGGATCATAAGGCAAGCCCTTTCTCCTGTGTCTACTCAAACCTTACTTCAAATTTAGGTCCACCTATAGTTCTACATTAGGTTACTTTCCTTAAAGGTTCCCCTATCATCACTAGAAACTATAAACCCTCCATTAGCTTTTATTATCTGCATGAACTTGCCAAGGGGAACAAAGACCAAGGAAGTCCACACATAAAACACTTCCTTCTCCTTTGCAAATGGCCCAGAAGCAAGAGATCATTAGAGTGGCTGATGCCAGGGCAGGCACACTGTACAGATATGCTAGCCTGAGGTTTAGGCAGCCTTTGTTCTAGCTATTCATTCAACACTGCTTTTCTTCCAACACTACAAAGAAAAGAGCTATGGACTTTGTTCATGACTAACTAACTGTAAGCTATCCTCTTAGCAAGTGACCTGATGAAAAGTGTCAGAATTTAGAGTCACTTCTCTTCTAGGAGTTTCAGTTTGCTCATCTGTAAAATGGGGATTGTATTTGTATTACCAGCCTTTCTGGGATATTATGAGAAAAGTACCTTGTATTTGTTATAAATATATATATATATATATGTAGATATATTCAATAAGGACTATCTAAATGTACATTATCCTCCTCCTCCTCCTTCTCCTCAGGTTGCTTTATAAAGCATTCATCTGACCCAATGTGAGCTCAGCAGAGATGATGTCCAATTTCTAGACCAAAAAAACAGCTCTCTTCCCCAATTCCAGCTTTTCCAGATTAGAGAGGTTATTTGTTTGCATGCGTTACTCCCTTTAGTCAAAACCTGTCAATGTCCACACATGGCCTATAGGATAAAATCTTAAATTACAAAAGGACCAAATGTGAGGGCTGCAAGGGTATCTGGTCCAATCCCTTATATTATAGATGAGGAAACCGAAGTCCAGAGTAGAGAAGAAAAGTCTTGCTCAAGATTACAAAGTTCATTAATGATGGTGTTGAAATTAAAACCTGGATGCATCTCCTACCTCCCAATGCCATGCCCTTTTTACAAACACTACCTCTAGACTTCTTGCACCAACATTCAGATGCTTCAGTAATGTGGCCTCAGTCTTTCTTCAGTCTTTTCTCTATTGACCCTAATTTGAACATACCAAGTGCTTTCTTATCCTTACATTCCTTTCTCAAGAACTTGACTCTAATACACTCTCTCACCTTTCCATCTGCCTGAATTCTTCTCTATGCTCAAGATCCAACTCAATTCTCATCTTGTCCAAGAAGTCTTCCCTCACTACTCAAGTTCTCAAAGATCTCTCCTTCCACAAAACTCCCAGAATTGCTTTGCTATTTACTTCTTAATGTGTTACATACTGTCTCTTCACAACTAAACTATAAGCTCTGTAGGGACAGAGATTGATTTATTCATCCTTGATTCCTTCTAATCGAGTTATTATCAGTACAGTACCTTAGGAGTACATGGTAGTAGTCTTCAAGCACAGAAAAAAATTTTTTTTAAGTTTATTAATGACTTTAGCATTTCTGGCTCCATGGAATGAGAGGTGACTATGGTTCTATCCAATAGTTCTAACTAGCCTTTGCCCTGAAACAGACTAAACTAGAGATGCTATTTCTTTTTTTTTTCATTTTTATTTTTTTCTAGATATAATTTTCTGATATAATTTTCAATTTTTCAATCATTTTCTGCATTTTTGCATTCCATGTTCTCTCCCTCCCCTCTACCACTCTCCCTTCCCCAAAATGGCAGGTAATATGATAGGTTGTACATGTTTTATTATAGAGTACCTACTTCCATGTTCATCATATTCTTTTTTAATAGCTTCTGTTTTCCAATTACACGTAAAAATAATTTTAACATTCATTTTCTTAAATTGTGAATTCCAAATTATCTTCTTCCCTTTCTCCCCTACCTTCCCCTGAGATGGCATGCAATTGGATATAGGTTATACATGTGCAGTCAAGAAAAACATACTTCCATATTAATCATGTTATGAGAGAAAATACAGACCAAAACACACAGACACACACACACATAAATAAAGTCAAAAATAATATGCTTCAATCTATATTCTGACTCCATCAGTTCTTTCCCTGGATGCGGATAGCATTTTTCCTAAGTCTTTTAGAATTGCTTTGGATCTTTGTATTGGCAAGAATAGCTAAGTCATTCACAGTTGATTATCATACAATACTGCTGGTACTGTGGACAATGTTCCCCTTCCTTGTTCTGCTCACTTCACTTTGCATCAATTTGTGTAAGTCTTCCCAGATTTTTCTGATAGCATCCTGTAGAGACACTATTTCCAAGCTTTTAGGAAGTATAGATTCTCAGAGTGGAATGAGATTTAGGGAATTTCCCCTCAACAATATCTTTAACAAGTGGTCATCTGGCCTTGAAATCCTCAGTGAGAGGGAACCCTCCACTGCCTCTCCAGATAAACTGTTACATTGTTAGAAAAGTTTTCCTTATACCTGGCTAAAATCTGCCTGGAGTCAAACAAAACAAGTCAATTGCCTCTTCCACTTAAGTACCTTTCAAATAATTGAACTCCACTCTCATACCCCACCCCCTCCAAAAATCTCTCTTCTTGAGGCTAAACATAGGATCATAAAATTTAGAACTGGAAGGGACTTCCATTCCTTCACATGATCCTCATTCACTGTCCACCACCCTCCTGTAGATGTCCCTCAGATTGCCAATCCTCTTCCTCAAATGGAACAATTCAGAATTGAACATAATATTCTGGGAGTAGTCCGATTAGAGCATACATAAAACAGTAGCTTTATCACAATCCTCCTTCTGGACCCTAATTCTCAAATGATGCAGCCTATGAAAGAGTGTTTTTTTGACTACTATGTCATTCTCTAAACTCTCACTGAGCTTGCAGTTCACTAAAAGCCCCATATCTTTCTTTCTCAGATGAACTGCTGTCCAGATGGTCTTCCTCTACCCCTCAGTTGTTCATTTGATCCTTAAACTCATAGATCTCACATTTATCACTATTGAACTTGATCTCATTAGGTGTAATCTGTGGTGATAACCTGCCAAGATCTCTTTGGATCCTGATTCTGGGGTCCAGTGTGCTAACTTCCAGATTTGTGTCATCTACAAATATTCAACTCCTACACTTTTATCCAAGTAATTGGCAAAAATATTGAACAGCACAGAGCCAGATCCCTGGGTCACTCCACTAGAAACCACTCTCCAAGTTGAAAACAACCCAGTTGGCTACGTTCTATTGAATGAAACAGATTTCAAAATTACCTAACTATGCCATTATCTAGCCCATACCTTGCCATTTTGCCCATAAGGATATCATGAGAGTTTGTCTTGACTCACTGCAGGAATTATTGAATTCTTGTTCCAATTTTGGGGGCTAAGATTTCCTATTTGATAAGAATCACTGGAAAGCTAGAAAGGGGTTTGGCAGAAATTAGGCTTTGGTCAATATAAAAGCCATATAAAAACAGACAACCTTAACATAAAGATTGTCTTAAATCACAACATAATTAAATATTATATTTAATAGAGAATAGAGAGAAGCAATTTTCAGATCTATAATTAGGAGGAAAACTCTTAAATAAAGGATATATGAGATCATAAAAGATAAAACAGAAATTTTGATTATATAAATTTTTAAAGCTTTTGCATAAAAATAGATAAAACAAAAAATGTTTAAAGCTTTTGTATGATAAAAACCCAGTTGCTGGGGCAGGTAGGTGCTTTAGTGGATTTAGAACCAGGCCTAGAGATTCTGGGTTCAAATTAATCTCAGGTACTTCCTAGCTATGTTACCCAGGGCAAGACACTTAACCCCCACTGCTTAGCTCTTAACATGCTTCTGCTTTGGAAGTGATACTTAGGATCAGTTCTAAGATGGAAGGTAAGGTTTAAAAAAAAAAGACCCAGTTGCCAGGTAAGAAAAAACAACTTTACATTACAGATCTGTGACAAGGGACTGATATCCAAGATATAAAGGACATCACTACAAATATCTAAGGACCAAGAGCCATTCCCTAGTAGATGGTCAAAAGATACGAACAAGCAGTTTTCAAATAAAGAGATACAAACCATCAACAACTATATGAAACCATGTTCCAAATTTCCAATAAAAATAAAAAATGCAAATTAGACAATTCTAAGGTTTCAGTTCACCCACCAGATTGTTAAAGATGATAGAAGTCAAAAATAGCAAATGTTGGAAGAACTACCAGAAGACAATAATGCACTGATGTAGGCACTGTGGTCCAACTATTCTGATAAAAACTATTTGGAACTTTGTCCACCACTTTGGAGCCTTAGAAGCTTGTTGGAGAGGACTTCCAGAATCACTAAATATCTAGAAGGTTGTGTGTGGTCTAAGGCCAATTTGCTGATTAGTAGTGTGGTCTATAAAACCAGAGAGAGTATACTGCTCTCCTGAAAATTGAGGGAGGCTGTGCTTAGGATGAAACTGAATTCGGTTTAGGCAAAAGATAAGCTTATGTGTATAAAGAAAATAAAAGAGTGACTCCTGGTGGCATACATAATAGAATCAGAGTGATCTAGGAAAAGGTGCTTAAGGCTCATGAAAATAGTAAGATGCTTTGGGCCAATTTCCATAACAATTTTTCTGCCAAAGCCATTGGACATAAAATCCTAAATAATGTTATGCCCCTTAGGGGCCTCTAGAATATTGTTGTAAAAGAAATAAATAAAATTCTACATTTAAAAAGTAGATAAAGAGTTGGTCTTGAAACCAGAAAGACCTAAGTTCAAGTCTCACACTATGCTATGTGACCTGGAAAGGTCATTTAGCCTCTTGGAGTTCTAGGCACCTCTCTAAGATTATAAATTACAGAGAAAGTGCCAAATGCATTAGTACTAAGTTTTTCCTCACCAGGTCCAATCTTTATATCTCCTAGAAAAGTCAATAAACCATATTGGCATATACTCAGAGGCATGCTGATAAATATTTAACAACCAGCTCTCCAGGAAAAAAATGTACACACAACTCAAAGCTAAGTTTAATTTGCATTATTAATGTTTTCTTCATCACTTTCTTAAATATAAACAACCAACAAAACAATAAAACAATAAATCAAACCCTGATTTAAAGGGCCTGGTGATTTCTTAGGTGTAAATGCTCACACAGATAATTTAACAATCTGCTCTCAAGAGCATGTACAAACTAGCTACTAACTATATCCCAAAAAGGTTGAAGATGGGGGTGGAGGGAAATCCTATATATACAAACATTCAACAGACTGGTGCAACAGTCAGTCTCACTCTAGAAGATCATCTCTCAGCAAGGTGGTAGATTAAAGATATAGATTTGGGCAAATGTCAGACATAACCAATGTGAGGACTTATTTCTCTTGACTATACTTCATCTTTATATAGGAGGTTTCTATGGGACAGGAAAGGGGATTGGAAAGTGACAATGATATAAAAAATCATCAAAACAATTCAGGTCTACTAGATCTGTAAAATCACCCTGCTCTTCTAAGCCAGTAATAGCAGCTAAGTGGAGTATTGAATTAAGCATTGGGCCTTGGGTCAAATAGACCTGAGTTCAAATTTGGACTCAGACACTTACTGTGTGTACCTGGGCAAATCACTTAACCTCAATCTGCTTCATTTTCCACTCCTGCAAAATGGGGATAATCACAGCACCATCTACCTCTTATTATCATTGTGAAGATCAAATGAGATAATGTTTATAAAGTGCTTCACAAACCTTAAATGGCTATATAAATGTAAGGTACTTTATTAACACCCCCCCAAAAGGAATGAAATTAATCTTTCTCAAGAAAAGTCTGCTGACTGATTATCACTTCACTTTCAAATGTTCACAAACCATCCCTTTAATAGTACATTCTTGCATCTTGCTAGAAAAAGAAATCAAGTTCACCAGACCATAAAATCTATTTCCTATCCTAAAGACTATAAAATGATTAAGAACATTTTGAAAACTGGAGCATTTGCTCATCTCTAGTCCTCTGACGTCACTCTCATTTTCCAGTTTGTCAACAACTATTGACGGAGAATCAGCAATCATATAGAGAGCCAGGCCAGGGGAGTGGGAAAAGCAATAGAGGCAAAGGCAGAGGCAGAGGACTTGATAGCTATTCCACTCAGTCTCTGTGTAATCCTGGACAAATTAACTTAGCCTCTCTGGGAATCTGTTTCCTCAACTATAAAATTAGGGGATTGGATTAAATGATCTCTAAAATCCCTTCCAGCTCAGAGAAGACTGATCTCTAAGGTCCTTTCCATCTTAAGGGATTGGACTAGACGACCTCCATGGCTCCTTCCAACTAAAGGGATTGGACTAGATAACCTCTAGGATCCCTTCCAGCTCAAGAAAGTGGAGTAGATGACCTCTAGGGTTCTATCCAGCTCAAGAAAGTAGACTAGATGACTTCTAGGGTCCCTCTCAGCTCTAGATCTTTGGTTCTCTATCTACCAAACTTCCTCCAGAGTAAGATGTGCTCCTTTGGCCCTCTTTTCATGAACCCATTGAAAGCAATTAGATATTCTCTTTCCATCTTCCTACATAACTTTCCTAAAACAAAAAAGTCATATTTCTAGTTCTTAAATACTCCCCCCCCCCGCCCCTTTTGAGCATGCTATAAATACCTAAATACCTTTAGTGTTCTGGAGGAGCATGGGAGAGACCTCATCAGCAATAGTGTTGTGGCACAAAAGGTACTTGCCACTACTTAAGCCCTCTGTTCCCCAAACATCCTCTCTCTTCCTCCTTGATTTAGTCCTGACTTCCCTACCAACAGAACCTAGACGTCTCCTCTATATCTCTTTTCTCAAAGCCTTTCTTTAAAGCTAGTTATTAGCTAGTCCCCAATGAGCTATTAATGCCCAACAACCTCAGCTATTCCTTTCCCCCCTGGGATATCTACACTTGAATATGGGAGCTTGCTAAAGACCCAAAAGAATGAATCTTTAAGAGGCATAGAGATGCTTGAGGAGTGGGACAGCCTTCCCAATGCTCCTTCTGTCACAGCATGGGGATAGCTGCATAGCCTGCCTACAGATGGGAGATTTGAACCCTGAGCTGGTGGCTTGGTGTGTCAGTGACTGCTGCTGGAGGCTCGGTACACAGGGACAAAGGAGGAGAGTGGAGTCAGCCATCTCTGCTCATCCCGTTGCCCTGACACAGTCTCTGCTGTGTGTTCGTGGAATGAGCTGGCTGCAGGCAGCAGGAGGAGGCTGTGCCTCCGGCAGCGCCTTGCATTTTACAAGGGGACAAATGGATCATTTCACTTTTCAAAATATCCTTTCAGGAATACTCCCAGTCAGTGCCATAAAAGAAGGTTTAGAACCAGAAACTTTTACTGGGGTTTTTATCTCTGAGAGTGTCTGTTGAGTTTTACTTTCCTTTGGGGTATCTGATAGGATATGGGCCAAGAGGGAAAAGGCCTTTCGTTAAAAGCAGGAAGACAAGAGCAGCGGGGAAATAAGCAGGATTCTTTTTTCCTCTGGTTTTCAAATTATTTTTTAAAAAAGCACACACATATTTCTTATTGTCCTCTCTGAGAGCAGCCGGCATTTAAAATTTAAATGCCCTCTAGTGGCTGTCAGCAGAGTTCTGAGTCCCGCTCTAGTGACAATATCAAACCCACAAAATGGCCTGGATTGGCAAATAGGCTCCTACGTGACACCATTGTTAAAACTCTCTCCATCTTCAGAGCTTCTGGCTTTCCCAGCTTTGACCCTCCTCGCCAGTCTCAGCTGATAGTTTTAATTGCTACTCGAGGGCAATGACACTACCTGACGTGGCACAGAGGCCAATCCATAAGACACCGATACCAGCAGACGTACATGCACAGATACACATCATCAGACCCATGTGGGCACATGTAACATGCATGATCTTAAGTGCAAATAATAGGTTTTCTTTTCTGAGCCTAGGAATTTATAATTCCAACCTTAGGGAAGTGACCCTGAGTGGCACCTTTAAACAAAGACCTCCCGCTTACCTGGAACGTCAGCCACTTGGTTTTCTGAAAACATGAAGAACTTTCTGGATTATTTCCCCTCGTTGGCTTTTTACCCACACCTACAGTTGCCCCAGGAAAAATCCCCCAATTTACCTGATATCTAGGCTTTCTCAAATGTAGATAGAAGAGATCCCTAGTTTTCATAGAAGCACTCAAGGTACTGAATGCATATTGGGTACAGGACAATCTTTATTTTATCCCCATGGAAATGCAAAAAATAAAAATAAAAACAGAATGGACAATAGATACAGAAAACAAAGAAATATTCAAATAGCCCATCATTTCCTACCAACTCCTATCTTTTGATTTAAATCAATGTAACCTCTGGTTGACTGACAAAAGTAATACAGTAGAGGGTATTTGTAAGCTGTCGTCTTAGAAGGATGCTGACCTGCAGAATGCCTCAAACCTGGTATAATTTTTCTGGCAAGGGGGTACAATATAAGTTGAAGAAAGGATTTGTATCTAAGTCTTCTCCTTAAAAATCTAGTACCTTTTCACAATACCCTAACCAATGAGGACTCTAAGTTCTCAAAGAATCCATTCAATTCAATGAAGAGTTAGTGACCACCTAATTTATAGAGGGAGCTGTCCCTCACACCTTGGCATGGGAAAGCAGATCTATAAACTCTCCTCTTTCACAGAAGGTGCCTAGGTAAGCATAGGCCTCTGGAAGTAGAATTTGGTGCAAGGGTAAGGAAGACAGAAAAAAAAAAATCTAAAAAAGACAGGGGGATTATGCAAATAAAGTGATCTTGGTATCCATGCCCTCTGATCCTAAGGTTCCTTTATGGGTTATATCCTGAGGAAGCCATTAATTGGGGACAGAATTCCCTATATATACCAAAATATTGACAGCAGCATTTTTTGTGATAACAAAGAATTAGAAACAAGGTAGCTGTCCATTAACTGGAGAATGGCCCAACAAATTGTGGTACAAGAATGTAATGGCATAGTATTGTGCTATAAGAAATGATGAATGTGATTAACACAGAAAAGTATGGAAAGATCGATATGCACTGATGCAGAGTAAAGTAAACAAAGTCAGGAAAACAATATATTCTATAACTACAATAATGTAAATGGAAAGAACAATCACATACACAAAAATCAAAACCGAATGTTTCAGAATTATAAAGAACAAATATGACTCAAAAGAAGAGATATGAGAGGAAACTTTCTTTTTTTTTTTTTTTTTTTTTTTTAGTTTTTTTAAACCCTTACCTTCCGTCTTGGAGTCAATACTGGGTATTGACTCCAAGGCAAAAGAGTGGTAAGGGAAGGCAATGGGGGTCAAGTGACTTGCCCAGGGTCACACCACCAGGAAATGTCTGAGGCCAGATTTGAACCTAGGGCCTCCCATCTCTAGGCCTGACTCTCAATCCACTGAGCTATCCAGCTGCCCCCCTGAGAGGAAACTTTCTAACCTAACCCTTCAGATGTTACACAGTGCATATGTTTTGGGATTTTTTTCAATATATTGATCAGTTATGCCAATTTTTTTTCTCTACTTTTGTTTTTAAAAAATGCTAGTTGTTATAAGGAATTGATCTCTGAGAGAGTGGGATAGGTCAATCAATCGATAAATATTTGTTGAGCACCTACTCTAACATATGTAATATAGAGCACCTACAATAAGCTTTTGTCAAGCACTGTGCCTGGCAGGCTTTCACAATAGGCTAGCATGAGGTGATAAGGATCTGCACTAGAAAGCTGGCAGTTACAGAGGAGAGAGGTGGCATATTTGAGAGGTATTTGAAAGGTAAAATGGACAAGGTTTGGCAATAGCTTGGATATGGGGAGTAAGATATAGTGAGGGATCCAAGATAACTCCTAGGTTGTGAGCATAAGAATTTGAGATGATTTTGGAGAAAACTATGATGATATAAAAAGGCATTATTAAAAACTTATTTTTAAAAAAGAAAGATGGGGAGGCCCCAAATTAATTAATTGGCAAACATTTTAAAATATCTACTGTGTGAAATTGCTTGTCAACTCTGGGGGGGGTGGGGACGAGAGGAGAGAAGGGAGACAATAAGAATCATGTAACCATGGAAAAAATTTAAAAATTTAATTTACTTTAATATAAAAAGTAAAAAAAGTAAATAAAATATCTACTAAGATAAACATTCTAACCTCCCATCTCCAACATCCTATTGGATATCTCCACCTGAATTTTCCACAGAAATCTCAAACTTAACACATTCAAAATCTAACTCATATTTCCCCCTAATCACCCAACCCACTATCTTCTCTATTTCTGTTGAGTACTAAATATCATTCTTCTATTCACCTAGGTCCACAACCTATAGGTCATCTTCTATACTTTATTTTCCCTCTCCCCCTATACCTAATTAGTTACTAAGTCTTTTCAGTTCTTTTTTTTCAAACTCTTCCATCTATCCTCTTCTTTTATTCATATCACAAACATCCTAGCTCAGGTCTTTACTTCTGGCCTGGACTATTGTCATAGCCTAATACAATTTGCTATTCCCATTATCCAACCACTTCCAATCCATCCTTCACATAATTGTCAAATTGATATTTGTAAAGTACAGATTTTATCCAGTGACTCTACTTGCTCAAGAAGCTTCAATAGCTCCCCATTGCCTCTAAGTTATTTTAAATCTAACATACTACAACCTGGCTTTCCAAGGTGATTACATGTTATTCCCCCCAACCACAAAATATACCAAGTATCCAAGTATCATGGCCTACTTGCTATTCTCCAAATATTTTTGTTGTTTAGTCATTTTCAGTTATATCTGACTCTGTGACACTCTGGGATTTTCTTGGCAAAGATACTGGAGTAGTTTGCCATTTCCTTCACCAGTTCATTTTGCAGACGAGAAAACTGAGGCAAATAATGTTAAGTGACTTGCTTGGCTCGTATAGATAGTAAAATATCTGAGGCTGGATTTTAATTCGAATCTTCCTGACTCCAGGACCAGCACCCTTTCCACTCCCCCAACTCTCCTTATATAACATTCCTCATATCTATTCCTTTGTTCTAACTATTCCTGATACTATGCCAGCTCCATCATATTGCCAAGATCCAGCCCAGCAGAGTTTTCTTGTTGGTGGGGACTGCTTCTGTGCCACCATGGGCACCATTATGGTGCAGTAGAAAGATCTTATATCCCAGCTTTAACACATATTTCTTGTGTGACACTGGAAAGTCATTTTAATTCTCTGAGACCAGTTTCTTCAGTTATAAAAGGTTTGATCAAGTGACTTCCAAGGTCTCTTCTAGTCCTAAATATAAATTTATCATCTCTCCTCCCCAGCTCCTAGATTTTCTAGCCTGTCTAGGTCCTCATTAATATTCTTGAGATAGAAGGAACAAGGTTTCCTGAAGCTTCGGCCCCAGACCCAGCAGAACTATTCACCTATTGTTCAAATTCATGAAGAACCTGCCTGTTCTGATCTCAAAGGGGTTTATGTCCTCAGACTCTTAAAACATAGAATTGGAGAATACACAAGGCTAGATCTGTTGGGACAGAAAAAGGATGAGGTAGCTGAAACCCAGAAAGCAGGAAGGAACATTCCCTGAGAAAGTCCCAACTAAAATCCAGACCTCCCAGATCCCTGAATATCTGAGCCATGGATTTCAGAGGGTATCTGGCTCAATCCTTAAACCAAAAAAGAAACTTCACCACCTCATGACTCCAACCTTTGCTTGAAGTGATCAACCCTCAGTGAGGGATCACTGGCTCTTCAGATCATAGATATAGTCCATAGATATAGTCCATTGATATATCCATAGATACAGCCCAATCCTGTTATTTCACCCATAAGGCTACTGAGGCCCAGGGAGGGAACACCCTTTCTCCCCAGTCATTCCATTCCATTTTAGGTTAGCTCTAATAGTTAGGAAGCTTCTCCTGATACCATCCTGAATTTTCCCCTTAAAATATCTGACACTTTCCTTCTGGTTTTACCCTCTGTGGGCAAAATCTTTCTTGCAAATGAAGGTTTTTCAATAGAGTCAGGAGGTACAGTATAACGAGTCTTGGCTCAGGAGTCAGCAGACCTAGTTTCAAATCTTACTTATAAAAACTAGCATTTATATAATAGTTATTTTAAAAGGATACAAAGAGTATAACCCAGATTGAATTGCTTGCCAGCTCTGGGAGGGGGGAGGGAGAAAAGAAGGGAGACAATTTGGATCATGTAACTTCAGAAAACATGTGGAAATTTGCTATTACATGTAATTTTAAAAATAATTTAACCAAAAGCTTACAAAGCACTTTACAAATACTGTCTAATTTGATCCTTATAACGACCCTGGGAGGTGGGTGTTATTATTATCCCTTTTTTATAGATGAGGAAACTGAGGCAAACAGAGGTTGTGACTTTCCCCAGGTCCCATAGCTAGGAAGTGTCTGAGGTTAAACTTGAATTCAGGTCTTCCCGACTCCATATTTAGCATTCTATCTGCTGTACCACCAATACACCTCTAAGGTGTGTGACCCTGGACAAGTCACAGACTCCCTGAAGCTCAGTTTCTACATCTATAAAAATGAGTGGATTGAGTGAGATGCTCTTAGAGGTTCTTTTAAGCTCTGGATTTATGATAAGTACTCAAAGAAAAAGTAGCAAAATCCATCCCCCAGCTTTCTTTTTCCCGGGTCAAACAGCATCAGTTCCTTCAACCAGCTGTCATATTGCATGGACTCTAGGGCTTTCACTATACCTCTTCCTTGGATATTATAGAGCTCAATATTTCTCTTTAGTGGACTTGTGATTTCCATGGAGCGTAGAACTCCTTATAAGGTCATTCCCTTAGCTAATGTAGATATCCACTTGCTCTATAACTTAATAATGTCAAGGAATTACACTGAGAATTAAGTAATATTCTTCCAGTATGTGTCAGAGGTAGAACCTGAAATCAGGTCTTCTTGACTCTTAAGCTGGGCAGTAGACCACTGGAACACAATTCTTAACACCATTTTTCCTAAACTGTGGTGTCCAGAACTGAATTCCAGATTTAGACTGGACAGAGTTACTCCAGGATATCAGAGAGACCAAGACCAAAAAACATCAGAATCTCCTTGGGAACAAGGAAAAGGGAGGAAGCTATTGACTAGTTTGATGAGCACCTTGAACCTGGGAGAGGGATCCAACTATATCCTTTCTTATTCATTTGAGTCCAATATTTAAGTTAATAGAGAGTGAAACCCAAGACCATTTCATCAAAAAATAATAGATTTAGAACTGAAAATGACCTTTGTGGTCACTGAATTGGGGAAATAGGTGGTGTCATTTAAAATTATTGTAAGTCCTAGGAGACTACAACTCCCAGGGCTCCCTGCTACAACTTCCCCCGACACCTCCCACCACTTCCTTTGTGGGAGGTGTCACAGAAAGTATAAAATAGAAAGTTTGGTGCCTTTTAGAGCTCTGGAGCCTGGGTCCTGAGCTCTCCTTTGGCGCCTTTTTCCCTTCTATCTACCTCCTAATTTTCCCTAGACCTTCCCTTTTCTAATTTAAATAAAACCTTAGCTAAACCCTAAGTTGCTCTCTGATCTTTTATTTGAGCACCGAAGGGCTCTGGTCAATTTCCCCCTGCCAGGGCAGGGACCACTACCTTCCTTTCCCTTCCTCTACCTTCCTCTCTCCTTTCCTTCCCTTCACACAAGAAGACTCATCTTTCTGAGTTCAAATCTAGCCTTAGACACTTTCTAGTTGTGTGACCCTGGGCAAATCACTTAACCCCAATTGCCTCAGTTTCCTCATCTGTAAAATGAGCTGGAGAAGAAAATGGCAAATCACTCTAGTATCTCTGCTAACAACAAAAACAAATCACTTAATCTACCCACGTCCCATTTAACAGATGATGCAATTGAGATTGAGAGAGATTGAACAATTTGCCCAAAGTCACGTAGATAATTAAGGGGCATGGCCATATTCAGACCCAGGTTCCCTGGTTCCAGAACCTTTCCCACTATATCTTGTGGTCTTCATAGCCTATAAGTGTTTCAGGGAGGCCCCCTCATATTCTTCCCTCTGTGGAATTACCAGCCAATGCTGGCTAGAAGGCTCAGTCTTTTTTTCTATTTCTAAATTATCTCCTTCTCCTTTCATCCACCCCTCCCATCCATAGAAGGGGAAAATATCTGACATGTGGCTTCCATACAAACATGATCTAAGTCAGCTATAGGAAGGAACTCTACCTTCCAAACATGCCTAGATTTCTCTCATTCCCAGCTCACACTTTTGCAGAATATTTTCCAATTCAGCATAATGATGAAAATTCCCTTTCCTTCCCCAGGCAGGAAGTCTATTCGAAGGACCCAGTTGGTTTTGATCAGGATTCTGATATACCACCAGTCACACCCCAGCAAATAGCCAACTCAGGCAACAGAGTTCAGATTCAGAGGTGGCAGAGGCTGGAAGGTCAGGTTTAAGTGGAAATGACTATGCAATGTGTAAACATTGGCCAAGAAAGACTTCCAGGTCAAAAATCTCTCTTGCCTTTCAATACCACCATTAAACCATAAATACTTATTAAGTAGTTAATCACCAGGCAATAAACTCCATGCCTACTATTTGCCAAGCACCATGGATAAAGGATGGGGATACAAAGAAAGAAAAATATATTCCCTGCCCACAGGAAATTAATAATCTAATGGGAGAGACACATGCAAACAACTATGTACAAACAAGATACATAAAGGATAAATTGGAGATCGTCTCAAAAGAAAAGCACCAAGATTAAGGAGATTTAGGACAGGCTTCATTGAGAAGGTGAAATTTTAGCTGGGACTTGAGGGAAGCCAGGAGGCAGAAATAAAGAGAGAAAGAATTCCAGGCATTGGGGACAGTCAGAAAAAATGCTCAAGTCAGGAAATGGAGTAGCTTGTGTGAGAAAAGCAAGGAGGCCAGTGTCACTGGATTGCAGAGTATACATGGAAGGGAGTCAGGTGGAAGAAGGTTGGAAATGCTGGAAGAGGTCAGATTATGAAAGACTTTAAATGCCAAATCAATTTTATATTTGGTCCTGGAGGTGATAGGAGCCACTGAAGTTGATTAAATAGTGGGGATAGATGGAAGAATGGAGAATATGGTGGTATAGTCAGACTTGTGCTTTATAAAAATCAGTCCAATAGTTAAGTGAAGGATGGACTGGAGTAAGGGGAGATTTAAGGCAGAGAGAACAACTAACAGGCTATTGCAATAATTCAGATATGAGGTGATAAGGACCTGAAGAAAAGAGAGTATGTCTGAGAAATGTTACAAAGGTAATTAAAGGGCTTGACAAATTACCAGATATGAGGAGGAGGGAGGGAGGGAGAGTGAGGAATTGAGGACAACACTTGGGTTTTAGGTCTAGGTGAGTGGGAAAATAGTGGTAGCCTGGACAATAATAGAAAAGTTAGAAAGAAGAAAGGGCTTAGGGGAAAGATCAGGAGTTCAGTTTTGGACATTATTATTTTAAGATGTCTACAATATGTCCAGATCAAGATTTCCAATAGGCAACTGGATTTGAGGTTAGAAACCAAGAGAGAGTTTAGGTAGGGCAAGCCAACTAGATTTGAGGGTCATCTGCATAGACATGATCATTGGAATCATGGGAGCTGATGAGGTCATCAAGCAAAATAGCATAGAGAGAGAAGGATAAAGCTTTGGGAGACACCCAGAGTTAGCAAGTAGGCATGACATAGATGAAGATCTAGCAAAGGAGACAAAGAAAGAATGGTCATACAGGTAGGAAGAGAACAAGTAGAGAGCAGTATCATAAAAATCTAGAGAAAAGAGGATATCAAAAAGGAACAAATTATAATAAAAATTCAAAGGTTTCAGAGAGGTCAGGAAGGATGAGGTCTGAGAAAAGTCTATAAGATTTGGCAATTAAAAGATCATGAGGGAGGGGAGAGAAAGAATATGAATCTTGTAACCATGGGAAAATATTCTTAATTAATTAATTACATTCTTAAAAAGAGAAAGAGAAAAATAATGAGTGACTTTGGAGAGTTCTGAACTGCAGTGGAGCTAAAGCAGCTTGAATGCCCAAGCAGTCCCACACCAGATCATTCGGGGGAAAGGAGATGGGCAGGAGGTGGCAGAGTCACCAGGCTGCCTAAGGAGAGGTGAATCAGTCCAGGTCCAAAAAAAAAAAAAAGGCAGGTCAAAGCTTCCATACCAATCAGTGGTAAGATTGGGCCTGTGAGTGGCCATGGTGCTTCCAACCTAAGTGGAATAGGGAGATTCGGTCTCAGGGAAAAATAAAAATTAATTCCTCCAGGAGACATCATCATAGGTCATTAAATCCTACAGAAGTGGAACAATGGAAAGAGTACAGGCTCTGTAGTCAAAGTACCTGAGTTCAAATCCACATCTGACAGAGACTAATTGTGTGGCCTTGGCAAGCCACTTAACCTCAATGAGAAACAGTTTTTTCATCTATAAAATAAATGGGTTAGACTAGATCGCTTCTGAGGTCCCTTCCAACCCTAGATCAACAATTATTTTTTCAGTGTGATTGAGTTTACTGGATGTTTAGAGAGGGAAGGGACAGCAATAGGAAAGTACTAGAAGCCAAAAATAACAGAAATCATATATGTATAACACTATACAATTTATGAAGCATTTTTACACTCCTTATTTTATCTGTTCCTCACAATATTCCTGGGTAGAAGAAAAGCCAGAGAGTAATACATCTATTATACAAACAAAAAAATAAATAAAGTTTAAGGACATTTAGTGCCTTGTTAATAGTTGTACGGCTAATAAGTGATAAAACTAGGACTAGAAACTACTTTCTTAGTACTCTTTGGAGCATGAAGGCTGGTAGAGAGGTCACTGACAATTCAAAGTTAAGAGCATGTAGGGAGAGGAGGGTAGAATGACTGGACAGACTTTAACTACGTTAGCAATTTTTCTGGCTGTCTGGCTCCACTTACAACAAAGCTTTAGCCAGTAATGGCAAACCTTTTAGAGATCAAGTGCCCAAACTGCAACCCTCACCCAACATGTGAGCCTCCTCCTTATCCCAGACAGGGGAGGGAGGAAGCACTCCCATTGGGCTGCTGGGCAGAGGGGCAAGTCATCTGAGAAATGTCCTGAGGCACAGTGGAGAGGGGGAAAGGAATGACCATTTGAGATATAAAAAGTGGGAAAAGAAAAAGGTAGAAAGGCAGACAGACGCTTCAAATCAGTCATGGCATCTATAAAGAATAGACCCATCATTTTTCCATTGGCTGAATTTCAACATCAAAAGATTCTTCTATGGCCACCACTCTTCCACCTGTGTTTTTCCTCTTTCTCTATAAGAATATAAGCTCCTTGCAGGAAGGGATTAACTTGATTTTGTATTTATATTCCCTACTTAGAACAATGTTTGATACATAACAATAATAATGCTTTTTCATTCGTTTCCATTAACTCAAGAGTTAACTGTTCAATGATTCATGGCCAAAGTATTAGAGGGGCCATCAGGTAGGCCTAGTGGGCAGTGGCAACAGGATACTTTATGCACCTGATCTCTAATAGACTGGCAGGGGCTCTCAGCCAAAAAGGTCCTAAAGCCACAAAGACTTTCAGAATGGGAACTTTCTAAAAGATGGGAAAGAATCATGGAATTTGAGCATTATAAGGGAGTTCATCAGCCATCTTTTCCAATCTATATCCAAAAGGAATCCCTAGTATAACATTTCCTATATGAGGTCATCTAGCCTCTACTGGAAGACTTTCACCTCTTAAAAAGCCCATTCCACTTTGGAGCAACTCTTGGAGTTTTTCTCAACATCAAATCTAAATTTGTCTCTTTACAACTTCCACCACTGCTCCGGTACTATCGTCTCAGACTAAATAGAACAAATCTCATCCCTTATCACCTGATGGTTCCTCCAATCCTTAAAAACAAGAATTTTTAGATCATGTGATCAGCAAGATAGTGGATCTGACACTTCTCCAAGTGACCTGAAACCTCCATGCCTCTTAAAAAGAAGGAATTACGCACCAGATATAAAGTAATTCCAGCTAAATCTGAAGATAGAATAAAATCCTTTACAAATTAATACCTGAGAACTCTAAATAAACACAGAGTGAGGACCCTTCCTTCTCTGACAGCTTCCTTGCATTGGTAGCAGGAGCACAAGCAAACTTGAAATCTGCTACAAAGATTCTGCACAAGTACCCCCATACTCTCTATCCCACAAAAAAGTGGGAAACAGTGATTAGACAGCTAATCCCTTTCCTTCCCAATGAGAATTATTGTTGGTGTGTCATTACAATTTCCTTCTAGTGAGTTTCCCATCCTTCTTGAATTGACTTCCATTTCAGCCCTGATTCTGCCAACTAAGTATGGGATCTTGAGCAAATTACTTTGCTTCTCTTTGCCTCAGTTTCTAGGCAAATGGACATAGTAACTACTCTGCCTGCCTCTGAGAGTTATCAACAGGAATAAATGCAATAACTATGTAGAAGGTGCTTTGAAGATTCTATTGTAAGGTAATCAAACAAAGTAGAGTTTCTATTTCAATCAAACTTCTCAGCATTTCTTTATTTTGCCTTCAAAGAAGTTGAAAAGCTTCCTTAGGAAAACTTAAGGAGAGAGATTCATGGTTACAGAGCTTTTTTGTGTGTGGGAAACTGATTAGTCTTACTGTCTACATATTTTCATTATAATTTTCTATGTGGTCGCAAATTATAAGAATTAGAGGTTAATGTTGGTCTTTCTGCTATATTTGAAAGCTGATAAGTGAAAAAAGGAAGGAAAAACCAAAAGAAATAAGAATAAGAGATGGGGAAGGAAGGAAGGAAATCCTTTCCTATTCCTCATGTCTAGATATCCATAGCTGGCACCATCTTTTCCCCTTTCCTTTCTAGATTTTTTTGGGGGAATATGAATAGTTTGCCTTGGTTATTCTAAGAGAAGACAGGAAACGCAATAAGAAGAAGGAGGAAAACAGAAGTTCCCTCAGAATCCTGAGGCCCAGAGGAGGTGCTGATTTTAAAAGGAAACTTCTACCCAGTTTATGGAATAAAGAGGCAGCAAATACCAGTGAAGCACCATAAGCCACATAAAGACTTGCTTACTGCACTGTGCAAAAAGGAAAGGTTTCTATAGTGCATCTTCCCCCCCACCCCTTACCCAAGAAACCTACCAGATTGGGTTGGGCCTGTGGGGACCATGTTTAAAAGAAAACATAAAAATAATAGAGGTCATATGTATAAAAACATTCATAGCAGCATTATTTTTATAATAAAAGCTAGAAACAAAATATGCATCCTATAATTGGTGAATGGCTGAACAAACTATGGTATTTGGATATAATTAAGTATTATTGCACTGTAAGGAATGACAAATATAAAGAATTCAGGGAAACGCAGAAGACTTGTACAAAGTGGTGTAGCATGAAAAAGGCAAATCCCAGAGAGCAACTTACACAATTGCTAAAACAATCTAAATGAAGAGATAACAGAACGTGGGTCAAATGCAAAGGGCAGGGTTGGTACTGTACTATCAAAGTTGAGGTATATAGTATTCCTTTCTGCCAATAACCAGCAAGCTACAGAAGTAGAAAAGAACAGGTACATTTATCAGTTACAGTTATGATCCTAAGTAGTTTTGCTTATTGGGGGAGAGAATGATATATCAATGTTAAGAAATATCTATCGTACTGAACGAGATGAATAGATTCAAATATATTGCTTACTGTCTTAATGGGTGAGATGTGGCTGGGAACAAAAAGAAAATGGGGAACTCAAGATTTTAAAGAATAAATGTTAAAATTAATTAAAATTAATTTTAGAAAAAGCTGCACACATTCTGGAAAGCAACTTGGAACTGGGCCCAAAGGGCTATAAAACTGTACATACCCTCTGATCCAGTAATACCACTAGTGGGTCTGTATCCCAAAGAGATAATTTAAAAAAGGGGAAAGGACCTACTTGTACAAAAATGTTTATAGCAGCTCTTTTAATGGTGGCAAAGAATTGGAAACTGAGGGGATAGATGTCCATCAACTGGGGAATGGCTGAACAAATGGTGGTACGTGTCGGTGATAAAATACTATTGTGCTACAAGAAATGATAAGCAAGGTAATTGCAGAAAAAGTTGGAAAGATCTGCAGGAACTGATGCAGAGTGAAATAAGTAGAACTGGGAGAACACTGTATACAGTAACAGTAATATTAGATGATGATTATCTGAGAAAACTTGGCTGCTCTCAGAAATGCAATGATCTTGGACAAACCTAAAAGACTTCTGACAGAGGATGCTATCTACCTCTAGAGGAAAAAATTGTTAGAGTCATCTTTCACATCAGAGTATTTATTTTTTTTTATTTTGGGGTTTTGGTTATGTATGAGTTTGATCTTACAAGAATGATCAATCTGGAAGTGTGTTTTGCATGACAATAAAAATAAAATCTAAAAGGAAAAGATGTACAGACACACAGATAGATGGACGTCAAGACAGATGGAGAAAAAAACAGAATGACATGGTATAGAAGACAGGGAAAGGACTTCTGATTTCATTGATATAGGGAACTCTCAGAGGATTAAATGCCTTCTTCTTGTATAAGTCAGCTACTTCTCAGCATCCTATAGCCTTAGATAGTTACCCAAAATGTTAAAAGCTTGCCCAGAGTTACACAACCACAATATGTCAAAGGAAAAACATGTGTATGAGCACACACAAACATTTGTGTATATACATATATGAATATATAAAATACTAGAGGTGTAATTTTTTTAGCTATAAAAATATTCTCAAAGTTGGAACTGAGGGGCAGCTGAGTGGCTCAGTGGATTGAGAGCCAGGCCCAGAGACAGGAGGTCCTGGGTTCAAATCGTACTTCCTACCTGTGTGATCCTGGGCAAGTCACTTAACCCCCATTGCCTAGCCCTTACCACTCTTCTGCCTTGGAGCCAATACACAATATTGATTCTAAGATGGAAGGTAAGGGTTTGCTTGTTTGGTTTTTTTAAGTTAAAACTGATCCCCTGGGAAAGGGGATGCACTCTGCTAGAAAAAAAGCCAAACTACCTAAATGGGCAGCAGTGAGGAGAGACAGAGACAAAGAGATGGAGGCAGAGAAACAGAAAGAGAAAGTAAGGGAGGGAGAGGAAGAGGGAGAAGAAAAGGGAGAGGAAGAGGGAGAAGGAGAGGGAGAGGGAGAGGGAGAGTGAGAGGGAGAGGGAGAGGGAGAGGGAGAGGGAGAGGGAGAGGGAGAGGGAGAGCGAGCAAAAAACAGAAGATGAGTAGCATCTTATAAAGAACAACAGAATTGTTATACTAAGAAGGCAGTAAAAGATCAGGAGTAGAAGTAGGTCAAAAAAACAAAATCTGGGCAACAGGAAGCAGGGACTACAGAGGACAATTCCAGCTGCCAGATAACTGCCCCCTTATGGGAACTGAGGAAAGCTATGGAAGCATGATGGAGAATATTTTCCAGACCTCACCAACATAATTCAGCTGCCTTCTTCCTGTATTCTTGCAGCCCTCATTTCTCAGTAGTGAATTCCTCTCAGAAATTCCATTTTGAGGAAGAACATTTTCTAATCTCCAGATTTATACTTCAGTTGTTTTCTTCCTCTATGAGAGACCTCTTTCTCCTATTGATGAGTTCCTTCCAGAATTCCATTTTGAAGGACCCAAATGAGCTATATTTCTTCCTACAAAATTCATGTCTGTGGTCCCGTACTGATGCCTTCCCTCACCTCATTATCCACTTTTCAGGTCCCTTTTACTGTGTTGTCTTCTCTTATTAGAATGTAAGTTCAATGAGGGCAGAGATGGTCTTTTCTTTTCTTTTGCTTGTATTCCTAGTGCTTAGCCCAGTGCCTGGTGCACATAGTGAGTGTTGAATAAGTGCGTGTTCATTTGAGGAAGACAGCAGATAGGAGTGTAAATAGGGAGTAGTAACTAACCACATACACTTAGAGCAAGGGCTGCTGGAGATGAGTTAATTTGGCATCATTGGGGAAAAGCCAACTTCAACTGCTCCCAACCAGAACCCCATCTAGGTCAGTGCCATAAACTGCAGAAACTATGCAAAGTCTTTTGGGGAAGTTTGCTCATTGCAAGGTGGGGAAATATTGCTTTCTATGTGCCCACATATGCCCTGTTGCCATGAATTGGTGACCAAAGCTATCTGGATTTTGAGTTTTGTGAGCTTCAGTGATCATATGGGAAATTGTAAATAGCCTTAGAGAGTGTCAAATACCAACCTTCCCAGATCATCTGGATAGAAAAAAAGGACAAGTGAGTGGTTACCAAAGGGTATCAGGGTCACTTCGCAGCACAACAGATAGAATGCTGGACCTGGAGTCAAGAAGATCTGAGTTCACATGAGGTTCTCAGAAACTTACTAGCTGCTATGTGACCCTGTACAAGTCATTTAATTTGTCTATCTCGGTTTCCTCTTTTGTAAAACTGTGAAAACCGTGGTTCTGTTTATGGCATATGATTAGAGGTTTTTGTTTTAAAAGATCACTCTATTACAATTATGAATAATATATAAAAGGGGTTTGAACAATAATACATGTATAGGGGCAGCTGGGTAGCTCAGTGGAGTGAGAGTCAGGCCTAGAGACAGGAGGTCCTAGGTTCAAACCCAGTCTCAGCCACTTCCCAGCTGTGTGACCCTGGGCAAGTCACTTGACCCCCATTGCCCACCCTTACCAATCTTCCACCTATGAGACAATACACCGAAGTACAAGGGTTTAAAAAAAAATAAGAATACATGTATAACCCAGTGGAATTGCTTGTCAGCTCTGGGAGGGGGTGGAGAGAGAGGAGAGAGAGAACATGAATCGTGTAACCATGGAAAAATATTCTAAATAAATAAACCGATTTTTTTTTAAAATTCAAACTGCAATAATGATAGTACCTACCTCTATAGGTTTTTGTTAGGATCAAATGTGACAGTATTTGTAAAGAATTTCAAAACCCTTAAAGCGTTATACTAGCTATTGTTATTTCGAGGAAGTCTCTGATACAAGGGATAAACCGAAATTTTTCATGGTGTCATATTTTGAGGAGCTTCATTTTCTTTGGTTTCAGCATATTCCTCCCCTTGCGTCTCCTATTTGCAGCTAAGTTCATCTCCTTGAGGAGAGGAGAATTGCTATATTATGAAGTCGACAACAGAAACCAAGAGGAAAGGTGAGAGCACAGAAGAAGGGCAGAACAGAAAGAAGCAGAGGTTACAAAGGACAGCACTAGATCAAAGATCACACCACTTGATTTCTCTTTCATCTTTATTTTATTTTTATTTGCTTTTCTTTGTGAAAAGGACTTCATTTTCTCCTGTGTGAAAGCATTTTGCATTCAATACACCCAATTTGGAGTTTGGGGTCTTGAGAAAGAAATTAATTGATTTAAAGAATGAAGACAATTTTGCCCCAAATCAATGTGGGGAGCAACCATAGAAAAAGGAGCAAAAGAGCAGGCCTTAGATGATGTATGCCTCTTTTCTTAGTTGCTGAATGTTATTGTTGGAGGCAAATATCTCTCCTCATTGGTCTTTATAAAATGTCTAAGTGGGATCAGGTTGGGCAACAAGTTGGGAAGCAATGAGCTGGGTAGTAGTAGAAAGAATGGCGAACTTGGATTTGGATCTTTATTTAAATCCTAAATATTTATTTAAAACCTGGATAAGAACCTGAACCTCAGTTTCCTCATCCATAAAATCTGAAGAATTATGCTTGTTCTGTTTCATGAGGTTATTGTAAGAAGCTAAAATGAGAAAAATGGGTATGATTTTCAGAGCCAAACTTGGAATTCTAGCCCCTCAGATAAATTCAGTGATAGGGAGAAAGAGTGAAAAAATCCTGTGTACTGTGATTGGAAAACTCTCCTCTCTCCAGATCCCTGTGATTTAGGGGTCAAAGTTGGTCTAGACAAAACTTACCTCCTTCCCCTGCTACTATTCCATGATTTCTAATCCTCATCTACCTCAAACATATTGTGGCAAGAGAATTTCTGGCTCAGGTCTTCTCTTGCTGCCACTGTGATAAGAGAAAGACTGTGATAGGAAAGAAACTGGCTCAGACTTCCTACCACCACTATGATTAGAAGAGGACACTAATCTCTATTTTTGAGCTCCCAGACATTGTTCCTGGAAGTTCTAAAGTCACAACACCTGCGAAATCATGCCTGGGAAAGAAGCCACAGCTCTTGCTTTGACCCTGGCAGATGTCCAATCTTCCCCCTTCTGTTACTTGTTCCCAGACATATATACCCTTATCTTCTCCCGCTTTCTGTAAAATTCCACTTTTCTATGAAGCTTATATATTCACGTTCTATATAAGATTGCTGAAACTGATGCTCTCAGCTCTCTGATTTTTGAGAGAGATGAGCCTGAGCTCCAAGTGTAAATCAAATCTACAGATAGCTATCTCTGTATGTTAATTCAGTGATTGGCAGAAGTATCTAATAAATGGACCTTGAATGAGTTTACTCCCCTAGATATTCAGACCTGCTCTCCTGCTTTTCCCTCTTTTTCTATTATATCCATATGAACCCTCTTCTGTCCTTAACAAACTTCCCTATCTTAATCTCCTTCTTTTCCCCATGTTTCTTTCATCTTTCTGTACTCATGAAAAACAAACTCCAACAAAAAGTTGTCATTTCCCTGGCTACCATCTACAGAAGGTACATGCTTTCTTTCATGTCCCTTGTTCCTGTCCACTGTCTCTCCTCCTCTGATAGCCATTTATAAGGAACCCAGCTTTCTTGACCTCTCCAAAGACCTCATTTCCCATAACCTTTGAAAAGATACAGACCAATAAAAGAACATTAAACAAGGAGGAGGAAGCAGAAGTCCCTTGAGAGGAAATGTCCCTCCCCCAGATTTCAGCCCCTTTGAAAAAAAAACTTAGATTAACTACACTCATTACAGTTCCAGTAAAATGTTTTGTACCTTAAAATGCCATATAAAAATAAGTTGGGGGCAGCTGGGTAGCTCAGTGGATTGAGAGCCAGGCCTAGAGACGGGAGGTCCTGGGTTCGAATTTGACCTCAGACACTTCCCAGCTGTGTGACCCTGGGCAAGTCACTTGACCCCCATTGCCTACCCTTACCACTCTTCTGCCTTGGAGCCAATATACAGTATTGACTCCAAGGTGGAAGGTAAGGGTTTAAATTTTTTTTTAATTAAAAAAATAATAAGTTGCTTTTGGACATGTCGATCAAATAAAAAGGATACTAGACTTGGAAAAGAAACTCTGAGTCTGAATGATAGCTCTGATATTTACTAACTGGGTGACCATGGACAAGCCATTACATTAGTCTGTGTGAGTCCCAGTTTCCTCCTCTGTAAAATGGGTGAAACAATATTCTCACAACCAATCCCCTAGCTTTATTTTAAAGCTTAAAATAATAAATAAAAGTGAATTGTTGCTACTATTGATT
The DNA here is from genome assembly GCF_016433145.1 of Gracilinanus agilis. Classification (NCBI taxonomy): domain Eukaryota; kingdom Metazoa; phylum Chordata; class Mammalia; order Didelphimorphia; family Didelphidae; genus Gracilinanus; species Gracilinanus agilis. Next base: position 309,255,418 of record NC_058131.1, read on the forward strand.
GAGCACTGTGTATTCAGGCATAACTTAAATTCAGTATCTGGGTCAATCTGTCATTCTGAAACAAAATAGCAGCTTACAAAAGATTTGAAGTGACCATATCTTCTTTCTTCCTCCAAGGCATTCCTCCAAAGCTTATTTGTGACATGGAAGTGGTCCTTGGTTCTTAAGAGTTATGGAAGGTGAAGGAAAGTGATAAATGTTGGGGGGGGGTGGTAAAATTGGGACACTAATGTATCACTGGTAGAGTTGTGAAGTGATCCAAGCATTCTGAAGGCAAATTTGAATTGTGCCCAAAGGTCTATAAAAGATTGCATGTCCTTTGATCCAATAATACCTCTGTATCCCAGAGATTTTTAAAAAGTGGGAAAGGGCCTACTTGTACAAAAATAGTTATAGCTGCTTTTTTGTGTGATGACAAAGAATTGGAAACTAAAAGGATATCCTTCAGTTGGGGAATAGCTGAACAAATTGTAGCATATAATGGTATGGGAATACTATTGTGCCATAAGGAATTAACAGGATGATTTCAGAAACAGCTGGAAAGATCTACAGGAACTGAGGCAAAGTAAAATAAGCAGAACCAGATCATTATACACAGTAATGGCAATATTGTGGAATGATCAAATGTGATAGAATTTGCTACTAACAATGCAATGATCCAGGACAATTCTGAGAGACTTATGAAAAAGAATGCTATCCACATCCAGAGAAAGAACTGTTGGTATAGAAATGCAGATGAAAATATTTGATTTATCACTTATTTATTTGGGTATATGTTTTGGTTTTATAAAAATATTCACTTACAAAAATGAATAATATGGAAATGTTCTGGATGCTAATAAATGTATAACTCAGAAAAAAATAAACTTAATTTTAAAAAAAGTAATAGAAGCCAAAGACAAGCTCTAGCAGGTTGGGCAGGAAAAGCTCTGAGTGAAGGAAGTGTTTGTTGTCTGAGGGGCCAATTTAGATAAACTCAGAAAAGCTCATCACCAAATCAGCTGTTAGGGTGATTAATTTTTTGGTCAACAACTTATGAAGACCATCTATTATGGTATAAAATATATGTGATATGCACTAGTGATAGACCTGCCATATATACCAATCATAGCTCGTGAATGATCTCTTCTTCAATTTCATTTTTTAATGAAATATCTAATAATATTTTTAATATGTGAGTGAGGTCAAAAGTTGACAGAAATACTAATATTACCACCCACAACTAACTTCTCAATTCCACTCAAGGATTCTAATCTCACTTTTATATCCAAGGTCAAAAAATTTAAAGCTCTTCCTCTGCTATATTTTTTTCACAGAACCCTGAGAAGAATTGCCATTAGATGATGATAACTGTGGTAGTACCATTATCTTTTTTTTTCTTTTTTTTTTAAACCCTTACCTTCCTTCTTGGAGTAAATACTATATATTGGCTCCAAGGCAGAAGAGTGGTAAGGGTAGGCAATGGGGGTCAAGTGACTTGCCCAGGGTCACACAGTTGGGAAGTGTCTGAGGTCAGATTTGAACCTAGGACCTCCCGTCTCCAGGCCTGACTCTCAATCCACTGAGCTACCCAGCTGCCCCCCACCAATATCTTTTAAAATGTTCTCCCTCTCCTACTAACATGAATTTGGAAAATGCTAAGAAAAGATGACAAAGGTTTCAGGGCTCAAGATGTATCTGTCTCCCTTGACATAGCTTCTGAACAATCTCTGGTTGTGTGAAGGGGTAGCTTCCTGGTCAGTTAGGGACATAAAAGATCCCACCCAGGTAGGGGCAGGTCCCTTCTGAAGTGATTGAAGACTAAACTTTATACAGGTTGTAGATGAAGACAAAAGGAGCCTGGGTATATTGAAAAAGATAAGTGCTACCTTATGCTTGTGGCATACCCTTGCTACTTTGGGGTAAGTAAACATCATTTTGTAAACCATTCAATAGCCCACAAGTACCTCATTTTATCCTAAGTACTACTACTGTCAGATCTAGGTCAATCCCCAACATATACCTATGGCACTTACTTGAGTATTTCAAAGAGAGGTTTTGGACAAGACACACTAGACCCAAAAAATGTAAGGAATAGGGAAACTCTTAAGGGATTCTTGCCCCTGGCCAAGACTATATCCCTATTCAGCATTCATTAAGCACCTGAGAGGCAATGATTATGAAGTAAAAAAAGAACCATTTCTGATACAAAAATTATGACTACAGGTCCTGGGTCAAGTCATTTCACCTCTCAATGCCCCTGGAAAATTCTCTAAGAAAGGAGTTCTTAACCTTTTGGGGTATGTTCTGGACCCTTCCAATAGATCTGATAAAGCCTACAGACCCTTTCTCAGAACAATGTTTTTAAATGCATAAAACAAAATAAATAGGGCAGCTGGGTAGCTCACTGGATTGAGAGCCAGGCCTAGAGACGGGAGGTCCTAGGTTCAAATCCGGCCTCAGACACTTCCCAGCTGTGTGACCCTGGGCAAGTCACTTGACCCCCATTGCCTACCCTTACCACTCTTCCACCAAGGAACTAATACACAGAAGTTAAGGGTTTAAAAAATATAAATAAATAAATAAATAAATGAATGAATGAATGAATGAATGAATGAATGAAAGAATGAATAGATAGGATTATAAAAGGAACCAGTTATATTAAAATAAAGGTGAAAAAACTTTCCCTGTCCAATATCACAGATGTCCTGCAAATTATCCATATATCAAGGTTAAGAACCTCTGCTCTAAAACTATTAAATTGCAGAATAGCTAAAGGGCTACATTAGCAGGAGTTCCTAATTGGGGAATTCTCTATATTGATGAGATCACAGGCCTGGTCAAAAACAAAAAAAAAGGAAGCACCTACTCTGTGCTACATACCGATAACATAGAATAAAACCAAAGCTCCCCATAAGCTCTAATTCAACTAGAGGAAGAAGAGAGTTAAACACATATACAGATAAGTAAATCCAAGGTAATTTCAAAAGGTAAAGTATGTGTTTGGTACAAGGCTTCCCAGCAGCAGCCCAGAGTCCATTCATTCTCCCTTTGCCACCAACATGAGCACACAGAGGACTTCCTTCCTCAAGATGGCTGCTGCTAAGCTCAGTTTATCAGGCCGAACCCTATAACTGACTGCTTTTTAAAGTTAGTTGCCTAATGATAAGTTCAGTTTTTGGACATGTTCATTTTTTATATGCCTAGGAATCACAGAGGTACAAATGTCTAGCAGGTAATTGATGGTACATGATTGGAACTCAGGAGAGATGAGGACTGGATATGAAGGAAAGAAATAAACATTAATTTCTTGTGCCAATAAAAAATTAATAAAGTGAGTTGCCTATTTGACTATCAGTTTGTATTTTTCTTTCTAGATTTCTTAATCAATTTCTTTTACTCTGATAAAAACTGAAGGAAATCTTAGGAAGAGGAATATTCCTATGCATTGACCAACAAGAAGTGAGTCTTCATTTTATAAGGTAAATAATAAGATCAAGGACATCTGAGAAACTTGGGGACTCCATTTTTTTCCTTTAAGCCCTTGGACAACACTATGGAGAAAATTCTCTTCTCCCTGCCTGCTGACTTGGAGCAGGATTTTATATCTTCATGTTTGATCCTTACTTAACTCTGCTAAACTGAAATCTCTCTTCCAGCGGAATCTTCATTTGTCTTTTAATTAATTAATAATTTGCTCTTATTTGTCAACTTCGAACTAGCCTTCTGTTTAACTCTTTGACTGGAGGTGACTCTTGCCAAACCCTGTCATGGGATGAAGGGGGCAGTGAGAAGCTGTGTGAGTATAATAGTTGTCAGACCAACACTCCCGTCAGAAACTTTGGCTTCAGTTCCTGAGTCTGTCAAAGATTCACCCTTTCTGATCCACAGACCTCTGCTCCTAGGCTCGATAGATTTTTTGAAATGATACTACTTCCCCCCTAAATCTATAGCATTGCAAGAATATTAAAACCGCTTGCTGCCTTCTCATATTGCACATATTCTCAACATGTGTTATGAAATGTGGAGCCCAACAAACACAGGTTGTAACTTTAAAAGCACGAAAATCAGGAAAGGGAACATTTCAAGATTCTCATAGCAACATTAACTCATTCACTTTGCACATATGGGGTATTTTGGATACTAGTAGGTCTTCTCTATATATATAACTTATTATACAGTAGGTGCAACTTGGGAAAATTGATGTTGCTATAGGAACACTGATCAAGGCTAGCTTCCATAGTGAAAAGGGAAAAGGAACTTTTCCACATTTCCTTACTCATTCACTTCAGTGTTCAGGTTTGAAGGAGGAGGAAAGTGCAAATGAGTCACAGTATAAACCCCACTACAGGGGGACTCTCTGCTAAGAGGATAGACAAACATTTCTGCCTCCTGAACCCAAAGAACACAGAGTCTTACCAAGGAAAGAGAGAAGCAGAACCAGGCATTGGCACATTGAGAAAACATTTCCTTTTATAATTGCTACTCTACTGTTTAGGGGAAGACCCTTGACCATCCAAAGTTTCAACGGACTGAAGCAAATGGTGATTCCCTTTGCAGTCCTTGCTTAGACTAGGGAGGTCGTAGTCTCAATAGTCTGCCCTGCTCCGTCAGAATCTGAACGCTTGTGTTCAGTTCTGAGAAACATGCTTTAGGAAAAACTTTGATTGGCTAGAGGATGTCCAGAGAAAGCCAATGGGAGAAGGGCATTGAGTTCCTGCAATAAAGAAATTGTTAAAATGCAGAATGTTTAGCCTAGAAAATAGAAGACTTGTGGAGGATGTGATCACTATCTTCAAGTATTTAAAAGACTTTCAGGGCATAGATCTGTTCTGCTTGGCTCTAGAGAGAAGAACTAGGAACAGTGGGAGAAAGTTTAAGGAAGTACATTTAAACTTAATATAAAGAACTTCCTAGAAATTAGAACAATCCATAATTTTGAATGACCTGCCTTGGGAAGTTGTGGGTTTTCCCTCATTGAAGATCATTAAGGAAAGGCTTAATGCCAAGTAGATTGAAGGTTGGAATAGGAGAGGAAATTTCTTGTTCAAGTACAAATTGGATTAGATAGTTTCTGAATGTCCTTCCAGGGACAGGTAGGTGATGCAGCAGATAAAGTTCCAGGCCTAGAGTCAGGAAGAACTGAGTTCAAATCTGACTTCAGATACAGTACCTGTGTGGCTCTGAGCAAGTTACTTAACTTGGTTTGCCTCAGTTTCCTCATCTGTAAAATGAGCTGGAGAAGGAAATTGCAAAGCACTCCAGTATCTTTGCCAAGAAAACCCCATATAGGGTCACAAAGAGTCAGGCACAACTGAACAAGAAGAAGAATATCCCTTCAACTCTGAGATTATGTAATTTTCTTGATATCTTACAAATAACAACAACAAAAAGTCCACTGGACACTGCATACATACTGGAGACAAAGTATAATGTTGTCCCTGAGGTTGTGATATGTCAACATATTATAGAGAAAGTAGCACTACAGCATAGTCCTAGTATTTCCAGGAAATTCTTCCCTGGCTGGGTTCTAAGGCAAACCTTCTTTCTTCTGAAGCCCACACTGTATGTAGCAGGTGATATTATGATGAAATTCCACAGCAAACATTACAGACTGATGCCTACAGTTACAACCTTCTTTTTCACTGAAACTATACACATTATAAGGGCTGAATTACTATAGGCAAATCATCCTCACATAGTGATTTGGGTGATGATGGGAGGACCTCCACTAAAGTATTACTCTAGATACATCATGGCAGTGTGGAGGTGACCCTGGGTTCTAAAGCTTCAGCCAGTGGAGTATAAGGTCTGGGAAATCCTCCCAGACAGGAGAGGCTTTAAGTATGGCCTCAGGCTAGCTGTCTATGGCCAGCCTAATGAATTTCGTAGAGGCGCAGAACCATGTTATCCATGAAATGATGATCTGTTCAGACCCAGAAACTTTCCAAGACCATATGCTGTATTATAGAGGTATTTTCTTCTTTTTCAATGAAGGTAATATGTATTACTAAAGAAAATACCAATTCTTGATGGCAGGAAGGTAGTCTAGTAAATAGAGCTGGACATAGAATCAGGAAGACATGAGTTCAGCTAGCTGTGTGACCCTGAGCAAGTCACTTAAAAATATATTTGCCTCAATTTCCCTAACTATAAAATGGGGTTAATAATAGCTCCTGAATTTCAGGGTTGTTGTGAGGATCAAATGAGATAATACTGTAAAAAAACATAGTGCCTGTCACATAGTAGTCCCCTTCCATCCCTGCTACCTACCTATCAAATGTGGCAACATATAAAATCACTTTCCAAACCTTGTGGATTCTATAAAAATATTAGTTGTTGTTGTGATGATGATGATGATGATGATGATGATGATGAAGATGATGATGATTAAAGAAGGTATAGGAGATTTGTGAATTGTACTCACCTGGTTTCTGCTCTCTCCTCTCTTATGTCCCACTGCTACTAGCATCTTGTTCTTTAGCAGTTTCTACTGCAGCCAGAAAGAAAGAAAGAAAGAAAGGAAGGAAGGAAGGAAGGAAGGAAGGAAGGAAGGAAGGAAGGAAGAAAGAAAGAAAGAAAGAAAGAAAGAAAGAAAGAAAGAAAGAAAGAAAGAAAGAAAGAAAGAAAGTCTAAGATGTAAGGGAGGGAGCAATTCAATTTAACTCATTGTAGTTCACCTCAATAATTCATTAAGCATCTAGTATGTGCAGAGACGGAGAAGAGAGCCAAATCTAAGTAACCCTGTCTTTAGGGAGCTTGCATTCTACCTGGCTGAAAGAAATGGGAGAGGGAGAAAGGTTGACTTCCTTAGCACTCTTAAGGTTCTGACAAGAATGATGTCCCTTCTATCTGTGCCATTTCCCCCATCCATTCCAATGCCAATCTCTACTTTCTCCCCCAGAGCCAGGGAAGAGAAACTTTCCCAATTTCCCTTTGAGTGTAGAAAGTTTTCCTTTTCATTATGCATTTCAGGCACGTTCCCTCCCCCCACCGTGACAGGGAAAGGGGCTGCTGCTACCTACAGCTGCTGTTTTGCATTTCATTTGAAGCTGTATAGACTTTAAAAAAATATATAATAGTAAAGTGGAATATCTAAATGCTTCCAAGTCCACTCAGAACCGAGCTGCATGCTAAACACTTTAACCACTTGGCTATGCCTGAATCCGGGAGATGCTGGGGCGGCAAGATGCATCTGCCTTCTACAGAGGGGGCCCGAATTCCATTAGCATGCTATTCATTCCAGTACAGCTAAGATAGTCTGAGCAGTTAAAAGAAAGGTGGATTTGCAGAAGTCTTAAACAATTTACCAAATCTCACATCACAGAGCAGCAAGAGGAATGACATTAAAAAAAAAAAAATTTACATGTTTCTGACCTCCAACTAAATGGGCATTGGTTCACGTGACAATAGGGAGGGCACCTGCCGTGACATCCTCTGGGTTAACAAATTAATCACAAATAGCCAAAGACCTAAATCATATTTCATTGAGTCATTTTTTTAATAAGACTCCCGAATTGCTCAGGGCTTATTAAATCCATTGTTGTCCCCGTTGTTTGTTAAGAGATTATCTTTTTGTTCCTTTAGCCCTCTTCAGCTGAAGTCTGGTATTTTTAACTCCGATCTGTGGTCTTCTTGTGAAACGAAACAGTTGGCTATGCCGACAGCTGGTGTTACGGTTCCCTCCCGCTCGTCCAAAGAGTCAGCCTTCTGCAAAAGCTCAGAGCAACTCCCGCACATGCTCCAAATATGTGCCTTTCTCTTCCTCCAGGAGGTTCTCCGGGGGAAGGGAGTGCCTTCCCAGGGCTATGAGGTAACTGCAGACATTTAGAAGGGAAATGACCTATCTCTGAGGCTGTCCTATGGCAGGGCAGGATGTGCCTGAAGTAACATCACAGGCTCCCTAGTTCACTTTGAGGTTGAGAACTTCCAGGCCCACATGCATCAGCATCATCAAAGGGCCTTTATGGAGCTCCCACCTGTACAGGATAACAGTAGAACGTTCAAGCCCAAAGGAAACTTAAAGGTCATCAAATCCAATTCTCCCACCCCTCAGGTTTACAGAGTAAGAAACTGAGAACTCGGCAAAGGTGACTTGCCCAAGGCCACACAGCTATAACAGCAGCGCTGGATCTCAAACCCATTTCTTCTGACACGGAGTCCATCGTCCTTCCCTCAACTTCTGTTATTGTTCAGCAGGTTCAGTCTATGCCCTGCTACTAAACAAACCATATTCAAGAGAGCTTGTCCCACTTTCAGACCACTTTTAGTCGTCTAGAATTTCACATAAGATGATTGCTATTAGTTAAGATTTCAATCACGGCTAGCCTAAAGACAAATGAGTGCTTTATGCGTCACCACTGTATGTGTGGCAACTTCTATCTAGTTAGGGTACTGGCCTAGTAGGTGATCTGCCCAGGATCACAGGCGGCGGGGAGAAAGTTGGTTCCATTCCTTGAAGGACTTGGAATTTCTAAGTACAGATTTTTCCCCAAAGAAATGTGATGCTTAAAAATTGAAACTCATTTAACTATCGTGGCTTTATGAAGATAGGAAGATAATTTTGCACTTTTAAGGCTGTTTCTTTAACCAATCAATAACGGTGTATCAATGAGCAACATTTATTAAATATCCACTATGTGCAAAGAATGGCCAAAGAAAATGATTCCTTCTCCACAATCCAATGCCTGACTGAAGATTGTGACTAAAACTATAGAATGGTAGAACTTGAAAGGGTCGTTCAGTCCATTTTACAAGTGAGAAAATAATAGAAGTTCATAGAAAAGGAATGAAATGGTCAACTGGCTAGTTATTTGAAAGACAGGCACTAGGTCCCAGGAATCCTGACATTTAATCTAGTGAATTTTTTTTTTTGCTCTATCACCATATTCCTGAACCTAGAAATAAAATGGTGATCAATGTGGAAATCGATGCTTATGCTGGTCTCCATGTGGGATAAAAGTCACAATATCTATTGAGGTTCAAATGCTAACATTCTTCTACACATTCAAGAACCCCTATCAGAACCTGAGGAAAGATACAACAGTGTGGGGGCCTCTATTGAACTCCCTGACTTCTAATAAGATTCCAGTGGAAAAGCTGGGAGGGATGCCAATGGAGACTGATCCCTCTGTAGCCTCAAGGAAGATGTGATGAGTATTCCATTGCAGGACAGAATGGCCTGAGGTGAATGATTTGCCTCCTTTTTTGCTAGTTATAGGGCTAGGAAAAATGATCTCTCTCTGTCCAGAGCTCTATCAACTAAACTGCACAGACACCATTAGTGTTGGAAGCATCCATACGAAATTATGGAATTTACGATGGTTTTGTCTGGGAAATTGTTCATTTCTGATCGGAAGTTCTATTACACATGAATTTAATTCTAAACAGTGTTACCAACAGACCCAAATGATTTACATTTTAAGCAATCTTCTTTCATTATCTCATATCTTGTCGGGTAGCAAAAGATGGATTTTATGTGCTTCTATCGTAGGAAATGATTAATATGTCTAAATGGGATGTCTTTCAAGACGCCAGCTGTTATGGTACGGCAATCCCATCTTTCAGATCTTGCTTCAATGGACAGGTTTGAGATCAGAGATCAGAGAAAGGGCAATTGGGATGACAGCTCACACTGAAAAAAAATTCCAAACTTTTCTTAAGTCTAGTCTAAAGAAAGCAAATATTTCCATCGAGGCTACTGAACATCAACTATTTGGCGCCCAAATACTGCTTCCCTCTCCCAACCTTGAACTGCTAATTATTAAATGTCACCAAAGATGAAACATACATAAAGATAAGAAAAAAAGATTAACCTTATGGGAAAGAAAGAGCTCAGGAGGGGGAGGGTCACACACAATTATCTTCTCTTTAAAACATCCTTAACCCATGACAGCCAACCATCAGGCATAACAAAAATAGGATTCTCTTGATTAATAGCTAATTAAATACTTTTTAACAAATTCTCCCCTTGAGAATCAGTTCAAAACAAATATTTGGACAGATTTTCCCTTCCTCACCCCTCCTTATATACACCAGTAAATTCCTTTACCCAAATATTAGGGTGTAATCAGAGAGAAATTCAGTTCTTTGTTTCTTTGGCCAAAATTTAAAAGGCAAGAAAAAGGAACTATTGCATTGAGGAAGGTAGAGGCATCATTATAAAGAGAAAAGGAAATGCAAGTAATTTGAATCAGGAATCTTTAATTCAAAATGCCAGACTAGTGTTTTTTTTTCCCACAAGCAATCATTTAGACCCTGAGAAATAGCAATGGTAAAATGGAAAACACAATGGATTCCAAACCAAAGCAATCCGAGTCCAAATTTAGACTCTACTATGTACTAGCTATGTGACCTTGAACAAATCGCTTAACCTCTATGACCCTCATTTTCCTCATCTGTAAAATGGAGCTAATAATATCCCCATTATCTACTAGTGGACATTTCAAGAAAAGGAACTTTGTAAAACCTCAAAGTGATATGTAAACATGAACCACTATAATTATTCAAATCACAGAGTAAAAAGTCAATGAGAAAAAGAAAGATATCCAAATAATCTGACCTCCAGAGTTTATGAGATTTGAAATAAAAAATTCATATCAGAGAAAAAGAGAAATAATATTAGCAGCAGAAATCCTGCTGATCCTTAAAACTGGCTCTGCTACGTCGGGATGGCCCAGGAGCACTGGACAAAAATAACTAATTACCAGCAGGGTACACAAAAGCAAATTTAGTTGCAGAATGTGAATTTCATTTCTGCTTGTTCTCTTTGGGGAAGGGGGACAGTGTCCTTGAAGCTGGGCCCACGGTGACCCAGACCCCCTTTAGAAATTGCTCGGTTTCCCTACCTTTCATGGTATCTTTAGAATCAAGGCTACAAACTGCATGAATAGCAAGTAATTCAATTAACTATATGGTCTGAGATGAAAAAAAAAAGGGCCATTTTGCTAGCACCAGTGGAGCTCGAGTTTAACCCTGGTGCTCAGGAAATTCCCAAGCCAGGCGGCATATTAAACCAGCTCTTCAACTTAAGAACAATTACTGTCATTTATCAGCCTGAATAGCAATAATGCTCAAATCGACAGCTTTCAAGAGGCAAAAAGCTAGCTAGGTGTAATGAGATGCAAAGCCAAAACACTCTACATTCTGAACTGTCTCCATCCCATCAATACATCTCCTACTACCTACAATTTATCAATACAAATGTGGTGTCCAATGAAGGCAGGACCCAGAAGATAAATATGAACAGGGTGGGGGAAAAAAGGTTCAAGAATGTTTGAATTTTAAAATGATGAAGTACAGATCACATTCTTAAAGCATTTTACATGCAGTGACCTGATCACATCACGCTCTATTCTGAGAGAGGCAACCGCAATAAGAGAATCTTTCTACCCCAAGGTTGCAGGCAGATGCTGTTTTTATTCCTCTTTCTATTCCCAGAGTATTTCACAAATGGAAGCATGGACTTATTTAGATAGAGTATAAAAAATAATAACAGCTTCTTGGATTTCTGAAAAGGCTCTCTTCCTAATCATTTCCACATCCAGTCTTTCATTTCATCCTCGTGATACCAGTGTGCCCCTGGTGTCTCCAAGACTTCTCCAAACCTCCAAGCCAGCCTATGCAAGTGGGACAAACACAAGTCCTACTTAACTGGGAGGTCTTCATAAATGAGTCACTGGGTGTCCTGTGTGCCTGCTGCTCCAAAACCAACTTGCCTAAATCCAGAGACACATAGTTAAGCTCCTCTCCAGTAGGGAATCCACCAAATATGGAATTATTTCAGCCCCAGCAACTTATGAAAACCATCTACTGTGGTAGAGAGGGACTGTAATCTACCTTGGTGAAAGGACTAAGTTCATCAGTTAAATCAGGCATCTTTTAAGTAGCCCTAAGAGTTAAAGAAAGAGGATACTATTATCACCACTTTTACAGAAGGCAAAACCAAATCACATGGATGCGGCATTTCATAGTTTATAAATTGGCTTTCCTCAAAGCATATCTAAGAAGTAGTCTATGATTATCCCCATTTTGTAGATGAGGAAAACAAGGCTTAGAAGCTCCTTTATCTGTCTAATAAGGATTGAAATAGCTGATCTCTGATATACTATATGCTATAAGTCAAATATACTATAAGAATTTATGAATAAAAGGAACAGAAAGGGTCAATAAAAATGTTAATCCGTTTGAATGCTCAGGCACATAGACTTCAACATCAGTATTTCTTTGCTCCACCCTCTGGTCTAATATTTGTGGCCTCCTAGTCTTATATGACTCCCTTGCTTCTGACTGATTGCTTTCCTTGACCTTCATTCTCTTTCTTCTCCTCCTCCACACACACCCTGAATCCAACTTGCACCTCATGTCTTTGCTCCAATATTCTAATATATCCCTAGTGATTATAAACAAATTTCATTCAATTCAATAAACATTTATTAAATAACTACTGTGTTCCAGGTGCTGTTGGTACCTACCCTTAAGGAACTTACAATCTAACAAGGGAGACTTTATGCAAACAAATATATAGAAAGCAAGATAAATAGGAAATAAGTAACAAAAGAAAGAACAAATGAACTCAACATTCCAAGTACCAGGAATAACTCTGGGAGTAATTTAGGTCTTTCCCAGGTTTTTTTCCTTTTTTTTCCTTTTTGTTTTATTTTTAAACATTCCTACTCTTGCAGCAAGCCTCTTCAGGCCTACACAGCTGCATTTGTGTCAACACTCAGATTACAACCCTCCTTACAGCAGTCTTAACAACTTTCCAATGAACTGGAACTTTGGTTTGCAAAAGTTCAGCCTTTAGGCAATCTTGCTTTTTTTTTTCTTTTTTAAGCTGATTTCAAAAAGAAGTCAACCTTATATACTAGAATGGGAAATTGAATAAAGCATCCTATACTGGGACTTCTTAACCATATTTTTCTGTTGTAGACTCCTTTGGCAGTCTGGTGAAACCTATAGAGGCCTTCTCCAAATAATGTCTCTAACTAAGTGAAATAAAATACACAAGATTACAAAGGAAACCAATTACATTTTTAAAAAGATTTAATTTTTCCCACCCAAGTTCACGTGCCTCCTACAATCTATTCACATTCCCTCCTGTGGATCCCAGGGTAAGAACTTATGCCCAATGCTTTAATTTTAAAATTAAAAAAAAACCTGTATATATTTTAGATAGTTAATAAAGTTGCACCTTTCCAAGCATCATGTCTCCTCCAATTCTTCATCTTGAAACAAAAAATGACCCTAGGTTTAGAGTCAATCAGTTAAGGTAAAGCACAAGCTCACATTAAATTATGAGCTCCTTAAGAGTAGGCACCATCTTTTGCCTTTCTTTGCATCTCCAGTGCTTGGCAGAGTAACAGGCAAATACTAGATGCTTAAGATATGTTTCCTGACTGAGGTACTGAAAAGGTCTGGCAGGTTCTATTAAGTCCAGTGAAGGACTAAGGAGTCTATCACCCGAAGATCCGTTGAGCTCAGAAACTAATGCCAGGATGTTGGCTACCAGGTGATTCTTTTATTTATTCAATAATTCATTTGTTTGTGGGTTGATGCGGACATGATTCAGGATATAGACTCGAAACAAAACCAATGCAACTATCAATAATATGGAAATAAGTCTTGATCGATGACACATGTTAAAACCAGTGAAAATGTGCGTAGGCTATGGGGGAGGATAAAGGGGAAAGTAAGAACATGAATCATGTAACCATGGAAAATTTTTCTAAAAAATAAAATATTAAAAAAAATAATTCATTTGTTTACTTATTTACTTATTTGGTCTCTGGGAATCATGAAAACAATTCAGAGCCTTAGTTCTCCCTCATCAATTCCCAACCCATTATTTGGTATTTCCTTTATGAGTGTAGCACTTGGACTATATACCCACACAGACACACAGACACACACACACCAGCGCATGTGGCCCCAATATATGCTATAAGTTTACATCCACTCAAAGAAATAGCTCACAAGTCCCACTGATATTTTTTACTTTTTTTTCTAATATGGAAATCCTCAATTTTTCTATAGCAGCTATAGTGTGTGACTGTGTGTCTCTATGTGTGTATTAGAAGAAGTGGATGAACCTGAGTACTATGAATTTGGGGGAATCATCTCCCCAGATAAAGAAAAAGTAATCCTGAGACCAAAGAAATAGAATTATGAAGTTTGTACTCCACTTCCATCCCTATTGGCAACAACAGGATAAAGAAGAATGATTGTATTTTTAAAGGGGTCTCCACCATTTGAGAGATTTCCTGTCAAAACAGAGAATCCCAACAAGACTATTCTCAGAGAAATATACTTCCCACAGGAACAAACCTGACTTTTAGCAACTCCTTTGACCCCATAGTTTGCATACTTCCCCATTTCCTTTTCTGCCTTAGGAATGTCACTGACTGGCTGTGTACTCTGAAACTAAAAAACCTGAAAAACCCAATCAGTCCTCTAAGAAACTAAAGCTGCAACTAGCCTCAGTAGTCTTTCTTAGTACACTAAGACATTTCTTTCCTTTCTAGCTTCTCACTTTTTGACTCCCAGTCTTACATACGTGATGGTGAGTTCTAAGATCTCCCTTGGCCTCTGAAGAAACTCACGATGGAAAACTCCCATAACATTGCACATGAGTATGTATATGTGTGTATACATGTAATTTATATAATACATATGTATTGAACTTATATAATGTCTATATCTGTACAGACAGTATTTATTTACTTACCTATTTCTGAGTTCATGCTTCAGCCCAACAGAAATGTAAGGTCCTTGAGGGCAGGAACTATTTCATTTTTGTGTGCTCTTAATAGGGTTTCTGGAACACAGTAGGTATTAAATAAATGACTGTTAAACAAATGGATGGGTGAAGGGAATACCCATCTATGATATTATGGATCATTTGAGATGAATTGAAGTAATGAAGCTGTGAAATCTTCTCCCTCTCCTTAAAAAAAACCCACCTTTATTAAATTAGAACATCCTCTCTCACTCTCTCTCCTTTGCTGAATTTGGCTGAGTTACAAGAAATACATAAACCAACACGAAATGAAATCAAAACACCGATTGGCAGAATGTTCTTTGAAAGAAACACCAGTAGCACAGGCTCTGGAAAATGTTACAACCTGTTCCAATCTGCTGCCTTAACAAAAGAGGAAAGAATTCCAAGCCCTCCCACACAAACAGGGAAAAAAGTTTGGTAGGCTTAAATAGCCTCAATGTTGCTAGTGAAAAGAGCCTCCCTATTCCTTTCTAAGACAGGCAGTCTTTAATTCAGCCTCCTGGGCCACAATGCTGGAAACATCTTTCCCCAAGAAAGATCAGATGCTCTTGTAAAGGAGATTACTGAGAAGTTTGGAAAATCCTGGGTTTTCTGATGACTGATTGTTGACACCAATTAATAACAAATCTCATTGTTATTAAACCAGTAGATTTTCCAAGAGTATGAAGAGGACCGTCAGGATCATCTTCATCTTTCAGGTGAAGGAATAGATGGAATGGCCCTTCTAGAGGGCTTTGTGAGTCAGGGATGGAAAGAGGAATATTTTAAAAGACTGAGGATATTTCTTGACCTAGAGATTCTACTGCCCTCAATCATGGCACACTACCCGACTTTGGCCAAAAATGTACACTAAAGAAAGTCTCATACATGGAAGCAGATGTGGTATGATGCAAAGAGAAAACTGGACTCAGAGGCAGATTTCTCTCTGCAACTAAATTTTCATGTCTTCAAAATGAGGAAACGGGAATGCATAATCTCTTAGTCCTAGTGTGGAGAGAGAAGATGAATATAAGGGTTATGAATTTGGGGGAAACATCTCTTCTCCTGATAAAGAACATTGAAAGGGCAAAGAAACAGCTAGAGGGTTGTGTCAATAAAAGACCTTCAGTCTATAATTTATTCCTATCCTTATTGGAAACAACAGAATGAGTCAGTCGATAAACATCTATTAAGCACCTACTATGTACTAGGCACCCTGCTAATCACTGTGGATCCAAAGAATATCAAAAGATAGTCCCCTATAGGAGGGGGAAGTCAGGGGGGGGAAGGGAAAAGTAAGAGCATGAATCATGTAACAATGTTAACTTTTCTAAAAAATAAATATTAAATGTTAAAAAAAAAGACAGTCCCCATTCTCAAAGAGCTCACATTCTAATGGGGGAGACAACATGCAAACAACTATGGAAAAGCAAACTTTATGAAGGACAAACTGGAAATAAGAAAGAGAAAGCATTAGAATTAAGAGGGACAAGGAAATACTTCCTGGACAGTGGGATCTTAGTTACTTGTATTAATTTCTGGCAATAAAAATATTTCTGTGTGACATGTAATATGGCATGTGTTGTCAACAAAGTTATTTGGATTTTCAAACACCATAGCCTATACCCCAAAGGACCTAGTTTTTTTCCTTATGGGTAATTTGCCTGCAACTCTAGGAGCTACCATTTGCAATTCAATGGAATCATAGGTAATGGAATAGATAAAGTGATAAATCTTTCTGCAAGGGAGTTAGATGAGGAAAGTAAATAGATACCATGAGATAGGCAGTAAAGATACTTTTCTTTAAAATATAAATATAAATAAAACTTATATAACTTATAAATATAAGTAAAACTTCATTAAAATAAGAATATAGAATTTTTCATTCTACTCCATACACTCCATAAGAAATGAATAAACAGAGGAATCCTGGTAGCAAAACGAAAAATAAACAACACCTAGTTTAAGTGCTGTCTTGGCTGAATTTCAATTATGATAACTTACTGCATTATTTAACTTTACAGAGATTTCAGGTATTGAAAAGCAAAGTTCAACTCAATTTGTTGGGAATCTGCCTAACCATACATAAACTTTTTACAATGTAACCCAAAGTCTAAGACCAAGTGTTAGCCTTCCATGAGCCATGTTTAACCCAGGAGATGTCTCAAGCCACATCTTCGGGGCTCATTTTGCCCAGGAGAGAAATTCCTCTATAAATCTCAAAATATACCTTGAACATAGATCTCCCCTGAAGTAGGTAAAAAGATCAGTAACAAAGTATATAAGGAACAGGACAATCTTTATTTCATGGATCAGATGGAACACAGAAACCCATAAACAATTATCTAATTCATCTACTTCAGTGAGTTCTACCTTCCCCACTGGGACTCATACAATTATCCACCTTTATAATACTACCATAAGAATCTGTACTGCACCCCCAAAAGAAATAAAGTGGATCTCTAGAGGCAACCCCAACTTTCCACTGAGTCCCTTCTTGCGGTCAGGGACCCATATATTCCCCAAGTCTTATAGCATTTCCTAAAGGTTTGAGCTTCCCTCTAAAAGCAATTGCATCTAGTAAAGTTAGACCATTAACTTCTATCCCCACTCCCTTCTTATAGATGCTGTACTATTCAAATTACTAAGAGTAAAAATGGAAATTTTATTTTGCCCTTTTATATCTTGGTTGAGTTCCTTGCTGCTCCTCCAGCTGCAGGGTCATATGCATGATCCTGCTGTCCCCAAAGGATTAGAACTGCCAGAGAATTCCCCCTTCTCCCCCAAGAGCAAAGGTTCTTAGCCTTTTTTGAGTCATGGACCTCTTTAGCAACTGATGAAAGGGACTCCTCAGAATAATGTTCTCTAAAGACATGAAATAAAATATATAGGACTAAAAAGGAATCCAGTTATTTTGAAATGAAGATCTATTTTTTCCCACCGAGTTCACAAACCCCCTGCAATTGATCCATGAACCTTGGGAGCTGGTGGGGGAGGAACCTCAAGTTAGGAACCTGTTGTGGAAATTTCCCAGCTTGGGTTCCATGGGAGACCAAGGAGACGGTCACCTACCATGAAGTCTGCAAGACTAAGGGGTCAAAAATTAAGAAATCAACTAGAAAAGTCTTTCTTAGCAGGCCAAGGAGACTACTTAGACTCATAGCAGCTTAGGGTACAGATTTGGGTTTTTTAGATTCTTATACTTGCTTAAAATATACAGCCTATCAGCTGCATTCCAACAGATAGGAGATGGGGGAAAATGTAAAAGCCTTGGAGTTAGAGGAGTTAAGAAAGATTACACAGCATCTTTAGGGAAATGCATTTCTTTTAGTAAACTCTAAGACAGGGAAGGTCACCTCTATCATAAAATCAGCCTGGTTACTAGAAAGAAGAATTTAGTACAACTTGAGGGTTTCTTCTTGACACAACTACATACAAAAAAAGTACTCATGTTCATCTTCTTCCTCCATAAATCTCTGCTTTAGAAGACTAAGTCCCCACATTCTCCAGGAACTCAACATTAATCAGGAAAGTTCTCTTCTAATACCTAGGAAGATAGGTATGTGGTTCTTTTCTCTCTGGCAGCCACATGGTTAAGAGGTTTTGTCATTGCTTCTTGCTGCTAGGGATGTCTCCTTGGGATATAAAGGAAGGATGACAGGGAGATACATAATGTTTTTCTCCACCTTCTTGTTCCCTACTCCCAGATCTATGGTCATATTTCTTAGGATCTTCTCCCCAGAAAGGGCCACTGTAAAATGAAGACTCCCTCTTATAGGTCCAACACAAGGAGTTACCACCAATTCTTAATCAATTTGCCTACAATCACTAATATTTAACAATTCATTTTCAAAGGGGATAATTAAGGCATGTTCCAGTAAACATCCCCCAATTTCTTCAGGATTGTTGGTTGGCAATGGAAATGTCCTGCATCAATACAAATTTATTAAGCACCTACTATGAACCAAGCATTATAGTAGGTGTTGGGAATTAAAACAACAAATAACAAAATAACCTTCCTTAAGTAACTTGCATTCTTTTGGGGAACAATATTATATACACATATAAATTCATACAAAAAGACGTGAATGTGAAAACAAGGCAATGAGATGGGGTAGCATTCAGTATAGGAAGATACAATCAAAATCTCTAACAAAGATGCAGGTCCCTGAAAACTCATTTGTACTCATTTGAGCTTCTTTGGACTTTGGAGATTTGCAGCCCTCCACTCTCTGCCCACATCTGAAAATAAGGCATGAAGATCCATAGTTTTAGAGCTGGAAGGGACCCAGAGATCATCAAAACCAACATCTTCATTATATAGTTGAGGAAACTGAGACGGGAGAAGTTAAGAGTTGTTGGGGTGTTTCTCTCTATCCAGTCTTTTTCTAGAGAACTCAGTTTTTCGTTTCTTTCCCTTAGGGTCAGAACTGAAAAACTCAGCAGAAAACTTAGCAAGTGCCCCCTAAACAACCAAATAAACAGTAGGTGCTTAACAACCATTCCTTGAATAAAGGAAAGAATAAATAAAAGACTCCCAAAGAACCGCTCACCAAACAGGGCTTCAGTTCGCTCTGCTCAGCAACTAGCTATCAGTCACTCAAGTCACCCCCTCACCCTTTCTAAGAGATGATGGCTGGTGTGAAAGCTCTTTGCATATAATCACCAAAGATTACTAATTAACTCACCTCTGTAGCTTCTGCAGTTTTTAACATTTTACAGTTTGGATCTGCTGACAGAAATGGTTTCAAAAACAGACTATTCTTAAAGTGGTCAGACCTTTTTCTACCTGAAATTTTTTTTAATAGATTAGTTTTTCAAACAGTGTTTTTTACACAGTCATTTCTTTACATCTTGCATTTGTATGAAATAATCTCTTTCAAGTCAAACCCCATGGAGTATATGACTACTGAGGGTCTCTTCTGTGGAAAACCTAGAAAGTCAAAATAATAGGTTTAGACTTTATCTCAACTTTGCAACATCAAGGTGGTACAGTGAGTAGAAAGTCAGGCCTGGAGTCAGGCAGATCTGAGTTCAAAACTGATCTCAGACACTTACTAGTTATCTGAAACTGGACAAGTCACATTCTTGTGGGAGAGCTTTAAGGTAAAACCCTGGATCTCTAGACAGGTTGCCCTTGCCAAGAATGATGGACTCCAATAATTAGTTTGAAAATAAAAAGAGAACTGTATGAATTTGGAAGAAATGTTGAATAACTAGGTGACAGGTGCAAGAGTGGACACTGCCTCCTAGAGGAGATGGGTTCTGGGCTTCTTATACATTTTAGACAATAGGGGCTTCACAACCAGTGATGAGGAGGTTGGATGAGGTTAGGCAGAAGTGGGGGGATGTTTGTCACCTGACCAAGGATGGAATGATATTTTGTGTCCCAAAGACACAAAGGGTGACCTGGAATAGTTTAGGGGATGAGTAGCTGTCCTAGATACAGACTGATGCCATCAGCGTATAACTGGGAGATGTATATCTGTGTCCATCTTCAAAATCTAGGAGAAAATCCAGGGGAATATTTCTCTCAGGGGTCTTTCCTTATTATGGGTCTCTGATGCTCAGGGTCACCTTTTCCTCAGCATGACAAAAATGCAAAGAAGGAAGGAAAGGATTTTTCCTGCTTCCCTTATGGCCTAAAACACTTCTGGAGTTTGGGATGTCTAGATGAAACCTGGGGTCCCATACCAACATAACCCTATTTGACTCATTTTTCTCATCTGTAAAATGAGCTGGAGGCGGAAGTGGCAAATAATTCCAGTATCTTTGTCAAGAAAACCCCAAATGAGGTCACGAAGAGTTGTATATGACTAAAATGGCAATGGGAGTTAAGTGACTTGCCCAGGATCACACAGCTAGGAAGTATCTGAGGCCAGATTTGAACCTAGGACCTCCTATCTCTAGACCTGGCTCTCAATCCACTGAGCCACCCAGCTGCCCCCATCACTATCTTTTTTTAAACATTTATTAATATTTATTTTTTAGAAAAGTTAACATGGTTACATAATTCATGCTCTTACTTTCCCCTTCACTCCCCGAGCTCCACCCCCCCCCCATGGCTGATGTGTATTTCCACTGGTTTTAACATGTGTCATTGATCAAGACCTATTTCCAAATTGTTGATAGTTGCATTGCTGTGGTAGTTTCGAGTCTACATCCCCAATCATGTCTGCCTCAACCCATGTGTTCAAGCAATTGTTTTTCTTCTGTTTCCACTCCTGTAGTTCTTCCTCTGAATTTGGGTAACATTCTTTTCCATAATTCCCTCAGAATTATCCTGGGTCATTGCATTGCTGCCGGCACAGAAGTCCATTACATTCTATTTTACCACAGTGTATTGGTCTCTGTGTACAATGTTCTTCTGGCTCTGCTCCTTTCGCTCTGCATCAATTCCTGGAGGTCTTTCTAGTTCACCTGGAACTCCTCCAGTTTATTGTTCCTTTGAGCACAATAGTATTCCATCACCAGCATTATACCACAATTTGTTCAGCCATTCCCCAATTGAAGGACATACCCTCATTTTCCAGTTTTTTGCCACCACAAAAAGTGCAGCTATAAATATTTTCATACAAGTCTGTTTATCTATGGTATGGCTGGATCAAAGGGCAGACATTCTTTTATAGCCCTTTGAGCATAGTTCCAAAATGCCACCCAGAATGGTTGGATCAATTCACAACTCCACCAGCAATGCATTAATGTCCCAGCTTTGCCACATCCCCTCTAGCATTCATTACTCTCCCCTTCTTTCATTTTAGCCAATCTGCTAGGTGTGAGGTGATATCTCAGAGTTGTTTTAATTTGCTTTTTTCTAATTATTAGAGATTTAGAACATTTTCTCTTGTGCTTATTGATACTTTTGATTTCTTCATCTGAAAATTGCCTATTCATGTCTCTTGCCTATTTATCAATCGGGGAATGGCTTGATTTTTTTATACAATTGGTTTAACTCCTTATATGTTTGAGTAATTAGACCCCTGTCAGAGTTTTTTGTTATAAAGATTTTTTTCCCAATTTGTTGTTTCCTTTCTGATTTTGGCTACATTGTTTTTGTTTGTGCAAAAGCTTTTTAGTTTGATATAATCAAAATCATTTATTTTACATTTTTTAATTTTCTCTAACTCTTGCTTGGTTTTAAAATCTTTCCTTTCCCAGAGATCTGACAAGTAAACTATTCTATGTTCACTTAACTTATTTATAGTTTCCTTCTTTATATTCAAGTCATTCACCCATTCTGAATTTATCTTGGTGTAGGATGTGAGATGTTGATCTAAACCTAATCTCTCCCATATTGTTTTCCAAATTTCCCAACAGTTTTTGTCAAATAGTGGATTTTTTGTCCCAAAAGTTGGGCTCATTGGGTTCCATACACTGTCTTGCTGATGTCATTCATCCCAAGTCTATTCCACTGATCCTCCCTTCTGTCTCTTAGCCAATACCATACCATTTTGATGACCACTGCTTTATAGTACAGTTTAATATCTGGTACTGCTAGGCCCCCTTCCTTCACATTTTTTTCATTATTTCCCTTGATATTCTTTATCTTTTGTTATTCCAGATGAACTTTGTTATAGTTTTTCCTAATTCAGTAAAAAAGTTTTTTGGTAGTTTGATAGGTATGGCGCTAAATAGGTAAATTAATTTGGGTAGAATGGTCATTTTTATTATGTTAGCTCATCCTACCCATGAGCAATCAATGTTTTTCCAATTGTTTAGATCTAGTTTTAATTATTTGGAAAGTGATTTGCAGTTGTTTTCGTATAATTCCTGTGTTTGTTTTGGTAGATAGATTCCTAAGTATCATACTATACAAATTATTTGATATAATAAGCAAAGAAGGAGTCCTACCAAATTCCTTTTATGACACAAATATGGTACTGATTCCAAAGCCAGGGAGATCAAAAACAGAGAAAGAAAACTACAGACCAATCTCCTTAATGAACATAGATGCAAAAATCTTAAATAGAATACTAGCAAAGAAACTCCAGTAAGTGATCAAAAGGATCATCCACCATGATCATGTGGGATTTATACCAGGAATGCAAGGATGGTTCAACATTAGGAAAACCATCCACATAATTGACCATATCAACAGTCTAACAAACAAAAATCACATGATTATCTCAATAGATGCTGAAAAAGCCTTTGACAAAATATAGCACCCATTCCTATTGAAAACACTGGAAAGTATAGGAATAGAAGGACCTTTCCTAAAAATAATAAACAATATATACCTAAAACCATCAACAAGCATCATATGCAATGGGGATAAATTAGAAGCCTTCCCAGTAAGATCAGGAGAAAAACAAGGATGCCCACTATCACCTCTATTATTTAACATTGTACTAGAAACACTAGCAGTAGCAATTAGAGAAGAAAAAGAAATTGAGGGTATCAAAATAGGCAATGAGGAGACTAAGCTATCACTCTTTGCAGATGATATGATGGTATACTTAAAAAATCCTAGAGAATCAACTAAGAAGCTTGTAGAAATAATCAACAACTTTAGCAAAGTTGCACATAAATCATCAGCATTTCTATATATTTCCAACACATCACAGCAGCAAGAGGTGAAGAGAGAAACACCATTTAAAATCACCCTAGACAATGTAAAATACTTAGGAATCTATCTACCAAAACAAACACAGCAATTATACGAAAGCAACTACAAAACACTTTCCAAACAAATAAAACTAGATCTAAACAATTGGAAAAACATTGATTGCTCATGGGTAGGACGAACTAACATAATAAAAATGACCATTCTACCCAAATTAATTTACCTATTTAGCGCCATACCTAAGAGAGAAACACCATTTAATATCACTATCTTTTTAAAGTTATAAAAGAAGATTTGGGAAGAAGATGGTAGCTGAAGTGGGACTGGGAGAAGAGTTAGGATTTGAATAAACAAGAAATTCACCCTTAATTGGGAAAACAGCATGAATTAAATGAAGAGATAGAAATGTAGAGTTAGCTAGGAAACTAGCTTCCCTAGAATAGAGAGGTAAGGTCAGGGAGGAAGAGAACATAAGGTTGAAGAGATGGAGGTAGGATGTGATTGTAGAAGGCCTAAAATATTAACATAATGAGTTAGACTTTTTTCTCAAGCCTTACAATATTTATTATTTCAGGAAAATCCCTAGCAGCCCAAATAGAAAATACCACCAACATGGCTTCCTGAGTTTAGTTTTGTAGTTAATGTATCTGAATTCTAGTCCTGGCTTTGTAATTGGTTAGCTATATGACCTTACTTAAGTTTCTTCTTCTCTTCTGGTCTCATTTTCTCCACGTTAAAAAAAAAGGATTAGGGTTTCTTATAGGCAATTTATAAGATAGAGTATAAAGACATAGACTGCCTGTAACAGGTTCAATGATCTCCAAGATGCCTGGTCATTCTGAAGTTCTGTGGTTTTAAAATGTTACTGATAGGACCATAATAACAAATTATTCTTCAAACATACTCGAACTGAATTTTATTCAGACATGTTTTGACTAGTTTCCCTATGGACAAGGAAAGAGATTTAAAACCTGGCTGGGAACCTAAGGATGTGTAGATAAGTGACAGGGTTCCTTCACCAGCATAGGAAGATTGGGACTATCATGAATTCTGAATTGGAAGGTAGATTTCAGGATTGTCCAGACTGTCTGCAGATGAGAGACAATGTGTCAGAGAACCATGTCTTGTGGCAGAAGAAGCAGTTAGGGTTTTGTGGCAATCAGGTTCCTGCCAGCATTTTTGCAGTATAAGCTCCAGAACTATGGATGAAGGCTAACAGGCTAGCTTCAGGGCACATTCTCTGATGAATGAAACAAAGAACTTGGACTGAAATTTCTTGTTACAAGCTCTTCAAGAACTAAGGAGGGAAAAAAATAACTCTGAAAGGTTTTACTCTTCTCAATTTCCCCTCCTCATGCTTGTTTGCTAAAAAGATTCTTCTAAGTGATTCTTTTTCATGATTTCCTTTCACTGTTGATATTTCCTAATTTTGTTTCATATAAAAATTCATGATTTATCATGAATACTTTGTATCTGTATATCTATATATTTACTTCATGCCAACAAAGTACAAAGAGGGAATGCAAGTAGCTACTTAGAAACTTTAACTAATTTGAAGAAAGAAATCTTTTTAAAATGTTAAGGTTTTTTTTCCTCCTGAATCAGGGTTCCAGAGTTGTTTGTGGAAGAAGGGCTTATGATGGTGATTTTTTTATTATCTATCTTTATTTCTAAGTTTCTAACATTGGGGAGAGAGAGAGACAGAGACAGAGAGAGAGACACAGAGAGAGAGAGAGAACCACATGAACTGGAATAATTTACCTCTAGGCTAAAGTCCAACAAGGCAATGTCATAATCTGATTCAAGTCACTAGAATCTGGGAGCCTCAGGCAAACCCCAGGCAGTTAGAGAAGAAAAGCATGGTCTGAAAAGAATCATCAACTGCTCCCTTTTTCCTATCAGAAAGAAAGAGTGAAAAAAAGGGAGTGCTCTGTCAGATATGGCTCCATAAGGACACCTGTTGATTACTTGGTGAAAACCAAAAATCATGATTGCTATTTGTTTAGCTCTAGCTAGGTCAGGAACTAGGAAGCAATAAAGCCTGCCGGGGAGTTAATTCCCTTAGCAATTCCTTAATGATCTAATAGGAAAAAGAATCTCAGCTAATGCTATTTCTACCAGCCTACTTGCTCACTGAAAATACTCCCTTGCCTCTCACCATTTCCTTTCTGCTATGGGATGCCTCTGATTAGCTATGTACTATAAGAAAGCCTAAAAAGCTATAAAAACCCAACCTCTACCCTAAGAAGATAAAGCTGTTACCAGCCCAAGCTACCTTCTTTGACATGCTAATAAATCTTTTTCTTTTGGGTTTGGCTACTGAAATTACTTGACCTCCACCAGGCCTGAAGATCCAGCTGGTAGGTGATATTCTTTCTCAGCTCTCTAGGATTCCAAGAGAAGAAAACCCTCACAATGCAGCCAAATCAGATCCTTAGGGTCCAAGGCCTGGGAAAAACAAATAATGCCTAGTACAGTGTGTCTGTTCAATTTTAGTCCCTTTTCTTAAGAGTCTAAGCCTTAAAATCAGCATTGAGCTGTAGAAAGCGAAAAGTGAAGGCTGTCTTCCTCGATTCCCTGCCCTTTGTTCTCCATTCCTTCTCCAACAGCAGAAGAGTCTGGTGCTGTCTCTTTTCTTTCCAATATCAAAACTTGCTATCAGAAAAGGATATGAAATCAGGCAAGCAATATGTCATAGTTCTGAAGGACCTCAGAGAAGAACTGGTCTGGCCTTCCCTTAGGAAGGCAGTTGAGGCCCAACGTTCACATAAGTGAAATATAAACAGAGGTGAGACGGAACTCAAATCTCCTTATTCCCAAGTCAGTATTCTTCCCATATTGCCGGCATGTGAATTTAAGCCAACATTCTAAGTTCCGTTGTGGAAACAAGGGTTGGTTTTTTGTTTGTTTGTTTTCTCTGTTAGAAAAAGATTCCAGATAAAATCAAATAGATGGTAGTGTAGAGAGATGAGCTCGAAGAAAGGATATATAGAATGAAAAAGATACTCTGACTGAAAGCAAGACCATAACTGTCGAAAATTTAGATACAAACCCTAAACCACTACAACTGTCATATTTTTTTTATTTTTTCTATCACTTAACCTCTCTAACTCAGTTTCCTCATGTATAAGATATGAAATTAATACACTATATAGTGTTATTGATAAAGCAGTTGTTTTCATAATTTTTCTTCCTAGTACCCTTTTACTCAAAAATTATTAATAACTCTTCCCAAGATAGTTTTTGTTATGTGGATTATATCTATAAATATTTACGGTATTAGAAATTAATGTATCTTAGTATCATTATGAAAATAGTTTTGATGTCACAAAACCTCCTAGGTGGCAGTAGTTAAATGGTACAGTGGATAGAACTCTGGGCCTGGAGTCAGGAAGACCCAAGTTAAAACCTGACCTCAGACACTCACTAGTTCTATGACCTGGGCAAGTCACTTAACCTCTGTCTGCTTCAATTTCTTCAACTGTAAAATGGGAATAATAACAGGGCCTACGTCCTAGGCTTGTGGGGATCAAATGAGATAATATTTATAAAGAACGTATACTTAATAGACACTTAATAAATGCTTGTTCTCTTCTGTTCCCGCTCACACACAAAGTGTTTCATCCAAAACCACACTTTGGGAACCATTGTTGTAAAGTATAAAATGAAAGAGCATATAAAAAGTGCTTTGCAAACCTTAAAGTGCTATTATTTTCTCTCTGAGTCTCTCTGTGTCTGTCTGTCTCTCTGTGGTTTTTAAAGGTCCTCCCAATCTGGCTCTATCCTATTTTCTCAGGTTCTTTTTTTCCCCATTACTCACCTTGACACCGACTACCTTTCAGCCAAACAGATTTACTTGCTCTGTTCTATGTCCACAACATTCTAACCTGAGCATCCCTGTCTTCCTAGTTTTTCACCCCACCCAGGTTCAAAATGCACTCACTTCTTATCACAGCCCCATAGAATTCCTAGTTATCTCTAAATCTCAACTCAAGGTCCACCTCTTCCAGGAAGCCTTTCCTCACTGCCCCGCTTCTGTCCTCTCCCATCCCACTATCACTGGGGTCTTCTCCCAGAAATTACCTTGTAATTTATTTGCATATATTTTCTGTGTACACATTATTTTTCACCAGGAAGATGAAAGCCTCTTTAGGGAAGAGATGATTTTGTTTTGGTCTCTGAATCACCAACACCTAATAAAATACTTGTCCATAAGAATTGTTTAATATATGCTTGTTGAATGAATTAGGAACAGAGATTGGATTGGAATGGGGTTAAATTTGAGAGGATATAAAAAGCTTAAGAAAGAAAAGGACTGAAACTGAAAATGTGATGGACTGCATTTGAAAGAGAAAGATTTAAAGACAAAGAAAAGATTTAGTAACTAACATTTATATAGCATTTACCATGTGACAGACACTGTGCTATGCACCTTATAATTATTAGCTCTTTTGATCCTCATAACAACCCTGGGAGTAAGGTGCTTTTGCTACCCCCATTAATCAGATGGAAATTGAGGCAAACAGATTAAAGTGACCTATGGTCACATAGCTAGGCAGTATCTGAGGCTCAACTGGAACTCAGATTTCCTGACTCCAGGCCCAGCTAGCCACTATGTATGCCATCATAAGCAGACAGACTAAGGAGAAGGAAAAAAAGAAAAAGAAGGAAGCTGAGGAGAGGAAAAGGAGAAGGAAAAAGGAACTGATAAGACAAGGTACATAAGGCAAGTTGGTAAAACAAGGTCAAATAAAGACAAGGGGAAAAATAGTTAGGGGCAGTAATCAAGGTCACAATGAGGTGAAAAGAATTCTAGAATTGAAAATTAAAGTGCTTTCATTCCATATCATTCCAGAATTAAAGACTCTCACTAGCAATTTGTAACATCGATTCTCTAAAGGAGGTAATAACAAAAAGAAAAAAGAGGAAGGGGGCTGAGACTCACTTCCAGGGACCAGGGGGAAATTTGTACTGGCCTAGATAAGGTGTAGGATGCTTGGATTTCTATCATATGTAAAAAACTGCTATCTATGCTTAGAGTTCAGGCAGGTCTCCCTATGAGAGGAGAAAGTAAAGGAGCTTAAGGAATGTCTCTGCTCTCTGCAGTTTATCATGGAAAATGAAAATGTTCCTTATAAATCAGAAAGAAGGACTTTTATCCAAAAGCAAAGAATTAAAAGTGATCTGAAGAATAAAAGAGAATCTGGACTCATTTCAGGAGGGTGAAGGATGAAAGAATGTGACACAAAAAAGGGAAGAAGGACCACTGAATCATGAGAACTAATAAATAGATATGAGGCTTTTTTTTTCCTAAGGAGGAAGTAAGGATACCTTCTAGAGAGGAATCAGTTGTTTGTCCTCATTGAAGTGCTCTCCACAATCGTCGTCAGGTGAAAGATCATCTAGTAAAGGTCAGAGGGAAAAAATAAGCAGTAATGGTTGGATTCTCAGATGAGGGGTACTTTGTTGACCTGATAACAATATAGAGAGGTCCAGGGCATGTATCCAAGCAGTGACAGAAGACTTTCCAGACTTGTCAAATTAGATGATGATTACCCACTTCTGGTGATTCATGTAGGCATAAAAGCTACTGCCAAAAATAATCTAGAAAGCATTGCTAAAGATTACAAAGTCATGGGAGGGGCTTTAAGACCTTAAGGACCCAGGTGGTGTTTTTATCACTGCTGCCAATCAAAGATAAGAGTTTTAGAAAAGAAAGGCAGATTTGAGAAATGAACAGCTGTCTTAAGAAGATGGTGTCTAGGGACTGGATTTGGATTTTTGGATCACAACTTAAAAATAGGAATGATGGACTTTTGACAAGGGATGGAGTGCTACTAACAAGGGCTGGGGAAAATATTGTTGCCTCGTGTCTTAAAAATCTAATCAAAAGGGCTTTCAAGTGGAAAAAGAAGGAAGTAGGAAAAATCCATTGGTAGAGCCACCAAGTTAGATACCAACACCATAGCTACAACATGGAGAAACTGGCAGTAATATTCCCAGAAAATTGTAGGAGGAAAAATATAAGCCACTAATAAACAAGTGGCCTTAAAAGTCTTTATGTAACACAAAAGGGATGGATGGCAAACAAAGTGAATTAAATAGCTTAACAAGGTAAGTTTGACCTCATATTTGTCTCTGAGACTTAATGGAATGAGACTTGTGACTGAGATATAGCTCCAGAATAGCTAAACTTACTCAAAATTAAGGATATATGTAAAGGGGTAGTGGGTTGGAAGGAATAAATGGAACAGTGCTATACATAATCCTGAAGTTATACTCATAAGAGGTAATCTAGAAACCTGAAGAAGGAAGTATGGTAGTGATCATTTGGTTGAAGATCCAGAGAATTAGTAACAAAAGCCATATCATCATTGACATATGCTATAGAACACTTAGACCAGGGATTCCCAAAGTGGGCGCTACCGCCCCCTGGTGGGTGCTGCAGCGATGCAGGAAAGCAGTGATGGCCACAGGTGCATTTATCTTTCCTATTAATTGCTATTAAAATTTTTTTAAATTAATTTCCAGGGGGCTAAGTAATATGTTTTCTGGAAAGGGGGCGGTAGGCCAAAAAAGTTTGGGAACCACTGACTTAGACCAAAAAATAATAATAATAATAAAGGGGCAGTTAGGTGGCTCAGTGGACTGAGAGTCAATTCCAGAGATGGGACATCCTGGGTTCAAATCTGGCCTTAGACTCTTCCTAGCTGTAAACCTGGGCAAGTCCCTTAATCCACATTGCCTAGCCTTTACCACTCTCTGCCTTGGAACCAATACATAATATTGATTCCAAGACAGAAGGTAAGGGTTTTAAAAAAATAGATGAGGAATTTGGAAAACAGATCACAACCCTGAGATAATAACATGTTATATTAGTGGTAAGGACTGGCAATCATCCAAACATCTATTAGAACAAACACCTAATAACTTCTTGACTTGAATTATCACAATTTTAGCTTTCAAAATGTGGGAGAAACAACAAAAGGAAATTTTATTTTTTATCTGATTTTTACTATGAAGGTAATTGAAAGAACTTGCAAATACGGTTGTGTAGAACGCAAATATGAACTTTCCAAAAAAATGGAAAAAGGGAGAGATATTAGAGGATTGGAGAAAGGCAAATGTCCTGATTTTCAAAAAAGGAAAAAATGGAAACAGGAAACTATAAGCAAGATGTGCTTGATTTTGACTCCTGGTAAATTCCAAATCGTGTTTTTAAAAGAATGGTTAATAAATGCCTAGTAAAGGAAACATCAATCATAAAGATTCCATACAGCCTCAGCAAGAATGAACTATATGCAAAATTAGAATTACTTCCTTTTCTTGACAAGGTACCTAGAATGGTTGGAACAATTAGGTAATGCCTAATGTGTAATTAGAAATCTTGAAACCTTGGACTTCATCTCCCAGAATCCTTTTCCCTTCATCCACTTTGTGTCCTCACATAAGTTGGCTGTAACCCCACCTTTTCACTCTCTTCTCTTGAAACTGGGGCTGGGTTAGCTTCCTCTTTACTCTAACTTTTTGTTTTCCTTTACTTCAAGTTATTATTAATAAATCTTATTAAACATAATACTTGGAGATAGTGTATATTAATTTTAAGCTTATACTAAGAAATAATAAAAGTAAAAACTTTTTATACTGCAAAAAAACAGCTGGCTCTGGAGTCAGGAAGACACATCTTTTTAAGTTCAAATCTGGCTTCATTCTGGGCAAGTCACTTAACCCCAATTGCCTCAGTTTCCTCATCTATAAATGGCTCAACTGCCTTTTCACCCTGGAACATGCCTCTACCATGCTGTCCTCTTTCTCCCACTGGTGAGTTCTTTCCAAGGCCTAGGTCAACCATGCTTCATTTCCCTCCCAGCCCTGCTTTGGACTATCTGGACTTTGCTACCAAGCTCTCACATGGGTACCTTCCCCTTTCCCCCTTTTTAGTTCTCTAATTTTAGTTATCTAATGTGTTGTCCTTTCCCATTAGAATGTAGGCTTCTCAAGGCCAAGGAAGTGTTTCTTTTTAGCTTATAATTATATCCTTTGTATCCCCATCACTTAGCACAGTGCCATGCTTATGGAAAGAGCTTAATAATATGTTTGTTACTTGCCCTACCCTAGGACTTAAAGAAAAACACTACAGAATATATTATATAGGAGAAGTGTCCCTTAGACATTGCTTTAGCTGAAAAAAATCCTGGGTAAAGGGAGGAAGTGAGGTCAGTGGCCAATAAGCTTACTATAAGTCAGAAATATAATAAAGCTATCAAAAAATGCTGATGAAATCTTTTACTACAGTAAGAAAAATGTAGTGTCCTGAACTAGGGAGGTGATAGTACTTCTGTGTGATGCCCTGGGGTCAGACCACAATCATCTGTGTTCAGTTATGGAAGTCACATTTTAAGAAGGACATTGATCAATCAGAGTTTACCCTTAGTTGGATGACAAGGAGGGTGAAGAGCTTCAGTTGAAGGATAAGAGGATCAGTTGAAGGAACTGGGAAGGTTTAGTCTAAAGAATAAAAAAACATAGGAAAGAATACCTAGAGTCAGTTTGTAGTCCTGTTTATTACTATTTGAGGGACCTTAAACAAATCATTAAACCTCTCAGAACTTCAGGTTTTTCATCTATAAAATGAAGGAGAGAGATAATATGACCTCTAAGTTCCTTCCAAAATTTCTAATGAGCCTGAGAACTAGCTTCAATTATGTCGTTTGTCACATAGAAAAAGTATGAGATTTATCCTGCCTGGCCCCAGAGGATAGAACAAGGAACAATGAATAGAAATTGCAGAGGGGTAGATTCTCCCGACCATTATAACTATACCAAAGTGGATAGTAGTGTGCTACAGATCAGAAAAGGTCTTCAAACAAAGACTGTTTTGCCCTCTATTAGATAGTAAGCTCCCTGAGGGCACAGCCAGTCTTTTGCATCTTTTTGTATCCCCAAAGCTTAGCACAGTGCTTATTACTTAGTAGGCATATAATAAAT
Organism: Gracilinanus agilis; assembly: GCF_016433145.1. Taxonomy (NCBI): domain Eukaryota; kingdom Metazoa; phylum Chordata; class Mammalia; order Didelphimorphia; family Didelphidae; genus Gracilinanus; species Gracilinanus agilis. The sequence continues at coordinate 309,287,706 of NC_058131.1, forward strand.
GTTCACTGATTGATTAATTGAAGTTGAACAAATAACAACTTCTCTGTCCCTCAGTTTACTTGCCTACAAAACAACAAAAATGATGCTTCTACTATCTACTTCATAAAATCCTATAATCTTAGGTTTCAAATTGAAAGGGATTTTAGAGGTCATAGACCAACCTACACATGTTACAGATAAGGAAACTGAGAAACAGAGGGGTCAAGTAATTTGCCAAAAGTCCCACAGGTATCTCAGGGATTAGAACCTTTGTCCTTTAACTCTAAATCCAGGGCATTTTCTATCTCATCACTCCATGAAAGAAATGTATTTTATGAACTTTAAAGCACTATATAAAAAGTCTTTATTATATTCCTTTGTCTCCTCTACTGACATCTTTCCAAGGTCATTAATGTTCTAATCATCTAATCAGATGGTCTATCCTTTATCCTCATCTTCCTTGATCTTTCTTATAGAATATAATAACATTGTTGACTACCCTACTTCTACAAGATACCCTTGCTTCCTCTTAGCTTCCAAGACACTAATAATAATAATAATAAAAATAATAATAATAACTAGCATTTTAAAATGCTTTAAAAGTGCCTTCTATATGTCAGGCACTGTACTAGGCACTTTACAAATATCTCCTTTTATCCTCAGAATACTGGAAGGTAGGTACTATTTTACAGATGAAGAAGTTGAGGAAACCAGAGGTTAAGTGACTTGCCCTTGGTCATATAGCTAATAAGCATCTGAATGTAGATTTGAACTCAGATCTTCTTGACATCATGCCCAACACTCTATCCACTGCATTACCTAATTCCCCTTATTCTTCCCTGTTTTACCTATCTCTATAGAAGCTCCTTTACTCGTCTCCTCCAATGATTCCCTCTGTCAAGTTGATAAGTCATAGGGAATTACATGAAGCACATAGTCTAGGTAATTTGGCCCCCATCATATAGCTAGGTTGACATTATAGGCAGGATTTGAGCATAGGGTTTCCTGACTCCCAGAATTCTTTCCACTATGTCATGTTGGCTCTAAATACCTTTTTGATTCGATAATTTGAGTATATAATGAAGTGAATGGTTTCAGAGGAAACTAGAAGGATCTCTAAGAACTAAAGCACAGAACTAGGAGAACAATTTATACACTGTCAACAACATTATAGAGAAAAACAACTTGGAAAGACTTTAGAACTCTGATTAATGCAATGATAAACAAGTCCAGGGGACCGAAGATGAATCATGCCACCCACCTCCTGCCAGAGAAGTGATGGACTCAAAATGCAGAATGAGACATACATTTTTGGACACAGCCAATGTGGGAATTTGTTTTGCTCGACTAGACATATTTGTTATGAGGGTTTTGTTTTTCAGAGCTTTTTTTTATTATTCAGTTGCAAGGAGGTCAGTGAGTGGGAGAGATAGTAAATGCTTGTAAAAATAAATGAATATTTTTTTAAATAAAGAAAAACATGATAAACCAAAGGGGGGAAATAAAATATATAGCACCTAGGGAAGTTTCTCTCACATATGGGCCCCATAAAATTCTACCCCAGGTTCAAGGGACTCTCTCCAAAACTCAAGCTCAGAATTTCCCACCAGTGCTTTCACTTCTACAAGTCAGCCAGAGGACACATCAACTAAACACATTTAATTAAACAGCACAGCAAATAAAGTGACAAGAAATGATGCCCCTATGCACAATGAAGTTCACTCTCCAGCAGGTTACTACCATTAATACCACCAATAGGAGTAGCGATAAAAACATATGAGTAGGGAACATGCATGGAGACCATGTACATAGGGAATATACATATATATATCTCCAAGGGATATTCATGAGAGGTATATGCTAATTGTCTAGAAATATATGGAAGATGCATATAAAACAGACACCTGTGGGCACATTTCCAGGGCAAATCACACCTGTGACCTTACAAGGCTGGTGATGTACTCTGATAATGTCATCATTCTGTCCTCTGCTGTTCTCAATTAGACTCATCATCTCTGCTACTCATGGATGTGAGCCACATGGTCACCACGCTTCTTTCTGCCACTATCTTAAGCTACTCAGTTCTTCAAAACAATCTGCTGAACTTTTGGCTCCCATCCACCAAGATGTAGTGACTAGAAAGCCTTTGCTTAGCCAAGGCAATATGACAATTCTAAGCTAAGGCTATAAGCCAACATATCTAAGGAAAACCAACAAAGGCCATCCAGAGTACCTTTAGACTAAGATTAAGTCTATTTTTTTGACTACCCATGACTGGTGTTGATTTGAAGTCCGATACAGATTTGTGGCTAGAAATACCTTGTAACTCCAGGAAGATCCTGTACTCACCAACTACTTTTCATGGACTTTGCCCAAAAAAAAAACATAGGATTTATACGGTTGTTATAGCTATCAAACATTTAATGATGTTGAGCAAGACAAAAACTAAAAAAATAAGGCAGGTTGGTCATTCTCTATGTTTCTATCTCAGATTCTTGTCTTTATTAGGTATACCTGCCAGCAACAAAGCCCTAGATTTTTTTAAGTTGTTTTATTGGTCAATCAATCAACAAGCAGTTATTAGATATCTATTGTGTTATTATCAGTTGTACCCTCTAGGCACATACACTCTATCAGGGAAGACCTGTCACATGTACACAAACATATAAGTATACACAAAAATAGAAAATAAATGCAAGACAATTTCATGGGGGAAAAGGAAGATAAGTAGGTGGGGGGACAACAAGGAAGGCTTCATGAAAGAGATAACTTCAGATTGGAAGGAAACTAAGGATTCTAAGGCTCAGAGTTGAAGAGGAAATGCATTCCAGGAGTGGGGGACAGCTTATACAAAGATATGGTAAAAAGAGATATAATGTTATATGTCAAAAACAGAAAGAAGGCCTGTTTCACAGGACAGAAGAGTGAGTGAAGGGGTATAATACATAATAAGTTTAGAAAATGAAGTTACAAGCCAAGTTGCAAAGGGCCTTAACTCTTAGTCAGATATTTATAGTTGATCTTTGAGGTAATAGGGAATCTGGAGTGTACTGAGTAGGGAATGGCCTAGTCCAATAAGTGCTTTGGAAATCTCTTTTTGGAGGATGGATTGATAAGGAAAGAGTTTAAGGCAGGAAACCAATTAAGACACTATTTCAGGGGACAGCTAGGTGGCTCAATGGATTAAAAGCCAGATTCAGAGACAAGAGGTCTTGGGTTCAAATCTGACCTCAGATACTTCCTAGCTATATTACCCTGAGCAAGTCACTTAATCTCCATAGCCTAGGCCCTAGATCTTACCACTCTTCTGTTTAGAATCAATACACAATATTGATGGCTCTGTAAATGGAAAGAAGAGTATGGATACACGAGATATTATGGAGGTAAAATCAATAAGACTTAGCAACTTATTAACTATAGAGAGTGAGGGAGATTAAGGAGTCAAGGATAACTTCAGAGGATAAAACCTAGTTAACTAATGGTGTTCTCAACAAAATAATAAATTTAGGAAGAGGGGAGCATTTCATAGAAGAGATAATGAGTTCTGCTTTGGAAATGTTGAATTGAAAATGTCTACAAGATATCTCTCATTAATTAAAGATATCCAATAGCTCATTGATAATGCATGACTAGGACCAGGAAAATAAAGAAGGGCTAGAATTCTAGATCTGAGTGCTATTTGCATAGCGATAATAGAGATAATGGTTGATCCCATGCCAGATGGTGAGATTACTGAGAGAAAATGTAGAGCAAGAAGAGAAGGAAAGCCTATGCCAGAGCCTTGTGGTATAACCACAATTAAGGGTTTTACTAGGCAGTTAAGTGGCTCAGTAGATAGAGCATTGGCCCTGGAGTCAGGAAGACCTGAGTTCAAATTTGACCTCAGACACTGTGGTCTTGAACAAGTCACTTAACTTCTCTTTGCCTTTGTTTTGCCTTCAGAGAAGGAAATGGCAAACCATTCCAGTATTTTTGCCAAGAAAACCCCAGCAACTGTATTAGCCTATTATGGGGCACCAGAACACAATCAGATGCAACTTTGCTGTCTCTATACAAATAGAAAATAGTACATAATTTCATGAATTCAGAGGTGCAACAAGTTAAATGATATCCTCAAAGTTGTAACTCCATAGAGAAAAAGCCTAATAGTTTCGAAATCACTGCTATTCGTGGCCCACCGAAAACACATTATTAAGGGATTTTACTATCTATAGCTCTCTGGCTGATGTATTAGACTATAAGTACCTTGAGAGTTCGGTTCTTTTTGTCTATTCTCCTTGTACATAACTAGGCCCTCTATGGGAGATCAATCCAGAGTTGCTGACTGACTGATGAGTTTGAGACAAAAGGTGTGGAGAGAGAGAGAGAGAATGACATTTCATGTTCCACAAAGGAATACAGTTCTTGAAATATAAGGCACTGGAGGCTTAATGTGCTAGGTTGACTCACCAGCTTTAGTAATAAATAAACTTCATCATTTACCAGGGTGCTGCTAATTGGCTCTTGAACATATCAGTGATCAAACTCCAAAAAGATGGTTCATGAACTACTAATCTCACAGAAGAACAATTGAATAGAGGTTTACTGTAGCAGTATGCAGGGCATTTTATGGTCCTTTTAAATCTGCTGATATACTTGGGGAGTGAATGCATCAGTGGTGCATTTAAAAGTCTATACTGAAGTAAACATTTTACTGCATGTTTGGGAAGAAGGGAAAAGTTAGCTGAGATTCATATTTTTCAAGGGCAAATGAGGTCATATACTAGTTTGTGGCTGGTTTTCCTTCCCCTGGGATCTTGTAAAGATCTTTGACTGCCCCAAAGGCCTCTGATTTGTTACTCCTCTAGATTTATAAGACTCTCTTCCTAAACTTACTACTAAGTATTCACTACAGGAAAGTACAGGAGCCCAACAGCTCACAGGGTGGTAATTTTGTGACCTCCAAATAAGTAGAATTAATGGTTATGCAAGCCAAAACAACAGCATTCATCCTTGCATGGCACTCCTGTGAGCATCAAGAGCCCATCCATTGGCACAGAAATGCTACACCCAGAGAGAGCCTTCCTCATCTCTAACCTGTGTATCTTCTTGGAAGTACAAGGAGGAAGAAGGCAGTGAAAAGAATCTTTCTTGTCTTTTTTTTCCCAGCCTGGCTGGAGGAGTTGCTGTGAACCTCTGGGTAAGGAAGAGGCCTTTGATCTTCTGGCATGAAGATGAGAATCTATACCATGATATTTCTTTTTTTATTAAATTTTATTTATTTATTTGTTTGTTACATTAAAATTCCCAGGTAACTTACTACTTCTCTCCCTTCCACCCATTAGAGAAGGCACCTTTTGACAAAATAATATGCATATATATAAAACGATGTCTTGCTTATTTCTCTTTATCAGTTCTTTCTCTGGAGGTGGACACACACAAGTCATTCTTCAAACAATATTTCTATTGCTGTATATAATGTTCTCTTGGTTCTGCTCATCTCACTCTTCATAATTTCATGTAGGTCTTTCCATGTTGTTTTTTTAATTAACCTGCTTATCATTTGTTACGGGCACAGTAGTATTCCATCATAATTATATGCCACAACTTGTTTAGTCATTCCCCACTTGATGGGAATCTCTTCAATTTTCAGTTCTTTGCCACCACAAAGAGAGGTGCTATAAATATTTTAATAAATATGTTATTTCTTCAATCTCTGTTGTTTCTAGTCTTTCTTGCTTTTAAATAAAGGATTTCAGATAATGCTACAAATATGTGAACTTTAAAAGTTCAAGGGAGTAAGCTACCAGAAGACCAGTAGTGGGGGTTTGGGGGGGTCAAAATGGGATTTGCTGGATGCCAGACTATGAGGAGCAAAGTCCCAAGTTATCTGCTTTACCCAGCCTAGCAACAGCAACTGTATGTGAACTCATTCACTCTTCAGGTATGCCACATTTGGAAGTAAACTTGATGGGCCAAAGCTATGCAGAAAGTGCTTTAAGTTTAAACCCACTCTTCTTCAGGACATAAATGGCTTAGAGGAGAAGGTATGTTCAGGTGGGGTGGGCTGGAGGTGAGGGGTGGGGGGAAGGGAGAGGGAAATGTTTGAATCTCTCTATAAAAGTTTTAAAAAGAGAAAGTAATTTTTCCTTTGATTCAACTTGAGCTTTCTAAGGCTAACTACATGCTGATAGACTCAACCATTGGGTTACATAGAAAAGTGAAGCCTTCATGGAAAAAGGTAAAATATAAATTGAACTTCAAAGAAAAGATAGAACTGGGTTACTAGCCACCATTTGTGTAAACAGTCATAGTTAGAAGGCACTTCATCAGGTACCTTGTCTGAATTGATACAATAACACTGTAAGGTAAATAATAATTTTATTATCCCCATTTTACAGAAAAAAAAACTGAGACTCAGCAACACATCCATGGTCACTCAACTAGTTGAATCAGAAGTAAGAAAGAAGGTAACTTCATCCAATAAAACCAACTACCCTTACAGAAGTGTGCTTTTTATGGAACTCGGTTGGTCATAAGACTTAGAACTAGAAAAAAAATTTGAAAGCAACTAATCTAGTTTACCCATTTGGCAAATGAGTAAACTGAGATCCAGAGAGAAGAAACAATTTTTCCAGTGGAATACAAATATGAAGAAAGAGAGTCAAGAAAAAACAATTAATCCTTATATTACATATACTGTTTGTGAAAATAAACAGAAAAGGAATCCCACCAAATTGTTTTTTATGACACAAACATATATGGTCACCTAACCAGAAAGAGCAAGAACAGAGAAAGAAAATCATAGGTTTGTTTTATTAATGAATATAAATGCAAAAATTTTACATAAAACATTAGCAAGGAAACCACAGCAATATATCACAAGTATCATTCACTAAGACCAGGTAGAATTTATACCAGGAATTTCAAGGCTGGCTTAATATTAGGAAAACTATCAGACCATATCATATATCCAACCATATCAATAATCAAACTAACAGAAATCACATGATTATCTCAGTAGTTGCAGAAAAAAGCCTCTGACAAAATACAATATCCATTACTATTAAAAACACTAGAAAACAGAGGAATAAATGGGCAATTACTTAAAGTGATAAGTAACATTTGTCTGAAACTATCAGTAAGTATCATCTACAATGGGGATAAGTTAGAAACCTTTCCAGTAAGATCAGGAGTGAAGTAAGGATGCCCATTATCACCTCTATTATTTAATATTGTACCAGAAATACTAACTTTAGCAATAAGAACAGAAAAAGTAATTGAAGGAATTAAAGTAAACAATAAGAAATCTAAACTATCACTCCTTGCAATTGATAAGATGATATTTAGAGAATCAACTGAAAAACCAGTTGAAATATTCATGACTTTAGTAAAGTTGTAGCATACAAAATAAATCCACATAAATCATCAGCATTTCAATATATTACTAACAAAGTTCAGCAGTTAGAGGTAGAAATAGAAATTCCATTTAAAATAACTATAGACAGAAGAACTATGGGAGTAGAAATACAGAAGAAAAACAACTGCCTGAATACATGGTTTGATGGGGATATGATTTGGGATGTAGACTCTAAACGACCACCTCAGCACAACTATCAATAATATAGAAATAGGTCTTGATCAATGACACATGTAAAACCCAGTAGAAATGTGCTGGGGGTGGGAGGAAGGGGTGGTTTGGGGGGAAAGAAATAAAATGAATCATGTAACCATAGAAACATTTTCTTAAAAAAAAAGAATGGGTAAGTATCATACCTATCACCAAAATAACTCTAGACAATATAAAATACCTTAGAATCTATTTGCCAAGACAAACATGGAAATTCTCTCAATATAATTATAAAACATTTTTCACACAAATAAAGACTGATCTAAACAACTGAAAAAATATTAATTGCTCATGGGTAGGCCAACCTAATATAATAAAAAATGAAAATTCTACATGAATTAATTTACTTATTCAGTGCCATATTAATTAAATTACCAAATAATTATTTTATAGAACTAGAAATGGTAATTAAATTCATTTGGAAGAACAAAAGGTCAAGAATATCAAGGGAATTCATGAAAAAAAAGTGAAGGAAGGTGCCCTAGTGACACCAGATCTCAATTATACTATAAAGCAGAAATCATTAAAACAGTCTGGTACTGGCTAAGAAATAGAATGGTAGATCAATGGAATAGATTAGATACAGAATACACAAGAGGAAATGACCTTAGCAACCCTAGTGTTTGATAAACCCAAAGAACCCAGCTTTTGGGATAAGAGCTCACTATTTAACAAAAACTGCTGGGAAAAGTGGAAAAGAGTGTGCCACAAAGTAGGCATAGACCAATATCTAACACCAAGGATACCAAGATAAGGTCAAAATAGGTATATGATTTAGACATAAAGAGTGATAGCACAAATAAATTAGGGGGACATAGAATAGTTTACCTGGTATATCTATGAAGAAGGGAAGAACGTAAGACCAAATAAGAGATAAAGAGCACTATAAGATGTAAAATGAATAATTTTGATTATATTAAATTAAAAAGCTTTTGTACAAATAAAACTAATGAAACCCTATATTAGAAGGGAAACAATAAACTGGGGGAAAATTTTATAACAAATTTCTCTAATAAAGGTACAATTTCTTGAATCTCTAGAGAACTAAGTCAAATCTATAAAAATACAAGCCATTCCCCAATTGATAAGAGGTCAAAAGATATGAATGAGCAATTTTCAAATGAAGAAATCAAAGCTATCAATAATCATATGAAAAAAATGTTCTAAATCCCTCTTGCTTAGAGAAATGCAAATTAAAACAACTCTGAGATACCACCTTATACCTATGAGATTGGCCAATATGACAGTAAAAGAAAATGATAAATGTTGGAGGGGGATATAGCAAAACTGGGACACTAATGCATTGTTGGTGGTGTTGTGAACTGATCCAACCATTCTATAGGGAAATTTGGAACTATGCCCAAAGGGCCATAAAATTGAGGATACTCTTTTATTCTGTAATACCACTACTGGGTCTATATCTCAAAGAGATGATAAAAAGGGGGAAAGGACCTACCTGTACAAAAATATTTATCGAAGCTCTTTTAGAAGGCAAAGAACTAGAAATTTAGGGAATGTCCATCAACTGCAGAATCACTGAACAAGTTGTGGTACATATTGTTGATGGAATACTATTGTGCTATAAAAATGATAAATGAGATGATTTAAGAAAAATCTGGAAAAAAATCTCCATGAACAGTTGCAGGATGAAATAAGCAGAATTGTGAGAACATTATACACGGTAACAGTAATATTGTAGGGGCAGCTGGGTAGCTCAGTGGACTGAGAGCCGTGCCTAGAGATGGGAGGTCCTAGGTTCAAGTCTGGCCTCAGTCCCTTCCCAACTGTGTGACCCTAGGCAAGTTAATTGACCCCATTGCCTACCCTTACCACTCTTCTGCCTTGGAGCCAATATACAGTATTGACTCCAAGACAGAAGGTAAGGGTTTAAAAAAAACAGTAATATTGTAGGATGATCAATTGTGAAAACTTGGCTACTTTCATCAATGCAATGATCTGGGACAATTCTGAAAGACTTATGACAGGGAATGCTATCCACCTTCAGAGAAAGAACTGTTGGAGTTGGATGGATTCAGATCAAAGCATGCTGCTATCTTTCATATCAGTGTATTTACAGTTTTATTTTGGAGTTTTGGTTTTGTATGAGTATGTTCTTACAAGAATGACCAATATGGAAGTGTGTTTTGCATGATAAACACATGTATGGCCCAGATCAAATACTGTCTCCTAGTGGAGGGAGGGAAGAAGGGAGACAAAGAGATGGTTTTGATATCATACTTTTGGAAAGTGTATGTTGAAAATTATTATTACATGTAATCGGGAGATTTGAATAAAAATTCTTCTTTGCTAAAAAATGCTAACTATTATCTAAACCTTGAGTGAGTTATAATCTTTTTGCTGGTGGAGGGTCTTGCCTCAATGTTGAGGGCTACTGATTGATCAGAGTAGTGGTCACTGAAGGCTGAGGTGGCTGTAGCAATTTTTAAAAATAAGACAACAATGAATTTTGCCACATAGATTGACTCTTCTTTTCACTTGATCACTTATAGGCCATTTTTAGGGTTATTAACTAACCTAATTTCAATATTGTTGTGTCTCATTGAATAGGGAGGCTAGAGGAAAGGGAGAGAGATGGAAGAGCCAATTGGTGGAGCACACAACATTTGTCCATTAAGCTCTAAATCTTTTATGGGCAAGGTTCGTAGAGCCCAGAAACAATTACAATAATAATGTCGAAGATCACTAATCACAGATTACTATAAGAGATAGAATAATAATGAATAAGTTTGAAATATTGCAAGAATTGCCAAAATGTGACACAGAGACATGATGCAAACATGTACTGTTGGAAAAAATGGTGGTGATAAACTTGTTAGATACAGTGTTGCCTCAAACCTTCACTTTGTAAAAAACAAAAACAAAAAATCCTAATATGTGTGAAGTACAATAAAGCACAATAAAACAAGGTATGTCTGTAGGAAGTTACCTGATCTAAATTCCCTTCCAGTTCTGAGACCTATAATCCTAAAGTCCAGGGAGAAGGATGCAATTAAGAGAACACTGGATACTGAATAAGAGAATGAGATGGATATTCCTTTTGTTCCATGTAAGGAGTGGGAGGGGAGGAATAAAAGAGATTAAGTTTAAGCTGCAATAATAGACCTTATATCATTCATTCAACAGGTATTTAATGGGACAGATAGATTTACTGGCTCAGTGGATAGAAATCCAAGCCTGGACAAAGGAAGTCCTGAGTACAAATCTAATTTCAGATACTTCCTGGCAAATCACAATTGTTACTGCTTTTCAGAACCATTGATTCTGATAGAAGATAAGAGTTTAATTAAAAATAAAAAATTTTAAAAAGCATTAATTTAAGAATATTTTAAGAATATCCCAAAGGATTAAACTGCAAATTGACATGGGATTTTTTTTAATCCATAAGGCAAAGAAAATAGAAACAGGATTAAAAAAATTATTTCAAAGTCAAATTACAATAAAATTTCTATGTCAATTGACCTCTGGTCCTTGTAGGATGAAGCACCTACTAGATTTAGAATTCACTGGAGTACCACAGGATAGAACATTCTTGCTATATATAGACTAGCGTCTTCTATAATCTGTACTATCTTTTTGTTTTTTTGACTGATTATTGGAATGCAAACCAGCAGCAGAGGTATGGAAAAAGTAAAAAACCTGGCAAAGTCCTTCCTACTCTTGGGTTTCTCTGATCTCTCTTTTAATTGTTTCCTGATTCACACTGGGTATCCAGAGGGCTGTGCGAAGCTCTTCCATGAATCACTGATTCCACAGGTCAGGTCTTGGAGCCAATTCATTACTGTTTATGGCACAAACATGACAATTTTGAAGGACCACAAGTCCCTGGAATGAAATACATTAAATTGAAACAAACCGTTCCCTTTGCAGCTCAGTAACCTTTACATAGCTCTCTGCGTCTCCTTCCGTTGTTCAGGAGAAGCATGGGGTAAAGGAATTGCACCACCCACTGAGTTCACTTAAATTGAGACATTCATATTCCTGCTTGGAGAGAGAAATGTATACGTCTGAAACCCTTAAACAACCCCTCGCCATATGTGCCGACTTAAATGGAAACCAAACGGGAAAGAATTCTGACGACGGTCTGTCACTGTAAGTGCTACTTCCTCTAGTTAATTTATGTCTTCCTTAATCAAGTTGATGCTTTTTAAAAGGCTCCACCTGTGATGGCACTATTTTTCGACGTGTTCGCATTCGAAGGTCCCCAGCCTTGGTACTAATAGTCATCCTAAGATGAGGCAGGCTTGGAGCACTTCATCTTTCCATCCAGGCTCCTTACCGGCATTTAGTCAAAGTGCTGTAAATACGAAGAACACATAACTATTCCATAACTAATCAGCCACTTACACAACTCAGGGACCTAGGGGAGAATTAAGAAAATTGAATCTTTCAAAATGCAAGGGTATAAGCACTAACTTAGCCCAAACAGTTCTCCTCCCCATTGGCTTATTTAGAGGTTAGCCTGGGAAAAAAAGCTTCGCCTCAGATCTACTACTGCCAACTCCCAAATTCCTGCTTAGTATACACCAGCCAGTCCCTGTCAAACAGAGGGGGATGTTCGCAGGTGCCCATCAGTTCAGGCTTTTGTGTAAATACCCTTCAATGTAGAGGAAAACCATTCCTGCTCTTCATTCCTGCTAGCCTGCTCTAATGGAGTTAATGAGTCAAGAGATAGTAAAGAACCCCGAATCATGTTTAGCAAGCAAAAAGGAGCAAATTGGAGTTGGGGTACAGAGGTTTGGAACATGAAACATGGAGTTTAGGAGAGGGAGTGAAACAAGAGGGGAAATGGGAAATGGGATCACATACTCTGGAAAAACAGTAAAGAATTGAAGAGGAATGAAGATTCAGGGTTCACTGACTGGAACAGGCTTGAGTCAGGGATGTACATTACTGGCCCAGAAGAGAGTATCACAGGCCCTGTTTGAGGGCAAGGGTGGCATCATATATCTTTGTAACTTCTTCTAGAGCTGAGTGCATCCTTAATAAATGTTTATTCAGTGAACAAATGAATGAATGAATGCCTGTGGACCTTAATTCAATTCAATAACATTCATTAAGTGCCAAACAGAACATTACAGAACAGTGGGAAATACTCTTGTGAAATTAAAGAACTTTTTTTTTCCAGTTCATGGGATCATGTAACGAAAGGGCAGACCTCACCGTTACCTGGGCAGGTAATAGACACATTACACTATGCTAAGCTCAGGGAGGGATACAAAGATAAATAAGCGCTATCCCTTTCCCTCCAGGATCTTACAGTCTAGTAGGAGAAAAAAGATAAGAAATAGATTCATTAGAATACAAACTACAACACAATAAGTACATAGAATAGGTACAAACAAGTGTCGTGAGAGAGAAATACCTGTTGAATTAGAATTTGTTGATTTCAAGAGGAAAGAGACTATATTAAATACAATAACACCAGAAAATGTACCTAGTGATAGCTCTGCTTCTACCCCACTGGTTTACATGACTATATGTATGTCCAGTCTGCCTACTTCCATAGGATTCTGAGGTAAGGAAGAATATCAAAGAACACTAAATAGACATAACTCCTGCCCTCAGGAAGTTTGCAATTGAACCGTAAAGAAAGATAACCATCCTCTACACCTGAAAGAGTTTTATAGACACCATCACATCTGTCCTCTCTACAACTTGGTTATGAATTGTATATACATTATTATCCCTACTTCACAAGATCACAGTCAGTACTTTCATATAATGCACATTAAAGGATAAGAATGTGTCAATTGTAAAACTAAAGATGTAAAGTCATCAGGTGACATTCTTTATAGTCCATCAAGCTCCATCTGTGGCTATGTGCTTGTTTTTTAAACATCACAATTGTGAAGGAAAAAAATAAAGGCAAGTATGTGATTTCAGGAAAAGCAAATGCCAGTTTGATGTTTGAAGAAGCTTTAATGAGGTTATACTCTTCAGTTAAATAAACTTTTACTTCTAGAACAAAAGGGTCTATTGAGATGGTATTCTGTACATTAGGAAATTGATAGACTTAAAAATCAAGCAAAATATTTGAGTTGATATTGGACAATTTTCTAGTTTATTTGATCAATGTATATAACCAAACTAGACAATTCAAGCACCAGAGTAGATTTTGGGAGGTAAATTATCCAGTTAGACTATTTACTCATATACTTGAAGTATCTATGTATGGGGAACTCTTTCCACCAAGGTAGGTCACAATTCATGAATGACTCAGTCTGGAAAAAGGCTTGAGGCAAGTAGAGGTTAAATCACCTGACAAAAGCCAAGTACTAGTGTCTAAAGCAGATATTGCCCCTTAGTCTTTCCAACGTCAAGCCCAGTGCTCTATGCACTATACCACACTGCCTCTATAACTGCTTTATTATTATGAAATAATTTACCTAGTTCTCTATAACTTATTTATTCAAAACAAATTTATTGAATGCCTATTGTGTGTGCAATCCTAAACCTGACATAAGGAAAAATATATGAGGTGACAGCCTGGTCTCTGCCTTCCAAGAAAGGTAGTTCAATGATTCGCCTTGGGATGGCTCTCCTGTCTCCTGATCTTATTAGGGAAACACACTTAGTCACTTCTCACTTGTTTCCTAGAGTTGATTACCTAAGGAGTCCCATCAATGTCCAGTACCTTCCTGAAAAAGAAAGCAGGGAGCAAGTTTTGAAAGCAGGTTTTGAATCAGCAGCCACATCTGCTGGATTTTGACATTGTCTTTGTATTCCACCTTTGGGATTAGATCTTGAAACTTGGTCCCATTAACTCTGTGATTTCCTAGATTTAACTCTTGACTAGATACTGGCTGAACATTTACTTATTACTGTAACAGCAAAAAACTCTAAAATAAGACTCAGAAGACCTGAATTACCAGTCCCAGATTTATCACTTAATAACTAAATGATCCCAAGTAAGACATTCAACCTGACACTTGTTTATAATTTTTCATTGTTTTTGCAAAATCATCCTCTTGCTTAACATTGATAGTTATCAAATATTTGAACAAATTTAATGACATGCCTTGAATTAATACATGACCTTTAACATATACATAGAACGCATCTCTTTTGAGAAGAGCCTTTAAGGCTGCATTTTTGCTGCTGAATCACAAAGATTTAGAAACTTGCCTGCTGTAAAAAAAACCTGCTATAGAAAATTATCTGCAAAACCCTGTCTGTCCACTCAAATTTCATTAAGGATGCCCTCAATTCATACATAGACCATTCTTATAAAGATTTTATAGAAATGAGAAAGCATAAGTGGTTAAGCTAATGTTTTCTTAGTCATCATTTATCAAATTATAAAATATTATAAGAACCAGAGTAAAACCACTAGTGTTTTGAAGGGATACACAAATGAATGATTTACAAAAGGACATAGATGAGAATCTCACAGAAGAAGTGGATAGAGAAGACTTGTGATCTACATTTGTGGAAGGAGTACCCACACCAAATAGATCATGGATCCATTAGAAAATTTAAGTGTTGAAATCATCTCCAACCACGATGAAATTAAATAAACATGTTGACTAATGACTTTTGGATTTCAAAGCCCTCCTTGCAATCTCCCTATTACTATTTTAAGATAGGATACCATCCCATTGAGGACGAAAAATGACTTTTTTTTCTTATTGTCTTTTTTGCATCTCCCTCAGGGGAACAAACTACCACCCTCCCCAGATATTTTGTCAGATCATTACTAGAAGATTCAAGTTGGATGTTGGGGATTCTCCTATGAGGACCCCAAAAAGTTACTTTGATCAACAAAAAGTGAAAACACGTGAAAATTAAGAGAGACAAGAGATCACCAAATCCATTTCTTTAGTTTTCAAATGCAGATATTACAGAAGAATCATGGACCTAGAGCATGAATAGATCCTAAGATATCATTTGATCTAACCCTCTGCCTTCAGGTTAGTATCTAAAGCAGCAAGGAGAAACAGTTCCTATAGTACTTCTCTGCTGAGAGTTATTCTCAAAGTCCTACATTGCTGCCTCTCTTGGTTGCTCATTTAGGATTTTATCATCTCCATCAGTAAAGGAGGTTTTTCCCAAGATCTGACCTGCTTTAAATTAAACATACTCCTCACTGAGTCCTCCTAGGACACAGAAGGCCTTATTTTTATCATCTAAAAAAAAAGGGCAAAGAATGATGGCAATGAGACAGTACACCAAAATTTATGAGATACAGAAAAAGCAATACTTAGGGGAATTTTATATCTCTAAACACTAATATCCTAAATAGAGAAAGAGAAGATCAGTCAAGTGAGCATGCAACTAAAAAAACTAGAAAAACAATGAAATAAAAATCCCTAATTAAACATCAAATTGAAAATCCTGAAAATCAAAGGAGAGAATAATAAAATTAAACTAAGAAATAAAACTAAGAACTGGTTTTGTGAAAAAAACAACAACAATGAAATAAATAATCCTTTGGTTAATTTGATTTTTAAGAAGAAACAAAAAAAACAAATTAACAAGATCAAAAATAAAAATTCATCACCCAGAAAAATGAAATATTACTAGGAGTTATGTTACCCGATTATATGCCAATAAATCTAAGAAATGTGATTATTTATAAAAGTATAAATTGCTCAGACCTAAGTGAAAATAAAGTACTTAAATAGCCCTATCTTTAAAAAAAAATCTTTTAACAAATAAAATAAACAAGCTATAAATCAACTCCCTAAAAAAAAAACCTTAGGACTGGATGGACTCAAAAGTGAATTCTACCAAACATTTAAAGAATAATTCATTCTAATACTATATAATAAGTAAAGAAGAAATCCTATCAAATTCCTTTTACAACACAAATATGATGCTGATATCTAAACTAGGAAGAACAAAAATAGAGAAAGAAAATTATAAACCAATTTCCTAAATGAATATTGATACAAAAATCTTACATGAAATACTTGGAAGGAAATTATAGTAATACTTCACAAAAATCATATACTATGACCAAGTGGAATTTATACCAGGAATGCAAGACTGGTTCAACATTAGGAAAACTATCAGCAACAAAAGCAATATTTATTGCTATAGCAATAAAAGAAGGAATGGAAATTAAAGGAATTATAATAGGCAATGAGGAAATAAAACTATGCTCTTTGCAGTTGATATGATGGTATACTTAAGAGAATAAACTTAAAAACTAGTTGAAATAATTAGCAACTTTAGCAAAGTTGCAGGATATTAAAATAAACTCAAAAAATCATCAGCATTTCTATATGATAACAACAAAGTCCAGCAGGGAAAAAAATAGAAAGAAAAATTTCATTTAAAATAACTTTAGACAATACAAAATACTTGGGAGTCTACTTGCCAAAACAAGCCCAGGAACTATATGAACACAATTGCAAAGTACTTTTCAAACAAATGAAGTCAGATCTAAACAACTGGAGAAATATTAATTGCTCATAAGGACACTGAACCAATATAATAAAAAATAACCAAAATTAATGTACTCATTCAATGTCATGACAAATTAGAAAAAGTTATTCTAAACTTAATTTTTAAAAATTTAACAAGAAAGAATAATAACAAAATTCATCTGGAAGAACAGAAGGTCAAAAATATCAAGGGAATCAATGAAAAATATGTGAATGAAGATGGTCTAGCAGTAGCAGATGTCAAAGTGTATAACAAAATGGTAATCATGAAAAAAATCTGGTACTGACTAATAAATGGAGTTATGGATCAGTAGAATAGATTAAACACACAATACACAATAGTAAATGACCATAGTAATCTAGTGCGTGATAAATCCAAAGATCCAGGCTTTTGGAACAAGAACTTCATTTTAGTCAAAAATTGCTGGGGAAACTGGAAAGAAGTTTGACAGAAACTAGGTATAGACCAACATCTCACACCATATACTAATATAAGGTCAAAATGGGTATGTGATTTAGTCAAAAAGAGTGTTATCATAAGCAGATTAAGAGAGAATGGAATAGTTTACCTGTCAGAGCAATGGATAAGGGAAGAATTTATGACCAAATAAGAGATAGGGGCATTATGGGATGTAAAATGGATAACTCTGATTATATTAAATTTAAAAGGATTTGCACAAATAAAACCAGGATATGAAGGAAAGCAACAAATGCTGTGAAGAATTGGGCAGGATTTATAGTAAGTTTCTTTGAAGACTTCATTTCTCAAATATATAAAGAACTAAGTCAAACTTATAAGAATTCATTCTTCATTTGACAAATGGTCAAAGAATATGTACAGGCAGTTTTCAGAAGAAGAAATCAAAGCTATCTATAGTCATATGAAAAAATGCTCTAAATCTCTATTGATTAGAGAAATGCAAATTTAAACAACTCTGTAGTACTACTTATTTACTGTGCTACCTATCAGAATGGCTAATATGTCAAAAAGGAAAACAACAAATATTGGAGAGGATATGGAAAAATAGGGACACTGATGCACTATTAGTGGAGTTGTGAAATGATCCAACCATTCTGGAGAACAATTTTGGATTGCTCAAAAGGCTATAAACTTGGGGGCAGCTGGGTAGCTCAGTGGAGTGAGAGTCAGGCCTAGAGACAGGAGGTCCTAGGTTCAAACCCGGCCTCAGCCACTTCCCAGCTGTGTGACCCTGGGCAAGTCACTTGACCCCCATTGCCCACCCTTACCACTCTTCCACCTATAAGACAATACACCAAAAATTAAGGGTTAAAAAAAAGGCTATAAACTTATTCATACTTAATCAGCAATAAATACTACTATTAGGTCTGTATCCCAAGGAGATCAAAGAAAAAGGATAGAGACTTATATGCACAAAAATATTCATAGTAGCTCTTTTAGTGGTGGCAAGAATTGGAAATTGATGGAATGCCCATCAATTGGGGAATGGCTTAAAAAGTTGTGGCAGATGATTGCAATGAAATACTAGTGTGCTATAAGAAATGACAAGAAAGATGTTTTCAGAAAAACCTGGGGAAACTTCTATGAATTAATGCAAAGTGAAATGAGAAGAACTAGGAGAACATTGTAATAGAAATATTGTAAGATGATCAACTGTTAATGATTTAGCTATTCTGAGCAACACAATGATCCAAAAACAGTTCCAAAGGACTTATGATGAAAACACACATTCTACCTCCAGAGAAAGAATTGATGGAGTACAAATGCTGATCAAAACATACTTTTTTAGTTTCTTTATTTTTCTTGAAATTTTTTGTTTTGGATAATGTTTTTCTTTTGTAAAATGATTAAAATGGAAATATATTTTGCATAACTGCACATATATAATCTATATCAAATCATTTGCCTTCTCAAGGAAGTGATAAGGGTAATGGAGGGAGAGAATTTAGAACTCAAAATTACAACAAGATATGTTAAACATTGTTTTCTGTAGTATAGAGAGTGGGGGTCATATAGTTTTTTCTAGCTTTGGCTGAGTTCTAAATCAGTTAGGGTTTTGGAATCTTGAGAAAAAGGGAGTTGATTAGGGTCTCCTGTGGAGGAAGGTTGTCTGATCAGCTGAGCTGCCTCTTTACCTAGCTATAGTATTGAAATTTAGCCTAGCTTTGATATATTTACTTAAGAAATTATTATTTTGGATAAATCCTTTATATCTTCCTTCCCTAATATTATTTCCTACCTTCCCTCCCTTACCTTATATGTCTGTGGAGTTAATAAGGAGAGTAATTAGAGAGGAGTTCAAATCTGTGAAGGGTTAATTGTTATTTGACAATAATAGATATAAAGAAACTAGTCAGTCATCATTTACTTTGTAAATTGAGTTAAAGGCTGGTCCTTACTCAGACTCCATCTTTGCCTCCCTTCCCCACCTGAGGTTCCTGAGACAACTGTTAGAGCTTTCCTTTGATCCACTTTCCTGACAAATCATCCTTTAAAGATAATAAACCCTTTTGGGTTTCAACAGACCTATTAGTATAATTTGTCTGTTAGTTATCAAGAGAGGGAAGAAGAGGGAAAGAACCAACATACTCTGGGCTTAAAGGGAAGCAGGGGTATCCATCTTGGAGGAAGTTGTAACTTCAAAATAAGTCCCTTCCTGTGAAATTAACTAAGCCTGTTGTTAATTTCAGTATAGTCTATTTCCCTCTGCCAGTGTTTGAGCCTAAGTCCCAGTCTGAAAAGCCTGCTGTTTGTCTGTTTAGTTTAATTTCTCCTCTCCCTGAAGATCTCTGTTTCCCTTCTGTGTTATACTCCTGACTTCAGCCATATTATATCCTGAATCTCCTTAATCCCAGCCTACCTATAACCTAGATTACTCACTTAGCAAGTCTCTGACAACTTCCTTTCAAATTCCCTTATACCACACACCTTTCCTCAAATTATCCCCATAACAGTCCATATGTAACTGAGAGAAAAATAAATTTAAAAAAAAGTTTTAAATTAAAAAATGTTGGGGGGATGCTGTTCTTCTAATTATCCAAGCACTGGTTTTGGAGTCACAGAACATGACTTCAAGTCCGAGCTCTTTGCTACCTGGATAATCTTAAAGAAGCAAATTCACCTCCATAATCCTCAATTTACTCTCTTGTAAAATAAAGAGGTTAGGCTAGCTGGTCTTTACAATCCTTTCCAACTCCAGATCTATGGCCTTATGATCTTTAACTTTCCTTCTGGCTATAAATCCTATGATCATTAATCTGACTTTGGGAATTTAATTGATCAGTTTGCTCCTCAAAGAAAGAAAACCTTTATATACAGAAAAAGAATCCAAATCATGTCATGAAACAATTCCAATGCTTTTCATCTTCCTTCCTTGTGCCTGTCTCCCATCCTCTGTTTTGTTGGGGTTTTTTTCTGAATCCTTAATTCACCTTTCTTGAATCAGGAAGCAAGTAAAGATGCCAAGTTGAGTTATGAAATATTCCTGAGCCAATGCCACACAAAGAAACAAATGCTGCATTCTGCCAAGGCCAGCTTTGTGACCTTGTGTAAGTTACTTTCTGTCTCTTGGCCAAGTTTCCTTGTCTGTAGAATGGGAATAATGTGACTTGTGCTCTCTACCTCACAGGGCTTGTGTTAAAAATGAAAAAAACAAAAATAAAACGATTTATACACTGTAAAGCCCTATAAAAATGTTCTTTAGTTTTATATGTAAAATGAGTGCAGATGATACTTTCAGTGCTAAAACCTACTTTATCTATGTATAAGGGAAAATAGCCTTTTGTTAGTTGAATTAAATTTTAAAAATTGACTTGAAGGAATTCATTTGCACTCATTTGAATTGAGATACAGTGAGAGATGTATTGGCATATAAGTCAAGTGACTTAACTTTTTTCTTAGTCTCAGTTTCTTCATCTCTAAAAGAGAATGGAGGTAATAATATTTGTACTACCTACTCTGCACGTTGTTATGAAAAAAATAAAATCATATATGTAAACTATTTCTTTATATACAATAAGTCCTTAATAAATGCTAGTTGAATATGTTAATTATTAGCAAATTAAGAAAAGTAAGTTTCTTTCTCTCCGTCTTTTATAGAGTATAAAAACTACATCTGGATAAGGATTCTGTGCCATAAAGAGTGATACTCCCATGATACTGAGTGCCTAACAAATTAAATCTTTCATTGTCTGATTCAAAAATGGTAGATGAAATACCCTCCCCACAGTTTTATTCAGTTATGCATTACAAAATAATAATACTAATAATAGCTAACTTTCTATATGCTTACTATGGTCAGGTACTGTGAGATAATTATCTCATCTGATCCTCACAACAACCCTGAGAGTTATTTATTATCCCCATTTTATAGGTAAAGAAATTGAGGCAAATTGCCTAGGTCACACAGCTAGTAAATGACTTAAGTCAATTTGAACTCAAACCTTCCTGGCTTCAAGCCTAGTACTTTATACACTGTTCCATCGAGCTGCCTATGACACTCAGCTATCTCTGTACCTCAGAAGGTTGCATCTATAGAAAAGCAGGCAGTCTAGATTCTAAACGATAACCCCAACCAAGCCACCAGTAAGTAAATAGACATTTTTCTCTGCATGGCTCCCATCACTAGCCTAAGCTTGATAATATTTGATAAGACTGAATTCCAGGGGTGTTTCTATTCCATAATGCCTACTCCATATATAAGCAAGTTTTCTATTCTATTGGCTCTTTAAAAGAGGAATGTGTGGTCAAAATGTATAGTCTTCATTAGGATTTTATTTGTTTGTTATTCATTTGTTTCTTAGATTTATATTATGCCTTTCCTCCAAAGAGCTCAAGGCACTCTGTTTATTGTTATTATTCCTTTTTAGTTTAGCAAGCATGGAGTATTACTTTCTGGAACTCTTATTTTCAATCTTTTCCAAAATGTGACCTGAAATCTGATGGGATTGCACAGGTATTTGTTTTTCCTTTAGGGTCTTATACTCTTAAGAAGGGAATGATAAGGAAAGGAACCAAACAGTCCACTGGCTTGGAAAGAAAGGATTTGTTCCCATTTTTCTCCACCATGAGCTTCCAGAAAACAGGGATGAAATAAATTCAAAGCTATTAGCTTTTCAAAAAGAGCCATACCATCACTGCAATAATTTCTCTCAGTCCACATCTACCTTGCTTTCTTTCAAGGCTAAATATCACAACTTCTTATTCTGAGAAGTCAGAGAGGAAATCCAAAATAAATTGAGAAGCAGAAGATTCAAGATTTATGGCTATCAGCTCAAGGCCTGAATCTTCCCATTTATAGATTCACAATTATCTAAAATTATCCTACAATCAAAAGTTATGTGAGCACCTGTCATGGATGTTGGGGTCAGGGGTGGGAGGAAGAGTAGAAATCCTACATTGGGAGGGAGGCTGGACCAAATCCTTTCCTGCTCTGAGGGTCTATCATTCACTTTTGCATCTTTGAAACTTGTAAGGTAGTTAGATTGCTATATAATGAGAATTATAAGAAGACCAAAGCTATGTCTCAAATATTTAGATGGATAAATATGATTTTATTGATCATCATTTGTTAAGAACTTGCTAATGTCAAGCATTGTGCTAGGTGTTGATGATACAAATACAAAAATGAAATAATCTCTAGCCCTACAGAGTTTATAGTCCATCGAGGAGATAGCATACACATTAAGTATAAACAAATATCTATACATACATGTATGTATATACATTTTTATTTACTATATATATATATATACATGTTTACTTACTATATATGTATGTGTGCATACACATACACATTTGTGGGGGTGTTTGTGTTGTACAGGTGTCCCAAAAGTCTTAGTGTAGTTTTAAGCGTTAATAGTTTAAAAGTACACTGAGGATATCTTGGCATATCCTATATATATTCATATGAATGTAACCCTTGGTTCAAGGGACCAGTTGTATAGGCTTGCATAGGATTCTCTCCTCATTGATAAAGATTAATGTCCTACATCTGCATAAGGCCAGAGTGAATAAGAGAAGAGAGTTCCTGACTGGATTTCCAGTTTTGAAAGAGGTATGCCATTCCCACCTTTCTTTAAGTTGCTAAAGAGAAAGATCCTGAGAACAAATATGTAGAGAAGGTAGCAATCTCTTATTATGTCTCTATTGTGGCATAAGAGACTGTGAATTCTCTCTCTCTCTCTCTCTCTCTCTCTTTCTCTCTCTCTCTCTCTCTCTCTCTCTCTCTCTCTCTCTCTCTCTCTCTCAAGTTGTCTTACTCCCAGAGACAGAGTTCACTCTGTATTATCTAGTATATCTTCTCATGTGTCTACTTTGTCTTGTTTTTTATTTACTAACTTTTTGGATAAATGAGTTTATTTACTATTTACTTGCTACGTGTTCATTGTAGAGCTGGCACTTGGTGAGAAGGAAATGAAGTTTTCGATATCTATCTTGGTATCCTCCTTTCTCATTAAAGGATAGTGATCAGAAGTATAGCTTGAAGCTAAAAATTATTTCCCCTAGACAATATTTAAGGGAAGAAAAAATTATATACACATGTAGCATATGTATATGCATATATATCACATATATATCTGTATGTGTATAATATTTTAGTCCAGTATTCCTTCTCTCTAAGGAAAGAGAGTGGCCATACTCTGACCCCAACTTACTTTTGGCAGGAATCAGTTTTCTTTGGGAAAGGATAGGAGGATGAAATGTTGAAATATTTATTCTTGCCTTCCTCTAAGCCACAGACAGACAGATTCAGAGTACACATAAGTTACTGAATAGCATACCCTTTTACATACATATGATAAATACAAGGTTATATTTCTTGGGATTGTAGGACATTGAAGAAGGATTTGTATTTTTCACCCTCACTAAACCTTGACTATTAAATCTCAGAAGTATTCAGATACTCCCAGGAAGATTGTTATATAAAGAGAATTGTATGGGGTCTAAGACTGTGTCTCAAATGATCAGATACTCAATTGGATATATGATCTCATCCATTAATCTTCCAATGATTCAGATTACCATCCTTCCATATCTGTCTATCCTTTGCAGGTCATGTCCTCTCATAAGCTCATCAAAGACCCCACATACATACAACATGCTGTCTCTACCTTCTTTGATTTTCCCGACACTGGAAGAATGCTAGTGGGACACATGGCTAACCTGATTAACACTTTTTCTCACTCTCTGACCAACCCATCTTCATTTTCAACCTTACTTTGATAATCCTTTACTCAAGGAATTCTTTGTAGTGCCTTATTTGTTACATGCAGCCTGTTCACACCCATTATGAAGCTCTCCATTACCCTCTAAATGAAATCATGTTTAAGTCTTCAGAGACTTCAGTTCATGACTCATAGTCATGCAAGAAGACTGGCAGAATATTAGTTTTAAAAAGATAGCCTTTTGTTTCTGGAAGAAGTTTAAAGTCATTAAAGGTGCTCTAAAATCCAGCCCATCTTCTTTCACCTGCTTAATACGGGACCCAACTCTTCCCTTTTCACTAAGATGGATATACTTATGCATGAGCACTAAAGGTTGCCTGTATAAGTGTATGCCGTAATCTGTATTATAAGCATTCTTTATCCATCTGCTTCTTCCTGTGTCATTGGTTAGTTCAAACCCTTTTGAGTGGTTATGAATTTCTTCCAGAAGCTTCTGAAATTTGACACAACTAGTACAATGTCATCTGCAAACAGAAACTTCTGGAAGACCATATCATTCACAGAGAATTATTCCTGAACTTGGACTCCACTAGATCACCTCTATGATAGTAGCAAACACCTTTGATGAGCTTACATCTTTTATGGCTCAGCTGATAATGGTGAGAGAGTCATCAAACAAGGTTATCCTTCTAGTTCTATCTTCTAAGGAATATGGAATAATTTTGACTTATGGATGAGAGAGATATAGCTTAAAGAAAACACACAAAGTAGCATTTTGTTCTAAATGAATCAATTTGTTTAAATTCAACAAATAATAAGCACACTGGAATCATATTCTGTGTCTTCTAGAAAATTGCATGATGATAAAAGATATACTGTCTATTGTGAAATATTTTTTATTAAATCATGCTAAGCCTCTAGTAATATCCTTGTCAAGGATGCTCTCAATTTGTATGTAAAGTATACTGATAAAAATAATATGTAGATGGAAAAGTAGGCACATAAGATGGGAGTATATGTTCTCTTGATAGCCTTTTAAAAATATTGTTTCAAGTTTTTTTCCACAGTTTTGGTATCTTCCCCTTCATTCAAATACCTGGTGAATTAAAACATTAACACTCAACATACACACACACAGTTTAATCCAGCTGCTCTTCCCATCTTTGTTTTCTTTAGTGTCACATCCTCCTCTTCTGGATGTTCATCTGAAACTGTGTTGTGGAGTTGAAGTATCATAGCTTCACTGTCTTTGATAGTGAACAAGTTTATTCTAAAAATCTTTACCGATCTTTACCATCTTTTATCAGTTTGTTATCCTTCTAGTTTTATCTTTAAATTGATTTAGGATGAGTTTGCTTAGCTGTCTCACCAAACTTTCTTTTTTTTGACAAAACAAATTTATTATTTTACAATATCAAAGTCTCTTTGACTAGAAACTACCTTATAAGAATTGCTTCTTGGAAATTCCTAAACAAACTTGTATTCCAACAAGAACAAAACATTTCAAACCGTAATTAACCATATTTTAAAACATATATAATGGAGTTATATGTTTGAGAATGAACTTCACTCTCAGTTTCTTCATCTTTTTTTAGGGTTTTATATTTTTTAATATTTCCCAGTTACATATAATAACAATTTTCAACTTAAATTTTCTGAAATTATTAGATACAAATTGTCTCCTTCTCTCTCCTCCTTCCCCTCTCCTTAAGATGGTAAGCAATTTGATCTAGATTATATATGTATAATAATGTAAAATTTATTTCCATATTGGTCACTGTTGTGGAGACTCTCATAAAACCAAAATCCAAAAATAAAAACACAAATAAAATAAAGTGAAAAATAATATGTTTTGATCTGCATTGAGGTTCCAACAGATCTTTCTCTGTAGGTGGATAGAATTATTTGTCATAAATCTTTCATAATTGTTCTAGATCATTGTATTGCTGAAAATAGCTAAATATTTGACAGTTGATCATCAAACAATATTGTTGTTACTGTGTACAATGTTCTCCTGGTTCTGCTTACTTCACTCTCCATTAGTTCATGTAGATCTTTCCAGGTTTTTTTCTGAAATCATCCTCCTCATAAATTTTTATGACACAACAATATTCCATCATATACCACAATTTGTTCACTCATCCCTTAATTTCCAATTCTTCATCACCAAAAAAGCTGCCACAAATATTTTTAACAAATAGGTCCTTTTTCCTTTTTTAATCTCTTTTCACCAGGTTTTTTTAACTGTTTATATTTTCTACTTCTTTATTTTATGAAAAGATATTATTCATAATCTTCCATTATCCTTCTCCATAAGATTTTACAAACTGGTTTATATTCTAAATCTTCTCTTCCCTTAGGTGCCATATCCTCCTGTTTGACAGGTAAGTCAGATGTCTTCTGATGATGCTTTTTTATGCCCTTTTGGTCTCGTTATGATAATTCATTATAAGCATTAAACTTCCTATATCTATTCTTTATTCCATCCATATTTTCATCATTAATAACTTGTTTAAATTGATCAGAATAGAGTTGTTTTAATTGTATGCCAGATATTTCCTCATTTTGTTTCTTTCTCCTCATTTTTTAATTGTGAACTTTTCTATAACAAGTCAGCATTCTAGCTCGCCGCCATAGTCACCTAATTCAAAAATGACTTCCACATTAAAAACAAGTTCTTTATGGTCTGTTAAAATACAATAATTTTCATTTTTGTAATGTAATTTGGTGACTACTCTACCCAGCATTTTCCCAATCTCTTTCTTAAAGTATTTGTGATATGTAGGTATGAAGCTTCTGTGGGGCTTTGGCCTTTAACATTGGTTATTCCTAAACCACATTTTTCTCACTTATTTTTTGTCATCGTATCCTCACCTTTACATTAGAGTCCCCAAACATCAAAACATATGTTAATTTAATTTGGAGGGAGAATATTTTTGATGTTTTTGTAGAATTTCTTTCCATCTTCATCCTCTGCAACAGATGTTAGCTCATAAGCTGTACTTACTTTCATGGTAGTCTTTTTGAAAATACTTATGAGCACTTTAATGATAGAAGAAATGATTTTTATTTTTATTGCTGCCTTTGGGCAGACAAAAACTAACTCCACCAATTCCTTTATTTATCACTCCAAAAAGAACCCATGAATCATTCTTCTGCTTAGCTTCAACTTGACTTGACTTCATCTTCCTTCTGTCTTTTGGTTTCATTTATAAAAAAATGTTAAAATTGACACAATTCAGTACTACCAGGAATATATCCATTTATTGCTCATTAGACAAGAATCTCACATTAGACAAAGATCTCATCAACAGTTAAGAATATTTATAGATAATCTTAAAATTATCTGATTCTTTGCACCCCTTTATACTTTTCATCCACTCTGTTGCCCTCCCTGCAGAAGTAAAGGGAGCTGCATAGGACTGAGGGCTATTTTTTATTTTTATTTGTTTCATGAGTTGCTGTGGACAAATAGTTTATCAAAAAGTGATCAGCCTATTTGTGATAAGCATACCTAATTAGGTCAGTGTTCAGAAAGCACTCACAGTCTGTTGTTGGAACTCTAATTGATACCTTTCCATCTTGATCAAACTGACGTGAGCTTGTACTTCATTGGCATAGTATTAAAGAACCCAGGGTCATCTTCTTGTCTTTATGAGGTTTGAGAATAGGATTTTGTGTGTACCCAAAGAAATTTCAACCTGTGCAGCTGTATAAAGCAGAAAATGGTTGAGATAAGAAAAAGTGGAACCTTGAAAATAGGTCCTACACCTACCATTTACTCTTCATCCTGTTCATACTCTACTAGAGCCACTGCTACAGCTTCCATCAACAAGTACTGAACCTGTGGCATTCAGGAGACACCATCTCTAGCATACAACTTAATGAAAATTGTCCATCCATATGCAAACTCTTCTCTCCATCCACTACTTTTAACCCTATCCATGTCCCTGGACAGTGTTTACATTTTCAAAGGGTAACAAATTCAATCTTTCTTATTAAGCATGTATTAAACATCTGTTTTGAGCAAGGTGTTTTGCTAGGTGCTAGGGATACAAAAATAACAAGAAAATTGTCATTTTCTAATACTTATATGCACACATTTAAGTAAATGGAAATACATTGTATAAAAAGTAAATGGAAAATTATAGTTGTTCATCCTCCATTTTTGAAGAGGACCAGTGGCATCATGGGATGATTTAAGTAAGGCAGAGTTGCACAATCTTCAGCTTCATTCTCTCTTCTAGAATCATTAAAGTCCAGTGACAAGATAAAAGTCAATAAGATTGGCTCTGGCTCAGGATTCAGGGGGATGATCTTGGTGTCTTTGATGTCTACAGTGCCTGCTTCAGCTACCTTCATGGCCTTTGGAACAAATTGTTCTCATCTGTCCCTTCTACTGGGGGAATTCTTCACATGTTAGGAATAGACACCCCCTTAATTCACTGATGGGTTTGAGGTTCAACTTGGTTTAGTCCCTTTGCCAAGACAGTTTTACCAGACTATGGTTATTGTGCATGCTACAACTTCTTGGAGCCATAGGTGAGATTTGGGTGAAAAGTAGACACCAAAGGTTAACGCTAACTCCTGAGAAGAGTTCAGCAAGATGGAAAGTAATCTTGGATGGGCACTGACAACTGGAAGGATGGGGAAGAATCAAGAATGACCCCTTGTAAGAAACAGCATTTGAGCATAGGGTTAAAACGAAGTAAGCAATCTAATGGGTGAAAATGAGAAAGCAGATTATTATTGGTATGAGGAGCACCGTGTGTAAAGGCATAAAGGAAGGAGACGGGTTGTTTTGAACATCAACAGCAAGCAGCACTGAAATACCCAGCCAGCTCAAAGATTAAGTCAGCTGGGTGTGTCAGCTGGTTAAATGGACTTTTTAACTGAATTGACTGTGTGTTTTGGAGTTGAGTAGATATAGTCAGAGAGGTCAGAATTTATAAGTATAGGACATTTGCAGGATGTCCTCCAGAGAAGATTACTTTTTTTTTTAAGTGTCATTATCCTAGGAGTCAGTGCCTGGGTGTTATCATAATGCTGAGGTATATAAGTATAACTCAAATATATCAAATACAGTGCAGCAAAAATAAAAAGTAAACTCAGAGTACTTGCATCAGCACTTTTTTTCCACTGCAGATGCCCATACATATGCTAATTGTAAGGACAAAGGAATGTGTTATTGCATAAGATTCTTAATTGTACCTCTCCCTGTGGGATTCCATCTGAATCACTGCATGTTGTAGCTTTATAAGAAATATTATGTTGAGGAGAATTTAGGAAAGTAGAAACCTGGTAATCAAATGGCCACTGTGCAGAGAAATATTATGCAGTTCATGTGTTTAATAAACTCCCCACAGATAGTGAAGATTTCTAGGAAGCCCATTCTCAAGACATGACTAATTTCTTGTTGTAAGTGCCTTTGCAGATTTGTTTAAGAGAGATAAGCTATCACCATTCATTTCATTTACAGATTACAAGACTATGAAAGTTTCATGCTACTGTTTTAAGTTACAAATATCAGACAAGGCCTTCTTTGTCCTGGTTATTGTTCTTGTCATTATTGTTTTCCTGGTGAATTCAATGGCAAAATTAAGGGTACAATATTCACCTTTCTCCACCATTCAAGCCATTCATTTCCCAGCAATTCTTTCTCAAAGACAACCCCAGTAGCAGAGCAGAAGTGTGTGGTCTGTTCGTTGGTCCCTGCTATAGGAGGCTGTACTCAGCAAGATCTCTAGCACTCAGACCCCTGCCACAGCAGCCAAGCCAAGAGGCTGAGAGTCACTGATTACTGCTGCTAAAGGACTCACTGAAGCTATTTGTTATCTGAGTGACCTTTGGAGACTAAAAGAATAATACGTATAAATATATACATATATTTGTATATGCCAAATATGCAAAAATGTATGCTAGATACATGTATGTATTTTATATAACTATATGCAGTGCCATATACACATATGGATATGAATGTATATATCTGAAAATATGCATTGAGATATATGTGTATAGAATAGATACTTATATATCTATATATTTAATTATCTTACTTTTGTATAAGGAAATCTAAAATCATTTTTAAGGGAAAACAGCTTTTTGGGGAAGTTACTACAACCACTTACACATCCGCCTGTGTGTCGGGAATTTGGCAGGTCGTCATCTCTCTGAGATTGCCAGCCATACTGCAGTAGTTGATTTGGGCCTCTGCATCCCCTCAATCTGATTCCTAGAAGAGAAATGTGTGATTGGGACCATAAGTATTGCCTTAACAGTCTGTCACAGAGTGTGATAGTGGGAGAGCAGAATGCCTGCCTTTATTCTGGTAGCCATTTCCTTCTCCACATTTCCACACTACACACACTCAGAAAGATCAATATCTGTGGCAAAAAACTTCTTTGTTTTCTTTTTAACACTGTCAACATACTTTGTGCTAGTCTACCAACGTATCCATAGGTACATAACTAGACACACACACACACACACACACACACACACACACACACACACACACCTACCTCAGCAAATACTAATCTTCATAATAAACTCAACTCCCTTTCACTACCATGCCCAAAGTTACTACACACCTCAGTGTCTAACTGCTTCACACCTACTGCCTTCCAACAGTTCCATTGACAGGAGTAATAATAGCCCACAGGGACAGAGTATTTCAAGGTGGGCAAGGCACCTCATGTACATTAATTATTTCATTTGAGATTCAGAATGACCCTGTGAGATAGGTACAGGTATTTTATGCAGTCATTTGTGAGTCATATCTGACTCTTTGTTACTCCATTTGGGGTTTTCTTGGCAAAGATATTGGAATGGTTTGCCATTTCCTTCTCCAGCCCATTTTACAGGTGAGGAAACTGAGACAAGTAGGGTAAAGTGGCTTACCCAGAGTCACAAGGCTAGTAAATGTCTGAGGCCAGATTTGGACTCAAGAAGGAGTCTTCTTGACTTTGGGTCTATTGCTCTATATCCACTACACCACCTAGCTGTCCCAAGTACAGATAATTACTATATTCATTTTATAGATAAGGAAACTAGGACTCTAGGACTCACTGTCATAAAACTAGTCATTGTGAGAGGTGGACTTGGAACCTAGTTTTCCTGTCTCTTGGTTACTCTACATCATTAATCTGCCTCTATGGGCATAGATGAGGCTTCCATCAAATGCAGCTATTTAAGCTTTGGAAACTTTGAAATTATGCATGGGAAAGGACACATCTTTAAGTGTTCCTTTTACCTGGGAACTTTTAAAAAGGAAAGGAAAGGCAACAACTCTCTGACTTCCCACAACATAATTAGGGGAAAATGACTTTTTTGCTGGACATTTGCACCAAATACATATCCTGACAGAAACAGCATCCTGAATTTTCCACATAAATGGTATATCCAGGGAGTCTCTCGGATTAAACTGTCAGATCATTAGAATGGGCACTTTATTACGATCAAGCCTTCTCCATCCCTAGATTTTCTCTAACTTATCTCCAACTCGGGCTTACCCTCTAGAGCTACATCCACCTCTTCTTTAGAAGCAGTTAGTTCATAAAAACCATGGACCTGTGTCTCTGAGGAAAAAGGTTGCCCTGGATGAAATCTTTATCATGCTAAAGGTCTGATGGTTTCCAGCTCCCTGGAGCTATTAAGAATTTCTCTATGAGCATAACTGCAGGTGTCCTCTGACAGCAAAGTAAACAACTGTACCCCTGACCTCTCAAGAATGAATAAATAAAGGATCCCACATTCAGCTTCAAAAAATGAACCAGCTTCATGCCACACCAAGAGTTTCCCATTGAGGAAAGTGTCCCCATCCTTCTTCTGTTGAGCCCTAAAAATACTGCTGCTCGTGATAGGCTATTGAGAAATGCTCATTTTACCTTTTCACAATGTTTCTCTATCTGTGACTGTGTTGGTGGGTTGCACATATATGGTTAAGGAAAGATATGGATAATTCAACAAAAGCTGTCTCCTAGAATCATTATTGCTGTCTTGGGGAGACAGATTCCCTTTAGATGCCCCTTCTTCAGCATCTCCTTTAATTCATTGTTATCATAGGACAGATTAAAACAGTACACAGTCCAACATTATGACATTAAAATTGGACATAGCTCTGTCTCTGATATTTGGAAACAAAATAGCAGATGGCTTTTCCTAAAATGACTTTTATGGCATACCAACAAGCTATATAATGTAAAACCTATTTTTAAAAAATAATAAAAACTGTAAGATATTATTATTGCTTGATTCAGTCTCTCTCCTGAAATGTTTTAGCAAAAAGAAAGCTTAACAAATTTGGAGAAAGGGTGTTGTGAAGATATCAGCTAAGGGGAACAGTTTTGGCAGCTGGTTGGGTTTGAGCTTTGGAACTTCAAAACAGGGTAATACAAGGAGAAGTTCATATAAAAGTGCTATTCATTCATACTCGTCTTTTCAGTAAAAACACTTTCCGAACTAGTACAGTTTTTAATAAACCCAGGAACACAACTACTGGGGAAATGACTCCTTATTCAAAAAGAACAGCTGGCAAGACTAGAAAGTAGTTAGACAGAAAATAAGCTTAGACCTGCATCTTCTAACATATGCTTTAGATATTTATGTTGCCTAAACATAAAAGGTCACACAAAAAATAATAAAAGAGCATGGAAAGAGATGCCTTCTAGATTTCTGGTTGAGAATTCAGATATCCAAATAAGGGATATATGATATCACAAAAGACAAAATGGAAAAATGCTCTAAAGAATTTAAAAGTTTTTATAAGAACTCATGTTCAGTGCAACTAGAATTAGAAGTGAAACTACAGAAGTGGGGGAAATTTTGTGTCAAATATTTCTGGGGGGGAAGTCTGATATACAAGATAGCCTCCACAAAGTTCTATATCAAAGTTTCATTGTAGAATGGTGTTGAGGCTAGATTCATATTAGGCATAGCAGTGAAGCACAAGCTCTGACGGGTTATACCTTAATGGAAAGGTTTTTATTATAGTCCTGGCAAGAGACCGTGTCTGCTTTCTGGGAACCAGCCTATACCCTTTTGAGATAGCTCATACCAACTGACAATGAATCCTTTGACCATGGCAAATCATGCAAGAAACAAAGAAAAATACAAAATGGTACTCAGTCCTTTGCAGCCCTCAGTATGCTTCTCAGTAGCGATGACAGAATGGCAGAGAAGAGACATATTGTACTAATAATCACATAGATTTAATATTGTCTACAAACATTAATTTAGCTATTGGTACTTTAGATATAAGATTCTTGTCCAGTAACCAATGAGTGGACATCCTACTGAAGAAACTGAATTGTATCAGTTTTGACATGAAACCAGATGAAAGAGGTTGTAATTAAAGAGAAAGAAGGCATACCATTTCTCCTTTTAGAGACAAAAAAAAGGCGTTAATGGAGTTAATTTTGTGCCAAAAAGGCAACAAAAAAAACATCATTTCATGAGACATTTGATCATTTAGAATTTCAAAGGGTCTCTAATGCAATTCCTTTAGAGTATGCCCAAATATTCCTTGACTGGTTCCAATCAAATATGTGGAATCTTGGGGTGAGAAGAAGCCTACTTTTAGCCATGTGTTATCTAAGAAATTGAAGTGGGATGTATTAATGAGTCCCCAAACATAGTCCCCTGGGTTTATTAGCCTTCTGAAACAGAAAGATGATAATATGTGACAGCAACAAAACATAAGTAAGGACAAGGTACCTGTCTATCCTAGTAAAACAGTGATCCCATCCCATGTAATAGATAGTGCTAGGGAACTCCAGGGGTTCTTGGCTGCCTTTTGCTTTTTGTGTGCTTGTTTTACCTTGGATTGGTGATTTTGTTAATTAAAAAAGTCATCATCATGTGGGGCAATAGCAGCATCCACCAAAACAATTGGAGGAGGTCTTAACTGCACCATCAACAGGGCCACACTGGAAGGAAAAGAGGAATACTGAGCAACTACTCCAGTGCTCTAGGAACAAATGGTCATTTCTTGGAGAGAAGCTATAGCCTGGTCTCATTTACCAGCAGAGCTAAATGAATGAAGATCTAGAATAATTTCTCAATAGGAAAGTGGTCAAAGGACATGAATATTTTTTAAAAATAAAAACTACTAATAATCACATGAAAATGTTTCAAATCAGTAATAAAACGAGAACTACAAATTAAATCTCTTAGGTTTTACCTCAGGATCAAAAAATCATAGATTAAGAACTAGTCCAAAAGTCTAATTTTATAAATGAGAAAACTGATAACTA
Source organism: Gracilinanus agilis (assembly GCF_016433145.1). Lineage (NCBI taxonomy): Eukaryota > Metazoa > Chordata > Mammalia > Didelphimorphia > Didelphidae > Gracilinanus > Gracilinanus agilis. The sequence continues at coordinate 309,322,106 of NC_058131.1, forward strand.
GAGAACTTAAGTGACTTGCCCAAGGTCAAATAATTAGTAAGTGGTAGAAATGGGATCTTACCAACTTCTTAGTCTAGCATGAAGGAACTGCTGTTGGGAATATCTGCTGCTATCTGTCCTTTATGTATCAAGCCATGTGATTTTAAGCTTGGTTCATTGCTAGGGGAGCCTTCCTCAAAATGTAAAGGATAATAAAAGATGAAAATAGCAGGGCTATGGGAAGACATACTAACACACTATTGATGGAGCTATGAAATAGTCAAATTAATTCTGAATTACATTAGAAAAGAAATGAGATTTTTCAAACCCTTTAACCCAATAAATCCTACAATTCAGACACAAACTCAAACACGGAAAAAAGGGTCCTATATATCCAAGATATTAATAACAGTACTTTTAGAAGTTGGTAAAAAAGGAATTCTAGGAATTCCTTTTAGACTGAGCCAATCTTAAAACCTCTGCACCTTGACACACCAAGATAAAAAACAATGAGCTTCAAGAAGAAAGAGGACCAATTCTAACAACGGGACAGAGCAGGAGGAATCCTACTGCTGAACAGCTAAAGAGGTAAGCCAAGAAAAAGGCTTGAATTCTTAAACTGTCCAGTCTGAAGGTATAGAAGGGGAATCCCAGGACCCTGCCCCCACATGCTATGCAGAGTCTCCAGCAGCCCCTGAAATCTCCAGGCGGGCAGGCTCACTGGCCCCGAGAGAGGGCCTTGTTGGCACTAGACTTGGGGACTTGAACACAAGCACTGGGGAGGTAACTGGAGGAAAAAGCCAGAGAAAACCATAGAAACACAGCAAAAACACCCAGAAGATGGTGGCTTAGAGAGAGCCAAACCTCAGACCACGGACCACTTGGCTTCCTCATAGAGAACAAAGGGCTTCAAGAGGAAAGAAAACGAGGTCAAACACAAGGACAGATAAGGGGGATTCTACTGCTAGACAGCTTAGCTCAGCTCAGCAAAAACACTCCTTCTTGTCCCCCCACTTTTTTTCTCCTCTTGAGGTTTTAGCCTCAGGGAAGATTTAGCAGTAAAGACTAACCCAATCAATACAGGCTTAATTCCATCAATTGGACAAACAATAGAAGTCTTCAGAGGGCAGAGAAAGTAACTACAAACTTCCATTGCCAAATGAGGGAAGATCTTTCATCAAAGAACATTAAATACATCTGCTCAAACTAGCAGAAAGGAAAAAATAAAAAAAATATGAGTAAACAATAGAAAAAGAGAAAAGAAATGACAATTGAAAGCTCCTTTCAAGGAAGTGAAAAGAGAGCAAATGAAATAGAAATAGAAGAAAAGCAAGAAGTTCCAGTGAATTGGACACAGGCTTTGGAAGATCTCAAAATTCAATTAATTCAAGAACTTCAAGAACTCAAAAAACAATCAAGAGAGGCAAGAGAGGCTAACGACAATTTGAAAAAGGAAATACATGAACTAAAACAAGAAAATAAAGTCTTAAAATCCAAAATTGGCCAGTTTGCAAATGAAGCCAAGAAGGCAAAAGATGATCTACAAAGAAAATCAGACCAGAAGGAGAAGGATGACCAAAAAACTAGGGATGAAATTCAGTCTTTAAAAAATAGAACTCAACAACTAGAAGCAAATGACTTCACAAGGCAGCAACAATATATAAAACAAAAATGAAAAATTTGAGAAGAATATGAAACAACTCATTGATTCAACCAAAGATTTGGAGAACAGAGCTAGAAGAGACAATTTAAGAATTATTGGTTTACCAGAACATCACGATAAAAGAAAAAGTTTAGACATCATCTTACAAGAAATTATCATATATTTATTTATGTATAAATATATACAAAACTAGAGGGGGGAAAAGAGAGTAATATTGAGAAAAATGGGAAAACCAAAAAAAATGGAATGAATTTATATTCCATAAAGAAGTACGTGGAGCCAACAGGGAAGAATAACAATACACTGGAAAGGTAAAGAGGTTGGAGAGAGGAAATATTTAATACTTCAGTGCATTGAAATCAAGTTAAAGAGGGAAGAACAATCAGATCCATTAGGGCACAGAATTGATTCATGCCCTATAAAGAAATAGAAGGGTAATAAAAGGAGTGGTGGGGAGGGAAGTAACACTAGGAAGTGGGGAGGGAGCTTAAAAAGATCCTAAAGAAGAGTAAGAGGGGAATAAGAAGGAAGAGGGGAGAAAAGGAAGTAAGACAAGGGAGGGGAATAGAGGAACTGATTCAAAACAAAACACTGGTATAAAAGGAAATAGTGAAAGAAGAAAGGACAGGACAAGGAGAGAGAATCAAAATGTCTGGGAATACATAGTTGGTAATTATAATTCTGAATGTGAATGAGATGAACTCACCCATAAAACGGAAACAATTAGCAGAGTGGATTAGAAACCAAAATCCTACCATATGTTGTCTACAAGAAACACACGAGGCAGGCAGGCATACATAGAGTAAAAATGAAAGGATGGAGCAAAATCTATTGGGCTTAAAATGAGAAAAAGAAGGCAGGGGTTGTCATCATGATCTCTAACAAAGCCAAAGTAAAAATAGATCTGGTTAAAAGAGATAGGGAAGGTAACTACATCCTAATAAAAGGCAGTATAAACAATGAAGAAATATCAGTACTCAACATGTATGCACCAAATGGTATAGCTTCCAAATTTCTAAAGGAGAAGCTAGTGGAGCTGAAAGATGAAATAGATAGCAAAACTATACTAGTGGGGGACCTCAACCTTCCCCTATCAGACCTAGATAAATCAAACCAAAAAATAAATAAGAAAGAGATAAGAGAGGTGAATGAAACCCTAGAAAAATTAGAGTTAATAGATATATGGAGAAAGATAAATAGAGACAAAAAGGAATACATTTTCTTTTCAGCAGCACATGAAACATTCACAAAGATAGACCATGTAATAGGGCATAGAAACATCGTAAACAAACACAAAAAGTAAAAATAATAAATGCAACCTAATCAGATCATAATGCAATAAAAATAGTTATTAGTAAGAATACATGGAGAGGCAAACCAAAAACTAATTGAAAATTAAATAATATGATTCTCCAAAATCATTTAGTGAAAGAACAAATCATAGAAACAATTAATAATTTCATTGAAGACAATAACAATGATGAGACTTCTTACCAAAACCTATGGAATACAGCCAAAACAGTTCTAAGGGGAAAATTTATATCACTGAGTGCATATATTAACAAATTAGGGAGGGCAGAGATTAATGAATTGGGCATGCAACTTAAAAAATTAGAAAATAAACAAATTAAAAATCTACAGATGAAAACTAAATTAGAAATACTAAAAAGCAAAGGAGAAATTAATAAAATTGAAAGTAAAAGAACTATTGAATTAATAAATAAGACTAGAAGCTGTTATTTTGAAAAAACAGATAAAATAGACAAAGTACTGGTAAATCTAATAAAAAAAGGAAAGAAGAAAACCAAATTAAGAGTATCAAAGATGAAAAGGGAGACCTCACCTCTAATGAAGAGGAAATTAAGGCAAACATTAAAAACTATTTTGCAAAACAAACACAAGAATTATACAAACACAACTACAAAAACTTTCCAAACAATTAAAACTAGATCTAAACAATTGGAAAAACATTGAGTGCTCATGGGTAGGACAAGCTAACATAAAAAAATGACCATTCTACCCAAATTAATTTACCTATTTGGTGCCATACCTATCAAACTACCAAAAAAACTTTTTTACTGAATTAGAAAAAATTATAACAAAGTTCACTTGAAAGAACAAAAGATCAAGAATATCAAGGGAAAAATGGAAAAAAAAAACATGAAGGAAGGTGGCCTAACAGTACCAGATATTAAACTATACTACAAAGCAGTGGTCATCAAAACAATATGGTACTGGCTAAGAGACAGAAGGGAGGATCAGTGGAATAGACTTGGGGTAAGTGACATCAGCAAGACAGTGTATGATAAACCCAAACAGCATAACTTTTAGGACAAAAATCCACCATTTGACAAAAACTGTTGGGAAAATTGGAAAACAATATAGGAGAGATTAGGTTTAGATCAACATCTCACACCCTACACCAAGATAAATTCAGAATGGGTAAATGACCTGAATATAAAGAAGGAAACTATAAATAAAGTCAACACAGAATAGTATACTCGTCAGATCTATGTGAAAGAGAAAATTTTAAAACCAAGCAAGAGTTAGAGAAAATTACAAAATATAAAATAAATGATTTTGATTATATTAAATTAAAAAGATTTTGTACAAACAAAAACAATACAACCAAAATCAGAAGGGAAACAACAAATTGGGAAAAAATCTTTATAACAAAAAACTCTGACAGAGGTCTAATTACTATAGTGCAAATAGGGTGAATTCTTGGGTTTCGTTCCCATTTGAATATATCTTTCCATATCATCTAATGAAGGGGTTTGAGTATATTTTTTACATGCATGATTACAACACTCACCATCATGTTTGTTATCATCATTTCTTTTTGATTCATTGTTGTTTTTAGACCATTTCGAATTTTAAAAGGTTTTTCTGTTGCCTCTGTCTCTCTGATTTTGGTTATTGTTTCTAGAAAGATTTATTTGCTGCCTAAATCTACAAAATCGAAGGACATGCCCAATCCGTCCACATAGATAGCAACGTGGGGAAGATTTGGTTCTTTGGGTGTTTCTAGTAGGTTGCCTATACTGATTTTGGCTCCTACTTGTTTAGAGAGCAAAATTTTTCACATCCTCTATTTCTTTCTCCCACTTTGCCTATTTTAATTGTTGTTTCAAATCAGCTATGACTTCATCTTTATCAGTATCAGATTGTTTAGCCAATCTTGCCTCTTTCTGTTTTGAATCGTGAATGTATGCTGCGTGTTGCCTTACATCCTCCAGTGGTAGTGATTCCCACTGTGGACAACTTTCTCTAAAATAGTTTTGTATCAGGATTGAGGTTCCCTTTACAAACTGTCTCCATAGGTGATCAATTGTATCCTGGGCATGTGTGTCTCCAAGACCAAGAATCGTTTCTGCAGCTTCAATGACCCTATCCAGAAAACTACTCAGGTGTTCTTCCCCTTGTTTCAGTTTTTCGAATTTTTGCCATGCATTTTGACTTTTAGCATGCAATCTCATGGCTTCAATTAAATCTGCTCTGCACCTCATTAAATATCTCATATTGGCATGTTGTGTAAAATCTAGGTCTTGATGAATCTGTGGCCAAGATTCCAAATTGGGATTTGTCCTAGTTTCATTAAGGAATTTTTCCTTTTCCCGAGGGAGAGTAAAATTCCCCCAAAAGAAATTCAACGTCATCAAAACTAGGGTTAAATAAAGTGAACACCTTTTTTAATTCCTTGAGGGTCTTGAAAGGTTTTTCATAGAACTTGGGGAATTGCCTTTTTAGAACTTCCATATCACTTGGAGTGAATGCCTTATATATGTCTTTACGTGCACCACCCCCTCTCCTGATTGAACAATAGTCCTGTCCACAATCAGTAATACAGAGACTATAGCATTTTGGATTGGTTGATCTTTTGTGGTGTTATTGTGTCCTAAAAATTTTGATTCCACAATCTCCAATTGAAGGATCCTGTGCTTGTCTAGTTCTTTTCCCTCTCGAATTTGTTTCAACACTTTGAACGGTAGCTTGATATTCTCTACTAGTTCCGTGAATTCAGTGTCAGTTTTTGCTGGAGGTGTCTTAAAATAATTATACAGGTGAGTCAGAACTGCCTTAGAGATTATAAGGAATTGCCAGAGAGATAGGATAATTGCAATAGCGGTGGGGATGAAACATATGCATTCGGCTAGTGTAAAGGCAAACCATTTATAGTAATCATATATTTCTAGCATTTGTTGTACTAGATTTGGGACTTTTACTAGCCAAAAGTTGTATAGATCTTGCATAAGCGACCAAGTCATTATGGAAACACTGGCTAAAATAAATGTAATTTTTGCCAGATTAATTTTTGTTGTTTCAGAAGACTGCAGGTTTTTTTTGTTAACTGTGCTCACCAGATGTAATAAGGGAATATTGGCAGATGTAAGGTTGCAATAGAGAATAAGGCAATAGGATGATATGGGACCAAAGGCTGGAGGTAATTAAGGGAATAGGCTAGAGGTAGGAGGGAAATCAAGGCACAGGTATGGTTGGAATAGAGGATAAGGCACTGAGGATAGGGGTTTGTGAATCCCTAAGGCAGTAAAGTGAATAAGGAAGGTATAATGGTAAAGGTGGTAAATTGAGGTGGTAAGAGTAGTAAGGGAATGACTGAGTTTAGGGAATATAAACACAGAGGTATAAGGAGTTGTAAGGGATAGGATGAGATACTTTAGGCAAACAGCTGTTGCCTGGGAAACACAGACTGGGACACAGGGTAAGACAGAGACACTACAGGGAAACAGACCTTTAGGTAGGAAGGGCACTTCCACAGACAAAGGTTAAAGCCAGCCAAGAATGACTTGAAACTGACTAGAGGGCTGCTAGTCAGTTTCTCAGGCTTACAAAGGAAGAGTTCAGAGTAAGTATTAAGATTACACTTCCTCCAAAATGGACACCGTCAATCCCTCAGAACCCAGAGAGAATGTTATCCTTCTCTCACCTCCTCCCTCGCTTATCAATCAACTAATGAAGTAGCCAAAGGTTTTGATTAAAAGACAAACAGGGTTTATTGATTTCTAGGGTTGATTGGAAGGGATGAAGGATACAAGGTAACCCTAACAGCTGCCTAGAGAAAGCTAAAGGTGGGGGAGGGAGATAGGAACATGAAACTGAGAAAGGACCTGCCTTAACTCAGCTCTCAAGTGGTTTTGTAATCAATAGTGTTAAGAAAATTGGATATAATGATTAAATAGATAATTTGTAACAAGGGTAAGCCCTATTTGACTATTTAAACTATCAAGTTTAAAACTAACACTCCGATCTACCCTCCTTTCAAAACCTCACAGAAATTCAGGCAGGGAAAATGAAGATGGGGAATAGGGAGGTCAGGGAGATTCAAAGGAAATATTTAAGCTAACAATTTTTAAGAGAAAAGATGCAGGATATAGGCCAGGTTTCAATCCAAAGAAAGAGCTCAGATTGATCCTGCTCCTCTCCATGAGTCAACAGGGTCAACTGAACTTCCTCAAGATTCTAAACCCTTCTCAACTGTCAGATATTCTGCAGTAAGGCTTTGCAGGGCTGACATGCACCCTATTTGCACTACATTTCTGAAATTTAAAAGGAGCTAAATCAATTGTATAAAAAATCAAGCCATTTCCCAATTGATAAATTGACAAGGGACAAGAATAGGCAATTTTCAGATAAAGAAATCAAAACTATCAATAATCACATGAGAAAGAGTTCTAAATCTCTAATAATAATAATTAGAGAAATGCAAATCAAAACAACTCTGAGGTATCACCTCACATCTAGCAGATTGGGTAAAATGATAGAAGGGGAGAGTAATAAATGTTGGATGGGATGTGGCAAAATTGGGACATTAATGCATTGCTGATGGAGTTGTGAACTGATCCAACCATTCTGGCTGGAAATTTGGAAATATGCCCAAAGAGTGCTAAAAGAATGCCTGCCCTTTGATCCAGTCATACCATTGCTGTGTTTGTACTCCAAAGAGATCATAGATAAAAAGACCTGTACAAAAATATTTATAGCCACTCTTTCTGTGGTGGCAAAAAACTGGAAAACGAGTGTATGTCCTTCAATTGGGGAATGGCTGAACAAATTGTGGTATATGCTGGTGATGGAATACTATTGTGCACAAAGGAATAATAAACTGGAGGAATTCCATGTGAATTGGAAAGACCTCCAGGAATTGATTCAGAGTGAAAGGAGCAGAGCCAGAAGTACATTGTACACAAAGATTGATACACTGTGGTAAAATCGAATGTAATGGACTTTTGTACTAACAGCAATGCAATGGCCCAGGACAATTCTGAGGATTTATGGAAAAGAACACTACCCACATTCAGAGGAAGAACTATAGGAGTGGAAACAGAGAAGAAAAACAATTGCTTGAACACATGGGTTGATGTGGACATGAATGAGGATGTATACTTGAAACAACCACACCAATGCAACTATCAATAATACGGAAATAGGTCTTGATCGATGACACATGTTAAAACCAGTGGAAATGATCATAGGCTATAGGGGGAGGGGTAAAGAGGGTGAAGGGGAAAGTAAGAACATGGATCATGTAACTATGGAAAAATTTTCTAAAAAAAATAAAATATTTGAATAAAAAATAATAATAAATAAAAACAATTTTATCCAATTATAAGGCAATAAATATAGCAATCTAGGTGGTATGGATAAATATCTACAAAAATATAAATTGCCTAGATTAACAGCAGAAGAAATAGAGTACTTAAATAATCCAATATCAGAAAAAGAAATTGAACAAGCCATCAAAGAATTTCCTAAGAAAAAATTGCCAAGTCCTGATAGATCTCAAGTGAATTCTATCAAACATTCAAAGAACAACTAATCCCAATACTGTACAAATTATTTTATATAATAAGCAAAGGGGGGCAGCTGGGTAGCTCAGTGGATTGAGAGTCAGGCCTAGAGACGGGAGGTCCTAGGTTCAAATCCAGCCTCAGACACTTCCCAGCTGTGTGACCCTGGGCAAGTCACTTGACCTCCATTGCCCACCCTTGCCACGCTTCCACCTATGAGCCAATACACAGAAGTTAAGGGTTTAAAAAATTTTTTTAAATAAAAAAAAAATAATGAGCAAAGAAGGTGTCCTACCAAATTCCTTTTATGACACAAATATGGTACTATTCCAAAGCCAGGTAGGTCAAAAACAGAGAAAGAAAACTACAGACCAATCTCCCTAATGAACATAGATGCAAAAATCTTAAATAGAATACTGGCAAAAAGACTCCAGCAAGTGAACAAGAGGGTTATCCATCATGATCAATTGGGATTTATACCAGGAATGCAAGGATGGCTCAACATTAGGAAAACCATCCACATAATTGACTATATCAACAAGCTAACCAACAAAAATCACATGATTATCTCAACAGATGCTGAAAAAGCCCTTGACAAAATACAACACCCATTCCTATTGAAAACACTGGAAAGTATAGGAATAGAAGGGCCTTTCCTAAAAATAATAAACCATCAACAAGCATCATATGCAATGGGGATAAATTAGAAGCCTTCCCAATAATATCATGCATGAAACAAGGATGCCCACTATCACCTCTATTATTTAACATTGTACTAGAAACACTAGCAGTAGAAAGTAGAGAAGAAAAAGAAATTGAAGGCATTAAAATAGGCGTAAATTATCACTCTTTGTAGATGATATGATGGTATACTTAAAAAATCTTAGAGAATCAACTAACAAGCTAGTAGAAATAATCAACAACTTTAGCAAAGTTGCAGGATATAAAATAAATGCACATAAATCATCAGCATTTCTATATATTTCCAACACATCACAGCAGCAAGAGGTAGAAAGAGAAACACCATTTAAAATCACCCTAGACAATATAAAATACTTAGGAATCTATATACCAAAACAAACACAGGAATTATATGAAAACAACTACAAAACACTTTTCAAACAATTAAAACTAGATCTAAACAACTGGAAAAACATTGATTGCTCATGGATAGGATGAGCTAACATAATAAAAATGACCATTCTACCCAAATTAATTTACTTATTTAGTGCCATACCTATCAAACTACCAATAAGCTTTTTGACTGAATTAGAAAAAAATATAAAAAGTTCATTTGGAAAAACAAAAGATCAAGAATATCAAGGGAAATAATGAAAAAAACCATGAAGGAAGGTGGCCTAGAAGTTCCAGATATTAAACTGTACTATAAAACAGTGGTCATCAAAACGGTATGGTACTGGCTAAGAGACAGAAGGGAGGATCAGTAGAATACACTTGGGGTAAGTGACATCAGCAAGACAGTGTATGATAAACCCAAAGAGCCCAACTTTTGGGACATGAATCCACTATTTGACAAAAACTGCTGGGAAATTTGGAAAACAATATGGGAGAGATTAGGTTTAGATCAACATCTCACACCCTACACCAAGATAAATTCAGAATGGGTGAATGACTTGAATATAAAGAGGGAAACTATAAATAAGTTAAGTGAACACAGAATAGTATACTTGTCAGATCTATTGGAAAGGAAAGATTTTAAAACCAAACAAGAGTTAGAGAAAATTAAAAAATGTAAAATAAATGATTTTGATTATATCAAACTAAAAAGCTTTTGTACAAACAAAAACAATGTAGCCAAAATCAGAAGGGAAACAACAAATTGGGAAAAAAATCTTTATAACAAAAATCTCTGACAGGGGTCTAATTACTCAAATATACAAGGAGTTAAATCAATTGTACAAAAAAATCAAGCCACCCCCCAATCAATAAATGGGCAAAGGACATGAATAGGCAATTTTCAGGTAAAGAAATCAAAAGTATCAATAAGCACATGAGAAAGTGTTCTAAATCTCTAATAATTAGAGAAATGCAAATCAAAACAACTCTGAGATATCACCTCACATCTAGCTGATTGGCTAAAATGATAGAAGGGGAGAGTAATAAATGTTGGATGGGATGTGGCAAAATTGGGACATTAATGCATTGCTGATGGAATTCTGGCTGGAAATTTGGAAATATGCCCAAAGAGTGCTAAAAGAATGCCTGCCCTTTGATCCAGCCATACCATTGCTGTGTTTGTACCCCAAAGAGATCGTAGATAAAAAGACTTGTACAAAAATATTTATAGCCACTCTTTTCGTGGTAGCAAAAAATTGAAAAATGACAGTATGCCTTTCAATTGGGGAATGGCTGAACAAATTGTGGTATAATGCTGGTGATGGAATACTATTGTGCTCAAAGGAATAATAAACTGGAGGAATTCCATGTGAACTGGAATGGTCTCCAGGAATTGATGCAGAGTGAAAGGAGCAGAGCCACAAGAACATTGTACACAGAGACTGATATACTGTGGTAAAATTGAATGTAATGGACTTCTGTACTAGCAACAATGCAATTACTCAGGACAATTCTGAGGGATTTATAGAAAATAATGCTATCCACATTCAGAGGAAGAACTACAGGAGTGGGAAACACAGAGGAAAAACAATTGTTTGAACACATGGTTAGATGTGGACATGATTGGGGATGTAGACTTGAAACGACCACACCAATGCAACTATCAATAATATGGAAATAGGTCTTGATCGATGACACATATTAAAACCAGTGGAAATGCTCATCAGCTATGGGGGGGGGGATTTGGGGGGCAAAGGGGAAAGTAAGAACATGAATCATCTAACCATGGAAAATTTTTTCTAAAAAATTTAAAAAAAATTTTTTAAAAGTTGGCAAAAAAATAGAAACAAATCTGGTGCTTATCAATTAGAGAGTAGTTTAGCAACATATGGTATATGAATGTAATCGTGCCATAAGAAAGTGCATAGGAGGGAATTCAGAGAAACATGGGAAGATTTATATGAATTAATGCAAAACAAATAGAGCAGAATATTCAGAAAAGCACTGTTCACAGTGTCTACGACAATGTTTAATGAAAAAATTCTAAAATGCAGCTGAACTCAGATTAAATGCAACAACCAATCTTGATCTCAGAAGACAAATGATGAGGCAATTTCCTCTCAGCAGACAGGTGATTGATTATGGATATGGAGTATTGCATGTATAATATCAGGCAGTTTTGTGTACCTGTTTTCCTTGTTACAAGGAAGAGTTCTATGGAGGTTACTCTGTATTGGGAAATAGCTTTGGTATATAAAACAAAAAGAGTATTAATAAAACTTCAAAAGTTAAAATAAAAGACACTTTACTGCCACTAGGATCAAATCATAATCATAGGTCATGTTTATAAAGTTTTAAAATTATGAAGTATTTTCTTCACAATATTCCTGAGTCAGGCATTACAAATTTTATCCTACTCATTTTATAGATGATGAAACTGAAACATGATGCTTTTCCTAAGATCACAAAATTGGCAAGTAGCTAAGCTATGCTTTGCTTCCAGGACCTCTACCTCCAAATCTAAAGTGTTTTCACCACACTAGTCTGCCTTATATAGTCACAGACCATAGTGGAAAATATGCCTACTAGCTTTCCTGACTTCCTTTAACAATCTCACCCTCTACAGAAAGTCTTTCCCAACCACTTTTAATTCCAGTGCCTTCCTTCTGTTAATTATTTCCTATTTATTCTGTGTATCATTTGTGTGTGTGTGTGTGTGTGTGTGTGTGTGTGTGTGTGTGTGTGTGTGTGTAAACTCCTTGAGAAAAAGGACTCAATTTTGCCTCTTTTTGGTAACTCCAGCAATTACAGAGCATGATATATAGTAGATGCTTAATAAATGTTTATTGATTCATTGATGTTATAAGGTTTTAGCAACCCCATTAATCTGGAAATCAACTCTACATTAAATTAGTTCAAGAATAATGTAGCAAAAATTCCAAAAGTAAACCCTTTTCATTTCCATGCCTGGGAAACCTTTCCCAGTGCTGAGTTTCATTCTAGCGCCTTCATTAATACAGATTTTATTGTTTTAACCAACCTAGTAACATTGCCTTTAGAAGAGTAATTCACAATCCTAGTCTTGTGACCACCATAGCCTCTCTCCCCTAAATCCAGATATTTCTCATTATTTTAAAGGGTATTTGAAATTCTCAAAATTAATTTAAAACTTTAAAAACAAATATATGCTAAATAGAACAGTTGGACAGGAGAAAGACTGTGTCATGAAATCCAAAAACAAGCACAGGAAATTATGGCTTTAGGAACATTTCAACAAAGTTAAAGGTTATGGCTACATGAGGTTGAATGATGGAGCCAGAAATAGGCCTTTGCATGGCATGATGCTTATACTTGGTAGGCACTTAATGTTTGTGGGACGAGGTGGGGTGGAATTGGGGTGAAACTGCTATGTTTTTCATACCCAAGGAAACCTAGACTATTGGCATTTTAAGTCCTCCTTGAAAAAAAAGGAGTTAGGGTGGAAGGTCAGTGTGCACAGGTTTAATATGTGTCTGCTCTGTTGTATCTAACCCAACACCCCAATCCTATCCCAAGTATTGGGCTTAGGGATCAGAAAGGCACAAAGCATTATACACACTTTGGAAAATGAGTGACATGCTTGATCAAACACAAGACTAAACATTCAACATGCCATGGATCAGACAACCATCATAACCCATTTTATCCAAGTTTTCAAGGCCAGTCTATTATAAGATTATATCTGTGTGAGCATATCTTTGGGTTTTTTTAATGGAAGTCAATGAAAAAGTAGAGCTTGCTTTATAGATATTTATTGCCAACTTAGCTGGAATGTAATCCAGTTCAAAAAACAAACATTAATTGTCAACCATGCATGAGGCATTGTGCAAGGGGCCAGTATTAAAAAAAATTGAAACATTTCTTGCCCTCAAACTCTACTTGGTGAAGGGGTGAGAGTGGAGGGGGCATCATTGAATCATTTAACCCATCATCAACTATCTATAAGGCTCCTACTATATGTCAGGCATGTTGCTAGGCACAGGGTATTCAAAAGATATGTAAATAAATGCAAGACTGTTTCAGGAAGAAGATAATACTAAGAGCTAGTGGGATCTAAAAAGGCTTAACAGAAGAGATGTTAGCTAAATTGAGCCTTGTAGGAAACAAGGAATTCTAAGGGGTAACTATGAGAAGGAAGTCCATTCTAAGAACCAAGATGAGGAGTAGAAAGTCAAGTTCAGAAAACAATCAATAGACCAGTTTGGCTAAAAGAGGATGGAAGAGAATAATATAAAATAACCCTAGAAAAGTGAATTGAAATCATTTGGTAGAGGTCTTTAATTTCCAGGTCAAGGATTTGTTATTGGATGATTGACTAATTGGTATCTATCTTTGGTAGTCTTCAATTCCAATCCAACAGCCCAGTCAATTACTCAAGAAGCATTTATAGATACAGTCTCCACACACCAGCATATGTGTACACACAAAATCTACCATTATACTGTTCGGGGACTCCTCTGACTTTTACCAAGGTCCTAATGGAAGGTAAAATGTGGAATGATTCTATATTAGTGCTCATGACAAAAATTCAATAAAAGCAGATAGGGAGAAGAAAAAGGTCTTGATGTAATTTAATATTCTAATGATCATACTATTTTCCTTATTATGGCAGCCCTCTGACTTTAACAGACCATTTGGTTCCTACTTCTAGAGTTTCTTTAATAAGCCATGATATCAGAATGTCTTAAAAAAAATTAAACCTTCTTCACAGGGTACCAACAAATAGCACCATTCTGGGAAGAGGTATAAAGGAGCCTAAGAGCTGACCTAGAAATAAAATGACTACTTATATCCAAAATTGCGATTTTTAATTTTTGTTTAAGTGGAATGATTTTCCCATCACTTTAAAAACTAATTTAAAATACATATTAGAGAGGTGATGGACTCAGAGTGCAGATTGCAACAAAATATATTTTTGGACATAATTAATGTGAGAATTTTTGTTTGACTATGCATGTTTGTTACAAGTATTTTATAGAGAAGGTAGATTTTAGTTGATTAAAAATTTTTTAATTAAATATACATTATAGCAGGGTCTGTGAACTTATATGAGAAAAGGATTACATCTTTATTTCAATATGATTTGTTTCCTTTGTAATTCTATGTATTTTGCTTTCTGGATTTAAAAACATTATTCTGACAAGAGTTCCACAGACCTCACCAGAATACCAATAGACTCCATGACACAAAAAAAGGTTAGGAACCCTTGCATAGAAGAATGAATGGAAACTCCACAAAAGGAAGAGATTTCTACACTTGATATTCATTTATTTTCTAATTAGAAAGAACAAAAAGCCTTATCTGAAAGGATCACAGCATCATAGATTTAGGACTGGAAAGGATCTTAGAGGCCATCATCATTTCAGCCTCCTCCATTTCACAGATGGGGTGGCCCAGAAAAGTGATGTGATTTACTCTGTGTCACATAAGTGACACAAATGATCTTGGAAGCAGAGCTGGGATTTGAAAACAGCATTCTTCCTGCTATACCACCCTCCTCTTCCTAGATTTGTGGGGTTGGGGAGGAAGGAATCACAATTTGAACCAGCACCTTCAGGCCCTGAAACTAACCAGTAGAATGACCCAGTGTTTGTTGAGGATGATGTTGCAGCTTCATCAAACAAATGGCATATCAATCATCAGAGAACGGGCTAATAACTGAGAAGAAACAAGGTATATGGGCATGTTATGGTAGAGGAGGATAATACTCAAGTATTGGAAGGTCTTGGGGATGTGAAACCACACAGATTCATAGAAATCAATTGGCTGCCTAGAAATGAATAACACATCTGTGAAAAAATCAGATGATTATTATTAAGTCCATTATCTTGCTGCAATAAAAGACCCTCTGAATAAGACACACTTTCCAGCAAGTCAGATTTTGCATTGCTTCTTGGTGCCAGCCTGGTGATTGGTTTTACATTAAACATTGCAGCCTGTTAATCCTATGAGTTAATATTCAGAGAAGGCAACTCAAATCACTCATTGCACTGTGAATACTTTTTTCCTCAAAAAAGAAAAAAAAAGGAAAATGAGTTCAATCAAGTTACCATCTTATACTCATCGAGCTAAAATGATCCTGATAATAGGCCCCTTTTTAATCTTTTCTGGACCATTCCTTGGAAGGAAGGGCTTTGTTCATTTTTTATCCTTTTCTCTTTTTAGCTTTTTTTTTTTTTAGCTAGGAGTAGTGCTGGTCATTTCTGCCCTTCTGAGCTTAGTAAAATATAGGAAGCTTAAATTTCAATGTATAGAATACACTAGAAGTTTAGCATGGGGTGGGATTTCTTATGGAGCTTGGGTAATCACAGGATTAGAAAAGCAAATAAATTAAAAGGAATCTAGGAATATTCCTCAAACCAGAAAAAACAAAGACAGACTTAATTGACTCAAGTTGAAATAGCTAAGGCAAAAATTGTACCATATGTGACACCACTATGAAACCAGGATATGCCATTCAATCCAAATGCAACTTTTCTTTCATAAAAGCAAAAATACAAAGAGTTTTATTCCCGACAGAGCCTAGCTTTTGATGGTCTTTCTCTTCTTTTAACTAAAAGGAGCATAAAAATTCCAAGCATAGAGATGGAGCCAAAATGGCAGCAAACAGGCAGCAAACAGGCAGCAACTCATCTGAAGTCTCCCAACATTCCTCTACAAATAACTTTAAAATAATACCTCAAATAGAATTCTGGAGTGATAGAGCCAGCAAAATATTTGTGAGACCTCTTTTCAGCTCAAGACAAGTTAGGAGGTCAACAAAAATGGTTTGTGACATTGGGTAGGGTCAGCCTGGAGCATAGCATACACAATGGCAACACAAGCAACAGGCCTTAGAGGTGACTGCAAAAGTAGCAGCAGAAAGTTCAGAAACTCACCCCAGAGTGAGTAAGAGGGTCAGACAACTCTTCAGAAAGAGATTATAAGGGAGGTAGCTAGGTGGCTCCGTTGATTGAAAGGGAGGCTTAGAGATAGGAAATCCTAGATTCAAATCTGGCTTCAAAAACTTCCTAACTGTGTGATAAGTCAATAAGCAAGTTACTTTTCCTCCTTTTCTAACCCTTACCACTCTTCTCCCTTGAAACCAATACACAGTATTGATTCTAAGATGGAAGATAAAAGTTTGTTTGTTTTTTAATGAAAAAGAAAGAAAACAATTACAAGGAACTCTTTGCTGGCATTGGCTACAGGGCCCTGTTGTGTGCCCATGTGTAGTTCTGGGTCATAGTTCCAGAGCAGAACTAGCCCTTGCAGCCACAGAGGAATAGGATATCTTGGTCAGAGTTCTGGGCACATGAGGAACACTTCCAATCTTTCAAAAGGAGAAGGAGATCCTGGCCTCAGTTCTAATGCAGAAAGGAGAACTAGAATGTATGGTTACAGCAGAGCAAGGACCTGATAAAAGTCCCAGGACCAAGAGGAGAGAAAGCTCTTGTGGCTATAGGGAGCAAGAATCCTTCCAGGGTAAAGATCAAGGCACAGATCAAAACAGCAGTGACCACACCTCTCTTTGAATCATAACATCTTAAAAGCACCAAAACTTACAGACCATCAGAACTAGCTCTGAAAACAGCAGCAATGAAGGTCTAAAAGTTGAGAGAGTACTCACTCAATCACTAGAACAGAACCTAACTTTTATATGAAGTTAAAAGACAAGAAATAGGCTGGGAAAAGGAGTAAATAACAAGAAAAGAACCTGACCATCAAAAGCTACTATTATGACAGGGAAAATCAGAACACAAACTCAGAAGAAGATACCATTATCAAAACAGGGCAGAGTAAAAAGAGAGAGAGAATAGGAACATAGAATGGAGGGAAATGCATAGTTAGCAAGCATAACTATGAATATGAATGGGATAAACTCACCCATAAAATGGTAGCAGAAAGCATAATAAATTAGAAACCAGAATCCAACAATACATTGTTTACAAGAAACATATTTAAAACAGAGAGACACACAAAAAAGTAAAAATGAAGTACTGGAACAGAATCTATTATGTTTTAGCCAAAGTAAAAAAGGCAGGCGTAGCAATCTGATCTCAGACAAAGCAGAAAACAAAAATAGACCTAATAAAAGAGAATAAGCACAGAAACTACATTTTGTTAAAAGGTACCATAGATAATGAATAATACTAAACATATATGCCAAATGGCATAGCATCCAAATTCTTAAAGTTAAGTGAGTTACAGAAGAAAATAGTAAAATTATATTAATGGGGGACCTCAACTTTCTCATCTCAGAACTAGATAAATCTAACCACAAAATAAAGAAGAAAAAAGTTAAAGAGATGACTCAAATTTTAGAAAAGTTAGATATGATAGACCTCTAGAGAAAATTTAATTGGAATAGAAAAGAGTATACCTTTTCCTCTTTCTCAACTGCACATGACATTTTAATAAAAACTGACCACGTATTAGAGCATAAAAGCCTCAAAAACACAGAGCAAAAATATCAAATACATCCTTTTCAGGCATACCATAGTGAAAAAAAAGTATTCATTAAGGAGCCTTAGAAGAATAGATTAAAAATTATTTGGAAACTAAATAACCTAATCACAAAGAATGAATGGGTCAAAGAAAAAAATCATAGAAACAATAAATAATTTCATCAAAAAGAAAAACAACAATGAGACAACAAGCCAGAATTTATGGGATGCAGCCAAAGCAGTACTTAGAGGAAAATTTACATCTCTAAATACTTACATCAATAAAAGAGAAAAATAACAGATCAATGAATTAGGCATACAAATTTTTAAAATTAGAAAAAGAGGTCTTCCAGGGGTAGAGCCTTCAGGAGTAGAGCCAAGATGAAGGAGGAATTAGAGCAGCAGCACTGTTTAACCATGAAAATCCTCTCTGACCAAGAATAAAATATCACCACAAAATGTATACAGGAGTGAAAAAAAACAAAAAGGAGAGTGAAACAATCTTCAAGAAAAGAAAAACCCAAAAGGTAGACAGACACCATCTGGGGAACTGAGGTGAAAGGGGAGCAGAGCTAGCAGGAGGCTATAGCAAAGAGTAAAGAGCAAGCCAAAAGCAAACCACAACTCCTCCACCCCACATTGGCTGTCACAGGTTCCAAACTTAAGTCCTAGCTAACAATCAGACCCTGAGATCCTGCCAAGGCAAATAGTGGTCCAAGTCAACCCACATCTCTTGAAATTTCAAACCTGTGGAGAAGTCCAGAGTCCCAGCCCAGAGCAATCTGGGCTGAAGGGTCTGATCAATCTGGGCCCAGAGTGAAGCCATGAATCCCAGTCTGGGCTTGGGATGAGGACATAATTCACAGTTTGGAATGATGACCCACCCCCAGATCTTTTTGCCCAAAACTAAGGGTAGAACTCCAGGACAGGGCAATCAAGGGTGTGCCTGATTGAATCAAATACACCTTGAAAACAAAAACTTGAGACTAAGACTGGGGCTAGAATTTTATCAGCCCCTGACCTGATCAAGTTTAGACTGAGATCAAACGCTTACACCTAAACCTAAGGAAAGACCTTAAGCTATCAGCATCTCAAGGGTCAACTGAATCAGCAGGGGGAAGGAGCTCTCAGAGCTCTCATCCCTCAAACCATCTGGTAAACCAGTAACAACCCAGAAAATAAGTTTAAAATAGCATCAAGGAAGAACTGAAGTTTAAGAGAGTACCCCAACTTCCCAGAAAACAGAACCTACCTATAATTAGGAAAAATGAGCAAACAACAAAATATGAGACACAATAGAAGCTGAAAAAGGTATATAAGAAAATCATAGAAACAATCAACAATTTCATTGAAGAGAATGACAATGATGAGACATCCTACCAAAATCTGTGGGATGCAGCCAAGGCAGTACTCAGGGGGAAATTTATATCCTTGAGTGCATATATTAACAAATTAAGGAGGCAGAGATTAATGAATTGGGCATGCAACTCAAAAAATTAGAAAGCGAGCAAATTAAAAATCCCCAGAGGAAAACTAAATTAAAAATACTAAAAATCAAGGGAGAAATTAATAAAATCGAAAGTAAAAGAATTATTGAATTAATAAATAAGACTAAAAGCTGGGATTTTGAAAAAACAGATAAAATAGACAAAGTACTAGTCAATCTAATAAAAAAAAAAAGGAAAAAAGAAAACCAAATTGACAGTATCAAAGATGAAAAGGGAGACCTCATCTCTAATGAAGGGGAAATTAAGGCAATCATTAAAAACTATTTCACCCAATTATATGGCAATAAATATAACAAT
>NC_058131.1:309351900-309385919 GCF_016433145.1 Gracilinanus agilis
TGGAGGGGATGTGGCAAAATTGGGACATTAATGCATTGCTGGTGGAGCTGTGAATTGATCCAGCCATTCTGGCTGGCAATTTGGAACCATGCTCAAAGGGCTATAAAAGACTGCCTGCCCTTTGATCCAGCCATACCATTGCTGGATTTATACCCCAAAGAGATCATAGATAAACAGACTTGTATGAAAATATTTATAGCTGCGCTTTTTGTGGTGGCAACAAATTGGAAAAGGAGGGTATGTCCTTCAATTGGGGAATGGCTGAACAAACTGTGGTATATGCAGGTGATGGAATACTATTGTGCTAAAAGGAATAATAAACTGGAGGAGTTCCAGGCGAACTGGAGAGACCTCCGGGAACTGATGCAGAGCGAAAGGAGCAGAGCCAGAAGAACACTGTACACAGAGACTGATATACTGTGGTAAAATTGAATGTAATGGACCTCTGTACCAGCAGCAATACAATGACCCAGGACAATTCCGAGGGATTTATGGTAAAGATGCTACACACATTCAGAGGAAGGACTGCAGGAGAGGAAACATATAAGAAAAACAACTGCTTGAAAGCATGGGTCGGGGTGGACGTGATTGAGGGTGTGGACTCGAAACTACCACACCAATGCAACTACCAACAATTTGGAAATTGGTCTTGATCAAGGACACATGACAAAACTAGTGGAAATGCGCATCGGCCATGGGTGGGGGGAGTGTGGGGGGGGGGGTGAAGGGGATAAGAGGAGTATGAATCAGGCAACCATGTTAAAAATGTATATTAATAAATGTTAAAAAAAATGTAATAGTAAAATAAATGTAGATAATATAAAATACTTGGATGTCTGTCTGCCAAGACAAACCCAGTAATCACATGAACATTCATACAAATAAATTCAGCTTTCACAAAACAGCTTTCATACAAATAAATTCAGATCTAAACAGAGAAATATTAATTGTTCATAGGTAGGCCAAGTCAACATAATAAAATGGCAATTGTGCCAAAATTAATTTGCTTATTCAGTGCCATAACAATCAAACTACCAAATTTTTATTTTATAGAGCTTGAGTAAATACTAACAAAATTAATCTAGAAGAAGAAAAAATTAAAAATATCAAGGGAAGCAATGAAAAAAAACTGAAAAAAGGTCTAGCAGTACCAGATCTCAAATTGTTTTAAAAAGCAGTAATCATGAAAGCAATACAGTACTGGCTAAAAAAGAGAATGCTGAATCATTGGAATAGATTTGGTACACAATTCACAGTAGTATATATGATCATAGTAATCTAATGTTTGATAAACTCAATGATTCAAGTTTTGGAGACACAAACTGACTATTTGACAAAAATTGCTGGGAAAACTGGAGAGCAATTTGGCAGAAACTTGGTATAGGCCAATACTTCAACAAGAGTACATGATTTAGACATAAAGGATGTCATAAGCAAATATGGGGAGTATAGAATAGTTTACCTGTCAGAGCCATGGATAAGGGAAGAATTTGTGACCAAACAAGAGACAAAGGGCATTATGGAATACAAAACAAATCATTTTTATTACATTAAGTTTAAAAGATTTTACCCAAACAAAATCAAATGCAACCAATATTAGAAGGAAAGAAGGAAACTCGGAGAAAAAATTTACAGCAGTTTCTTTGATAAAAGGCCTTTTTTTCCAATATGTAGAGAACTGAGTCAATACAAATCTCCAATTGGTAAATGTTCAAAGGATATGAACAGGTATTTTTCAGAAGAAGAAATCAAAGCTATCTAATGCCATACCACAATGTTCTAAATCATTCTGATTAGAGAAATGAAAATTAAAACAACTCTGAGGTACCTCATACTATCAGATGGGCTAAAATACATAAAAGGGAAATGATAAATGTTAAAGAAGATGCATAAAAATTGGTACACTAATGCACTTTTGATGGAGTTGTAAACTGACCCAACCATTCCTGAAATTTAGAACTATACCCAAATAGCTATAAAATTGTACATACCCTTTAACCTAGCAATATCACTACCATATCTCAAAGAAATCAAAGTAAAAAGGAAAGCATCTACATAGGTAAAAATATTTATAACAGTTTCTTTCTGTAGAGGCAAAGAATTAGAAATTTAGGAGATGCCCATCAGTTGGGAAATAGCTCAACAAATTGTAATAGATGACTACTGCACTATAAGAAATGATGAAGAGGATGGTTTCAGAAAATCTGTAAAGACTTACATAAACTGATGCAAATTGAAGTGAGGAGAACCAAGAGAACATTGTATCCAACAATATTTTATGATGATTCAACTGTAAATGACCTAGCTATTCTGATCAATACAATTATTCAAGACAATTCTTAAGGATTCACCTCTAGAGAAAGAACTGATGGAGTCTGAGTATAGATTGAAGCATAATTTTTCCACTTTCTTTTTCTTTTCTTTTCTTTTTTTGCAAGATGACTAATACAAAATATGTTTTGCCTGATCTTACATGTATAATTGATATCGCATTTCTTGCCTTCTCAATGGTGGGGAAGCAGTGGAAATGAAGGGGAAAATTCAGAACTCAAAAAAAATTTTAATAAATGTTAAAAATAAGTAAATAATAATTATTTAAACTTCAGGAAGAAAGAGAAAAGAGGTGCTGGGAATACTAAGTATATTCACTGAACTTATGTCTGCTCCATTACTGTATTTTAAGATATTTACTTTCAAAGTCTCTTGCCATCCTTAACCTCACTGATTCTTTCTTTTTCCAAACTATAAGTATGAGGTGGGAGGAGGGAAAGATCAAGGCAGACTGCGTTTGCACTCATACTAAGAAATGCTCAGTCCCTTTCCACAATGGGATTTCTGATAGGTAAAATAGCTAAATTTCAGACTTCAACCCTTTCCACAAGGTCAGATTAAAACAAACTTGCTGATCATGAGCTCTCTGGAAGTTGAAGGCTGGTTTTTCTGAGTTCTAGCTACAACTTCTACTTTAATGAGAACTCCACTGAGCTAATCAGAACTATTGGGCTGCTGAAGTGGGGCAATAAAAGCCATGCTCCATCAATGTATGAAACTTTAATGACAATAATAAAAGGTTTGGGTTGCAATAATAACGTACCAAATGTTTTTGATTTGTAATGAAAAAAGAGAACAACGCTTAGCTGAGAGATGGAGTCAAGAAGGAATGAGTGTGCGGAGAACGTTTTCAAAGTACACAGAAGCCAAATTCTCAGTTGATTTTCTGAAAAGCTGCAGGGTACAGGTCCCTTTCAACTACTAAAGAACTGAAAGATGACTATGAGCTGCACAGCAGTGTCAGAAAGCCTGGGAAGTGCACACTAGGCAGTCATAAGAACTTCATTCAACTTGTATTGGCAATTGATTTCAATGGAATTGCAACTCCCCATCAAGGTCAAGATGACTCTCCAGGCAATATGGACCCTTACACCAAACCTCAATGTGCAGAACTCATTTATTTTACACTCATATGCACAGATAAACTAGAAAATCTAACCCTGGAGAGCCCTCAATTGTTCTCCATATTTTGTAACTGTTGTATTAATGTTTCAGGTAACACAATCAGTGTACAGGATACAAGATTTCCCCTATTCCTCTCTCCCAAAGAATTGGATACTAACAAGCCCATTTGGGAATTATCTTTTGTTTGGCGATATGTTTCCTGAGATGGTTCCTTGAGCATATAAAATAAACTTTATCAGGCAGTACATTGCTTTATTAAAATTGACAAACAAATAAGAGATATCCTTGTGGTTCAATAGGACCACAACACTACAGGTTACTGCAAGATTTGCAGAGTTATGGAATCCTTACATATCATCACACAGCACAAGCTAACAAAAAAAGCAAACAAAAGTCAAATAGCTTCTAGAAAACACAAATAAATGGTGTTATAATCAGTGATTATAAACACTGTATTCGTTAGAATGTGTTAATTAAGTCTTCTGTAGTGAAACCAATCAGGATTCACAAGCATAGACCGATATCAAAATTAAACAGACATACTTTTTCAAATGAGGAAAATAAGTTGAGAAACAACAATATAGTTGATAATGCTAGACCTACTTTAAGGAAAACTGGGGTTTAAATCCCACCTCAGACATTTTACTAGCTGTGCGACCTTGAATCTTACCCTCTCATTTTCTCTGAGCTTCAGATTCCTCATTGGTAAAATAGGATAACAGATCTAGAAAAAATCTTAGAGGCCATCTATAATATTAGAGATGAGGAAACTGAGGCACAGTGATGTGAAATTACTTTCTCAAAGTCATATCAATAGAGAGTATCAGAGGTTGTATTTAAACCCAGATCTTCCTTCCTTGAGAACCAGTACACTTTTCACCAAATAATAACAATAAACCTATTTCAGAGCAGGTTGGTGGCTCAGTGGAGAGAGAGCCAGGCCTAGAGACAGGAGGTCCTGGGTTCAAATTTGACCTCAAATACTTTCTAGCTGTGTGACTCTGGGCAAGTCACTGAACAACAATTGCTTAGACCTTAAAGATAGAGTTTCTGCCTTGGAACCAATACTTAGTAATAATTCTAGAACAGAAAGTAAGGACTTCTAATAAAATAATAATAATAATAAACCTTCACAGAGTAGTTGTAAGGACCAACTGATATAATTAATATGTAATGCATTTTGCAAAATTTAAAGTGCTATAGAAAGAAGTCATTATTAATATTGCTGCATACATTACTTAATAATCCATCTATGTTATGACTTCATGATGATGGTTACTTAGCCATAAGTTTATCTAGCAGCAACTGTAGCCCCTAAATAATCCATATCTAAATATTCCTTTAAACTCCACATCAGTTAGCTTCAAGAAAAACAAAATCCTAAGACTAAGTACTGTCCTCCCCTCATAGGCTATATTCTTGCAATGGGACTTTTGATAACCCTTTATCACTTCAAGTATTTCACTTGTCATTAAGTTTCTCCAGTCAGGAAATTGTAGGATCATAGAAATTTTAAAACTGAAAGGGACCTTAGAGATCATCTACTCCAACATTAAATGAATTTAAAATGTGACTTCTGGAGTGAAAATAAAAATCTAGGGTTCACCCTTTACCACCGGGCCCTGGTTCATCTGTTAAAATAGGAATAAAAATGTTTGCCACTTATAAAGGAGACATTTATTATAAATTTTCAGATCTTTGGACAAAAGTTGCTACATGAAGGCAGAAAGGAAAGAAGCATTGAAAGAAAAAGCATAGCCATATAAGTGTAGAAACATACAACCTAATTCAACTTATTTCTTTTCTAGAGAAAGAAGTTGAAACCCAGAAAGGTGAAGTAATTCTCCAACTAAGGTTACATCATTAAACTAGATCAGATCCCAGGTCTTGGACCTGAGACCAAAAAACAAGTCCATTGACTCCCTGTTCAACAAGTCTCCTTTTAACTGTGCTATGCTGCTTAATTTGTCATTATTTTTTATATAGACTTAAAAACATTATTCAATATTTTCTAAGAATGGATTTATCAAAAACAAACCCTTTGTCTTCTATTCTGTTGATAGAGCTGGGAAGTGGTCCAACTCTTCTGGATAATAATTTAGAATCATATAAGAAAAGTTATTTAACTCTTCATAACTTTTGACTCAGACATCCTTCTATATAATCCAAGATCATCTATGTATGTAAATATTATATATGTGCATATATAATCACATACACACATATATGTATATATCTACACATGATCACACATGCAAATATTCATAGCAGCATTTTTGGAAATGGCAAAACAACTGGAAACAAAATATATGCCCACTTATTGGAGAATGACTAAATAATTATATTTTATTATAATGGGATATTTTATACAGTAAGAAATTATAAAAATGGAAAATTTAGAAAAATGGAAGACTTGTATAAAGTGATGCAAAATTAAGAAAGTGGAACCATAAAATAAAAAAAGAAAGCAGAACCATGAGAACAATAATAAATACTAGTTAGCTTTCTAAGATACTTTAATTTTTACTAGGTGCTTTACAAATATCACTTCATTTTATCCTCACATTAACCTTCCCAGGGAAAAGTTATTATTATCCTCATTTTACAGCAGCTGAGCAAACTGAGCCAGAGGTTAAGTGACTTGCCCAGGATCACACTGCTAGGAAGTATCTGAGGCTGGATTCTTTAACTCAGATCTTCCAGACTCCAAGAAATCTATCCAGTATCTCACCCAGCTGTCACATTCATTATAAATGAAAACAACACCATGAGGCACCAGAATTCTGACTAAATTCAGTGACTGATCTTGGTTCCAAAGAGTCAATGATGAAACACTATTCCTATCTTTTGATATGAAGACAGGGTACGACAGATGAAAATTGGCACATGCATTTGTAAACTTAATCACTGCCAATTTTGCCTAACCCCATTTTTTTTATCACATGAGAGGGTTCAGGGTAAGGGGAGCATATAGTATGGAAAACAAAAAGAATCAATGGCTTTAAATAAAATAAAATACACTTAATTTTTTTCCTAAAAATAGCTTCATCAAAGAAAAACTCTTTGATTTGAGGCTCAAAAGTGGCAATCAAGCCAAATAATGTTATATGCAGTGAATATAGTTAAAGGGGCAAAAATCCACAACAGATTTCTAAAATGCCTAAAGTATTTGTCAGCAATTAATGTCATAAAAATACAATAACAAAAAAAAGTTTACCAAAATATCCATCTAAACACTTTTATAGCTTCTTACTTCTTCAGTAATTACACAATAATAATAATGGTAATCTAATGGTAACTGACATGTATCGTATCCAACACAAGCAATATTACATCATACCAATATGCTGCTTTTCATGCAACTATTTCATTACTTGGAAGCCTCTTAGTAATGAATATGCTATTAGGCAGGGGTTAGGGTTTGGTTTTGGTGTGTGTGTGTGTTTTTAATTTTCATGTTTCT
Source organism: Gracilinanus agilis (assembly GCF_016433145.1). Classification (NCBI taxonomy): domain Eukaryota; kingdom Metazoa; phylum Chordata; class Mammalia; order Didelphimorphia; family Didelphidae; genus Gracilinanus; species Gracilinanus agilis. The sequence goes on from NC_058131.1 coordinate 309,358,820, forward strand.
CTTGTAGCGATTCTTCAATAAATTTCTCTGACTTCCTTCATAAATAAGTTTCATTATTCCTCATTATTAAAAGAAACAAACACATTCTCCTTCCCTGAAAGGATGTCATATAATTAGATGACCTTCCTATATAAAATCTTGAATGAAAAAGGGCCTGACAACTTGCAGGAAAATATTTAATCAGACATTAGGGCATTAAATACAGTTAGGAAGACATAAGGCATTATTGTGTAATCAGAAGATTGCAGGAAGGATCCTTTACAATACAAGAGATCAAAATAGAATTTCATTTTACTACAGCATGAGACAAGTCCCAGCTTTTGAACAATTTATCACTGATTTCTTCATTTGGTTGCTTTAAACATGCTTTTAAAACATACTGGATAACTAGTAAAAATTGTATACAATGCAAATGACATTTCAGATAAGTTTTATTGACTTAATGCTCTGGTAATAAAATTATAACAATCAGTATTATTTTGATTTATTGCAATTTTTACTTTCTCTTTTTAATGGACTTGGTGTATCACAGAATTGAATGTAATGCTGCTGCCACCTCAAGGTCACTTACTGAAAATGAGATGGTTCATTTCAGTGGATCCAATCTACCAAAGCAAGTTTAAGTAACTTGAGGCTTTATGGATGAAAATAGCACATTGTGGTCACATAACAGTAAATCTATAATTTTATTTGCAACTCAGGCAATGAATTTTACACAGAATTTTCAGTGAAATCACACTGGAGTTCTTTTGGCATGTCCTTGTGTGCACCAGTTTGAGTGAAAAGGTATCTTTACATAACAACCTAAGAAAGAAATTTGCAACAAAAGCACCAAATGAGAGAGGTGCTGGTACAGCTATGACATAACTGCAAAGCATAATTTGCTATTAGTGACTCTTCCTTCCTGCCTTGCTTCCTTCCTGCCTTGCCCTTTTCTCTCCTTTCCTCTAACCAAGGAAGAGAAAAACTGTTTAATGTTACGTCTTAGAACTGACTTGCTTCCCTCCTTCCTTTACTTCCTCAGTAGCTTTCCTTTGCCTACACAGACTCTACTCAATCTAGCTTTGATGATTTCTTCATCAAAACCACCCTTTGACTGTAGATTCAAGGGGAAGAACATTACATTTCCAATAGTATGAGGGAAAAGAGAAAAGAGGGAGAAAATGAAAGAGGAAGTGAACAAAGAAGGAAAAGGAAGAGAACAGAGTAGAGGGGATGAAAGAGAGAATCAAAGGAGAGAGGACAATGCCAGGACACTGTAGCACCACTTGCTGCCAGGTAATTGAAGGCTATACCAAGAACCTCCCAAAAACAAAAACTTTCTTATCACTTCCATTCATCAAAGGAATTGTTTCATTTGTTGATACTCTGACAGGATTCACTCTGAAGAGGTTAACATATTCCCATATCCTCCTACTCTTTTCTTCCCAGCGACCCTGTACACCTGAAGAACAATTCTTTCTCCCCAGATCCAGCTATCTGTACCCTCTTTCCCATCCACCTCAACCCTACTGCTCTAATGTCCCCCTCCAGATCTGTCAGCTCCTTCTACTGTGGCTGAGCAAGAACACCTGCTCTATAATTAATATTTCATTTGAATTTTATTCCTTTCTTGCTCATTCTATGTTCTGAAACTCACTGAGACCTGGATATCCACAGATGACACTGCCATATGAATGGATGATGACCATCCATTCCAAAACTAGTTATACTCTCTCTAATTCTTCTTCTTCCTTCCTGCTCCCAGTTCCAGTGGTAGAAGCAGAGGCTCACTCTATCTAGGATTCTTCTCAAGATGGTGGTTGTTCTGAAAGCAGAATAGTCAAATTCTCTTAGCACACTAGAGGCCAAGCAACAATCAGAAAAATCTAAGGAGTAATTACAGTAAGCCTAGGTCTACAAAAAGAGATATCCAGAAACCATTAGTCCCTGGGAAACATGTCCACTACTAAATCTACTAAGTCTACTAAATCCCAGTCTTGGAGTTTGGCACTTTAAAAATCTAGCTCTGGGATCAGAGGCAAGTTCAGGGAACCCTATATCCAGCAACTTTATACCCAAGGGAAGGAAGATAGCAGCCTAGTCCAAGAACTAGCCAGTAATTCCTGAAACTCTCATCTCCTTGTCTCTACAATATGATGATAAAATAGCTTTTCCCTTCTCAAGGGCCAGGATACCCTTGATCCTATCCCCTCCCATACTTTCCAGCAGATTGTCCACACAATCATCCTCTCTCTCTCTTTCATCTTCAGTCTCTTTGTATTTTCTGGTCCTTTCTTATTATCTACAAAATCTAAGTGTCCTTATTCTTTCAAAATCATAAACTCATGGACATGAATAGGCAATTTTCAGATAAAGAAATCAAAATTATCAATAAGCACATGAAAAAGTGTTCTAAATCTCTTATAATTAGAGAAATGCAAATCAAAACAACTCTGAGGTACCACTTCACAGGTAGCAGATTGGCTAACATGACAGCAAAGGAAAGTAGTGTAATACAAGCTGGCTAACAAACATTTTGCTTCTGTAATTTCTAACGGTCACAAAAAGTCAGTTAAACATCTTAGAATCTTCAGAAAGTCAGTTAGGACTTGAAGTTATAAACAGAGGTGAAGTTCCAACTGACGGGGCTTTTGCCTTCTGGCTTTCGCTGTGGCTGGAGGCTTTTGCTTTGGCTTAGCCTGTTAGTTGTGGCCTTTCGGCTTGGTTTTGCTTCAGCCTTGGCCTGTGCTTATCTTGTCTTGGGGAAATTTAAACCTATCTCATTTCTCTGGACCTCTCCCTTATCTCTCCATCTGCATTCCCTTCCCTTCGCCTGAATTTCCTTTGGGCCCTGAGTGGAAGGAAGGGCTTGTTGATTGAACATTGTGGGTTTTAGTTTCTATAGACAAGTAGAGTGTCCTCAAATAAGTTACCCCTAGTTTTAGTGATTCAATAAGGACTTTACTTAAAAGGCAGTCAAATCTCCCAACTGGGAGAGCCAGACTCTGTCTAAACCTCTCCACGACCCATCCCCCACAATCACCCCTCTCCCTAGCAGCAGTTAGAAATCCTGAACCTCTTTCCCTCTGACTAACCTGAGATTAATAAATCCCCTTGTTACCTATTCAAGCCTCTGGTGAATCATTGTATCAAAAATTGAGGCATGGGCTAAAGAGGGAAGGAATGATTTTTTTCTTTTATTTCTTGAGAGACCTGGGGGCATCCATCTTGGCAGGAAGTACCTACCCAAGACTTCCTCCAGCCATCAGTTTGATTGGCAGGGAGAGGCCCTCTCGACTCCTCCCTAAAGAGACTTTAGAAACTAACAAGAGAAACCCTCCAGCCAAAACCTAAACATTTCTTACTGTCCTTAATTTCCTCCCTGTATCCTCTGTCTCAAGCCTCTGAGAATAAACCTGTTTGAGCTGCCCTCTCCTATATATCCCATTTCCCTTTTCTCCTATATACCTTCCCATACCTTCCTTCCTCCTCCAATCACCTTATAATCACCGATATCCCTATTATCTTTCCTCACACCCAAATTGCCTTCATTGACCCACACAGATTACCTTATTCACTTTTTATAACAGTAGTAACTGTTGGAGGGGATGTGGCAAAATTGGGACATTAATGCATTGCTGGTGGAGTTGTGAATTGATCCAACCATTCTGGATGGCAATTTGGAACTATGCCTAAAGGGCTTTAAAGACTGCCTGCCCTTTGATCCAGCCATACCACTGCTAGGTTTATACCCCAGAGATCATAAGGAAAAAAACTTGTACAAAAATATTTATAGCCGTGCTCTTTGTGGTGTCAAAAAATTGAAAAATGAGGGGATGCTCTTCGATTGGGAAATGGCTAAACAAATTGGGGTATCTGTTGGTGATGGAATACTATTGTGCTAAAAGGAATAATGAACTAGAGGAATTCCATGTGAATTGGAACAAGTGAAAGGAGAAGAACCAGGAGAAACTTATACACAGAGTGAAAGAAGCAGAACCAGGAAAAACTTATACACAGAGACGAATACACTGTGGCACAATCAAATGTAATGGACTTCTCTGCTAGCAGCAATGCAATGATCCAAGACATTTCTGAGGGACTTATGAGAAAGAACGCTATCCACATTCAGAAAAAGAACTGTAGGAGTAAAAACACAGAAGAAAAACAATTGCTTGATCACATGGGTTAATGGGAATATGATTGGGGATGTAGACTCTAAATCAGTGATTCCCAAAGTGGGGCGCCACCGCCCCTTGATGGGTACTGCAGAGATCCAAGGGAGCAGTGATGGCCACAGGTGCATTTATCTTTCCTATTAATTGCTATCAAAATTTTTAAAAAATTAATTTCCAGGGGCACTAAGTAATATTTTTTCTGGAAAGGGGGCGGTAGGCCAAAAAAGTTTGGGAACCTCTGCTCTAAACAATTACCCTTGTGCAGGGACTTTTGTTGTTTTTCCTTTGTAGCCCCAGTGCTTTGCATGGTGTTTAGCACATAGTAAACACTTAATATATTCTTTGTTGATGGCAGGAAAAAAGGAAGGAACAAATAAAATAACAAAAGGAAAAAGAAGTGAAGGAGCATGTTTATAGCACTAAATAGATAGATAGACACAGACAGAGAGATAAATAAGTAGGTAGGTAGATGTTACAAAGACAGTAGTTGATTATCTGGTGTTTAAAATCATTACCAGTTTCTTCTTAAATTGTACCATTTTCCTTGCTTTTTTTGCTGCCTCTAATGCTAACCATCATTCTGTCTTTCTAATATTCTCCCAACCCAACCCCTCTCCTTCAAAAAGAATGAATGTCTCTTTTGGTGGATCTCCTAAATGTACCCTAACCATGCCTCTCAGGATTTTTATTTCCCTTTCTTTTCCTCCACCACAAACTACCCTAAGATACCATCATAAGTTTCCTTTTTTCCTTTAGTTATTACTGTATTTTAATGCTCTCTCCCTCACTCCACCTCACCCTGCCATCCCTGACCCTTGAATTAATGGCTCCTTTTCTGAATGTTTTCGTTGTTTATCTAACTTTTGTGTCTGCCTAGAAGACTACTAGTTGTTCAAATTCAACGTGTGAAAAACTGTTGACTATATTTTTTACTAAACCCTGAATGTTTCTCTTATGAATTCAATTGTCTTCCATAGCATTTTTCTTCCTTTATTCTTCCTTTGCTTGTAACTAAAATTTCTTCCTCTCCTCTAATCCTGGTTCTCATTCCATTTTCCTCCCCCACTTTCTAAATGCATTCCTCTTTTTGACAGTTTTCACTGAAAGCAAGTTATTTTTGTTTTGGTTTGATCCCTAGACCATGCCTCACTCTGTTCTGCAATTGTCTAAGCCCAGACCCATGAAATTATATACATTCAAATAATGAAATCTATGATTTCTTTGGTGTTAGCCCCACTTCCACTGATTGAGAGTGTGCCACATCTGTACCTCAGTAGATACTCTTCATGAATTAATAGGGGGAATATTTTTTAGTGATCAACCATCTGAACTTATGTAGGCTGGTTCTTGGACCAAAGACACATTGTCATCATATTCAAACCTTTTCCATCCCTCTAGGACATGCTTGAGCTTGTCCTTTGCTATAATAGCATTTGTGAACCCCAGGGAACCTCATTGGAGATATGATGTGGCATCAAAGTATAACTCTGAAGCTGCTTCCACTGAGTTTTTGTTTATTTTGTGGACCTGTACTACAACGAAAATTACTGATTCTTTATAGATCTGCCCATGGTCCTCGCCACTTTCCCTAAGACTATATTCTCTGACCAGAAACCAGGCCCTGAAGGACTTAACCCTCTCACAGCTGGCTAAGGCTCACCACCACCCAACCCCTTCTGATCTTAAATGTTCACATCTCACCCGCTTTAGCTATGCTTCACATGCCATCCACCATACCACATCCTTCTCCTCCTCCACATTCTACCTCCAGTTCTGGCACCATAATCATATCGGGGCTTCCACTAGCATTGTAAAGAGCAAGAGCATTCAATTCTCCTTTGGCTCTACTCACCACTCCTGTGACTTCCCAAAATAAAACATTCTTCTTTGGCTACCACTTTCCTATAAGTGTGGTCTGTACCTATTGGAAAGTAAATTTCTTGAGGGTCAAGACTGCCTCAATTTTGCAGTATTTGAAATAAAAGCTTAATAAGGAATTGGTAAGACTTACTAATTTTTTTCATTTATTCACTTAACTAATTTTAAGAGTGGATGGAAAGATTTTCTGCTTTAGAAATTGCAGGAGGGCTTTAACAAGTTTACAATAACTTATAATATAATAGAAGATCAGCATTGCTCATGCCACATACATCTGAGTATCTGGGGCCTATATTATCAGAGGAAATCAAAGTTCCTTTCTTTTGATGAAGCAAAAATCCTAGTCCATTCCTTATATGCTACCAATGTACATAGTATTGTCTATATTAGTCAAACATTCATTTGGCCCACAACACTCCCTAGTGTGGTGTTGCACGAAATTGGAGACTGTCTTGAACCAAAAATCCATTACACCTTGCATGAAAGACCATGACATGATGGATATGCTAGATAAGATGAATGTTATTCTAGCCAGATTCATTTTGGGTATGTCAGAAGATTTAAGGTCGTTTGCTAACTTTGCTCACCAATTAAATGTTACAGATAAAATGGTGGGCACACTAAAGTTTAGGGGGTGATCTCCTTCCCTTGCTGAGTGATGGAGAGGTAAAGGTGATTGTGGTGATAAGAGAGGAATGAAAGGGATGGCTGAGTTTAGGGAGGAATGGATAAGGCAGTATTAGGATGGTAAGGGTACAGGTTGAGGTGTTCTGGAGAGGCAGCTGACACAGACTAGACACCCAGGCTAGAGACAGAGGATATTGGGGTAATGGGCTGAACCCTTCCAGGCAGGAAAGGTACTTTTACAGACACAAGGAATAGGGCCAGTCAGAAGTGGTTTGAATCTGATTTGAGGGCTTTCTTGTCAGTTTCTCAAGTCCTCAAAGGAGGAATCACAAGGCTCCTCCTAGTTAGTGAAATTGAAGGAATTCAGGAGGAAGCTTGGGCAACTATTTCCTCCCAAGATAGATGCCTCCAGTTTCCCTCAGGAAATAAATAGAATTATTCCTCCCCTTCACTCTTGCCTAATTTTTCAACATGAGATTCTCCAGAGGGTTTAATTAGGTAACCAAAGGTTTATTAATGTTTCAGGATTGGTCTGGAAGGAGAGAGGGGATTGGGGTTTCTGATAGCCGCTAGGGAGAAACTCAAGATGAGGGAGGGTCTCGGGAATGGGTTAGACTGAGAGAGAACCTGCTCTCTCAGCCTGGGAAGATTTGGCTGCTTTTAAGGTGGAGGGTATACTAAAGGGATAGTTTGAATTCAAGGATGTCCTACTTGCCTATTGGGGAAAACCAAACCCACAAAGTCTAAAAACTCAAAAGCCACCCTGCCTCCCAGAGCCCCGGCAAAACAGGCAGAGAAAGCAGGGAAGTAATATGGAGAAGGTCAGGGAAAGGTCCAGAGAAATTAGCTAGGTTCAAATTATCCAAAGACAAGGCACAGGCCAAACAAACTGAAAGCCAAAATAGAGCTCTGGTTGATCCTTCCCCTCTGTTCAAGCATCAGGGACCAACTGACTTCTCTCAGAATTCTAAGGCTCAACTGCCAGAAGTTTTCAGTTGGCCCCCTGCAAGAGCAAAAAACCTCTCTTGCAACTTTTGCATTACAGTAGTTAAACTAGATTAAAATGTAATTGACAAAACAATATAATTTTTAAAATGGTAAAACATATAATATTCCCAATTAATTCTAATTAATATATATTATATATCAAATAATAAATAATAAATCAATTCTAAATTAATTATTTTAAAAATAATATTTTAAAACTAAGTCAACATGTGGCCCAAGGGGTCCTTTTTTATGGTTTAATGGCCTCCATTTCTATTTGAGTTTGACATCACTGTTCTATACAAACTTATTATAGGCCACTAAAAAGACGAAAAGTCAGTTATAGCTTACCATTGTACATACTCTATATACCTTTAAAAGAAAAAAACTAGACATGATTTCATTGACATAAGCTTTCAGTGAGGAATGCTTTCTAACGATGCATCTGTAGCTAACCTTCAATTTACAATTACAGAGTGTTGTCCTGGGGATTAATAGGTTATATGACTTGCACAGTCTCAAAGAGCCCAGTATGTACTACAGATGGGACTTGAACCCAGGTCTTCCTGATTCCAAGGACAGCTCTAATCAGTTATGCCACATGGCTTCTCTCCATACACCCATGACTGTACAAGTGTTGTAAGAAGGCCAAAGGATGATTAATAATCACATCTGTCCCCTAACTGGGAAATTGAGCAATCTATGTCCTAAATTGCTCTAAAAAGGTGATCAATAACTCAGGTTAAGAGCTAATGTGAGCAGTATTCTAAATTCTCACTTTCAGAAATTAGATTCTCAGATTGATTGACAATGAAACATTGTTATTTATTTGTCTTATTTCCCACTAAAAATTCCTGAAGCTAAGAAGAAATATGGTGAGGAAGAATACATTTGTTTATTAGAAAGAACTAACCAAGGTGCAAAAGGAATATATTTGGGATGAGTGAATGGTAAGCTAAGAACATTCTCCAAAATCTGGAGATGTCTAGTAAGTCTATGTATGGTCATTGGCATCCTGAAGCAAGGATCAGCTGGGCCTTGATATTAATAGGATCCTGTGATGGCATTCCACAAAGAAAAAATAGGAAGGAAAAAGAGGCAGATGTCTGCACACTTTAAATCTTTAATTTAATTTTCCCTTTTACTTCCTGCCTCCTCCCTCTCTAAAGTAAAACTTTTAAAACTTGCATTGATTGCTCCTTTCAATATCACCATAACTACTGAAGCCAAAGCTCTCCTCTCAAACACCCAACAAGGTAACTTTTTTGTTCTGAAACACCAACTATCAACATTTTAAAGTCAGTCAGTCCTCCCCCTCCAAACTCAGAGAGGAGCTAGCTTGCTGTCATTCTGCGTTAATTCTAAGATAACAGGATCCTATCTTAGAGGCTAGCAACAGTTTTGCAATGACTCTGGGCAAATCCCCTTAACCTTTGAGAATTCCATTTACTCCTTTCTTTAAAAAACAAATAATCATTTGGAATATGTTTCTGGAGTGAGGGGAGATAACCTAAAGGCTCATACTATCTTACAAAGATTAAAAACAAAAACAAAAACAAAAACACAACCCTTACCTTCTATGTTAGAATCAATACTGTGTATTGGTTCTAAGGCAGAAAAGTGGTAAGGGCTAGGCAATGGGGGTCAAGTGACTTGTCCAGGATTACACAGCTAGGAAGTGTCTGAGACCAGATTTAAATCTAGGATCTCCAGTCTCTAGGCCTGGCTCTCAATCTACTGAGCCACCCAACTGCCCCCCCCTTACAAAGATATTTTAAGTGGGTTTCCAATACATGAAAACCCTCTCTATTTCCCAGAAGAAAAAGACATGAAAATGTTAAGTAGTGTCATGTTAGAAAAATCACCCAGGATGATGAAAAACTCTTTCTACTTAGTAAGGAGATGGTAAGGAAGCAGGTAAAAAAGGAGACTATTGATGTGGAATGTTGTATATGCTGTTAGAAGAGATCTCTGAGCTAATTGGTTCTGCTTAATTGTCTTTATTACAAGGTACAATTCTGGCTATGATGTAAAAAAAAAAATCAAAAGTCACTGATAAAAATTTAAATTGAATTCTTTTAAAAGCTCCCAGAAAGGAAATGGGTAAGTTAAAAAAATGAAGGAAGACAGAAAGCTTGATAAGAGAACACAATGAAATTAACAGTTCAAGAAATAGTAGGGTCTGGTTTGTAATTAAAAGAAAAAGACATGAAAGCTTTAATTTTCACTTGAAGATTTTATTCGACATGCAGAATATAAAAGAGTATATTTTACCTACTTTTCTGCTATAGAATCCCTTTTCCCAGTTCTGGGAAATTAGACTGCAATCATCTGGCATACAGAAAAAGATAAATAAAACAATATCCCCACCTCATCATGAGTTACAAATGCAAACTCTGTCTTGAGATGACACTCAAGAAATATAAGGTCTTCTGAAGATAGCAAATCTGGCATGACACAGAAAAGAAGGAAAGAAATAGGGGAAAAGAAGGGCAACTTTGAAATGAATGGTCTTGGAAAAGGAAATATTCAGATGCTTGCCAAAAGACAACAGTATGTTGAAAACCATGTTTGCTGGGGGAAAAAAAAGAGAAATCCAGAAAGACAAAGATAAGATCAAGGGATGAGGTTTCTAAAGGGAATCACATGACAAAGAACAACTTCTGCAAAGAATTATTTGTGAGAAAAAGCAAATGAACAGTTCAGATGTGAAGGATTTGACCTTGATGCAAAGGAGCATGATACATCTTGGTAAATGGTATATGAAATATCAACCTGATGTTAATAAGAAACATTCATGGTTCATAAACACTATTAGGTCACACCATAGTTTTGGCTTTTTTTAGAAAAGCATCTGGTTATTGATAAGACCAATTGACTACATCACAGCTCTTCATAAATGTGCGATTGACAGGTTTAATTGCTGCAAACGTTAATACAATGGAGGTTTTTATTATCACATATTTTTATTCAGCATTCAAAAAATTTACAAGAAATTTCCTAATAGTTGAGCTGAGAAGCTAAGCTTGTCCTTAAATTGGCCCAAGGCCAATACTTCAGAGAGTAACTTTAATTCTTGGGATATAGAGTCATACAATCAGGAAGCAATCTTGACCCCAATAAGGTCAGTGTCATAGTCAACTACCTAGTGCTCACTTTAGAGACATAACTATGGCAACTACTGTGCCCAATAAGTTATTAGAGGAGATTTATTGACGGATATGCTTGAATAGCAGGGCCATTAATTGCAATTACCAGACAAGACACTTTTTTCATCCCAGGGAACTGAATGCCAAAATGCCCTAACAACTTTAAAATCTCATTTGCTCTTAGGCTCTCTGATGGCATTACAGTACCTGACTTCAGCTTGAAAACTCTCTGCACAGAAAAATAAAGTGAACTCCATTTTAATATAGTTCTGGTGACATGAGAAGAATGAGGAAAATGCTTCTAAGGAAGCATCTGGGCATACCAGAAAGAACCTGACAAAATGACAGTGATGCATATTTGGTCTCCAAGCAAATAAAACTGTTCCCCCCAAAAGAGTTATATATAATCCCAAGAAATTCCATACTATAAAGGACTGAGATTGAAAGGAATATGTTAAAGAAGATTCACTGTTCTCTATGTCAGATATATATAAATGATTTTATCATTCCATTATTGTAGTCTTTGCTAATGATTCTATTCCTTCCTGAAATATCTTTCTGCCTCATCTCTGACAATACATATCAACCACTTTCTTCAACACCCAACACAATGTTTAACTCTTCTAAGGTTTTCTGGCAAATCTTGGCCTATAGTGATCACTTTCTTGCTTTGTGTTTCTCAGTACTTATATAAAAGCATATACTGTATTATCACCATCTAGATAATAAAACTTATTTTATCTCTAATTGTAATTTATCTTCCTCCCCTATCACTCCCCTGAAACGACCCTCTCTCAGGATCACCAACAAACATAATTAATAAATGGAATCCTTTTTTCATTCTTCAACTTCTTTGACTGTTCTACAGCATTTGACACTATTGATCATCCCTTCCTTCTTTCATCCCTTGGATCCCATGATGTTATGCTCTCTTCACCCTTCTCTGACCTGTATGACCACTCCTTCTCAGTATCCTATGTTCAACCATTTTCCTCCAACATCCCCCTAAATTCATATCTCCCCTAAGGCTCTGGACTACTTTTCTCCCTTTATAGTCACTCCCTGAGTAAATTTCTCCATCCCTCTGTTCTCTGTTATCATCTCTATGCAGATGTCTCCCACATCTATTATAAATCTAGCCCTAAAATCTTCCCCTTACATCTAGAATTTCATTTCTAACTGCCTACATAAAGTCTTTGTCTAGATGTATCTCTAGCTCCATAAACTTATCTATGTTCACATAGCTAAGACTGAACAGAACTTCACCCAAAATATCTGTTCTTCCTTTGAAGTACTATACTTCTACTAAAGTCGGCTTATTCTTTTGTAAACCTTAAGGTGCTATAAGGTGAGTTATTTTATCATCCTCCCATTTATTCTGACTCAAATCTTGAAGTTATCTTTGACTCTTTCCTCTCTCAACAACCAAAAAGTTGCCAAGACCTAATAATTCTTCCTCCACAGAATCTTTAATATATTTCCCCTTCTCTGGTCACATGCCACCAGGACCATAGTTCAGCACTTCATCACCACTTGCATTAATTATTGATACAGGCTATTAACTGTTTTCCTTGCTTCCAATCTCTATCCTTTTCAAATCACCCAAATAAATGCAAAGATCCAAATATGTGACTCCCTTGCTAAAAAATATTTAAAACAAAACAAAAGACCTTTAATTACTCCCTATTTCCTATAGGATAAATTAGAAAAAACTTAGCCTCCACAGTTTGACTCCAACCTACTTTTCTAAGCCTTATACATCATCACCTTTACCCGTTTATACTGCATCTAAATTGTCATAGTACTATTCCCTGATCTCATCTTCAACCTACATTCTCATGATGCCACATTCATGAAAACTGTCCTCCATGCCTAAAAAAACTCCCTTCTCATCTCCACCTGTTAAATTTCATCCTTCAAGCTCCAATTCTGGTGGAACCTCCTCCATGATGCCTTTTCTGATCTCTCCCTCCTCAATTATTTTTTCTGCATATTTCTTTAACTCTTATTATATTTTAACTTATAAGTGCTTCTTTGTGTATCTGATACTTTCTTCCTGCTAGATTATAAATTACTGGTGGGCAAGTACTGTGGCCTTTTTCACATTTTTTCTATCCTAAATGCTTTGCTCATAGTAGAAATTTAATAAATGTGAACTGAGGTGATTGAATTATCTATCCTTACCAGACTGTAAAATTCTTGAAAGAAAAAAATGACAGGTTTTTTAAAAAAATCATCATATGTATTTATGACCAAACAAGAGATAGAGAATATTACAAGATGCAAAATGAATAATTTATATTAAATTAAAAAGGGGTTGTACCAACAAAACCAATGCAACCAAGATTAGAAGGGAAGCAAGACACTGGGAAAGCCAAGTTTATAAGAATCCCAAGTCATTCCCCAATTGATATATGGTCCAAGGATATGAATAGGTAATTTTCAGATGAAGTAATCAAAGCTATCAATAATCATATGAAAAAATGTTCCAAATCCCTATTGATTAGAGAAATACAAATTAAAACAATTCTAAGCTACCACCTTATATCTATCAAATTGGCCTATGTGACAGTAAAAGAAAATAATAAATATTGGAGGGAATGTGGCAAAATTGGGACACCAATGCATTGCTGGTGGAGTTGTGAATTGGTTCAACCATTCTGGAGGGCAATTTGGAATTATTATTATTAATTACTAATTTTGTAATTATTAATTTGGATCCTTTTGATCCAGCAATATTACTACTAAATTTGTATCCCAAAGAGATAAAAAAATTGGGAAAGGACCTGTTTGTACAAAAATATTTATAGCTGGGGTAGCTGGGTAATTCAATGGATTGAAAGCCAAGTCTAGAGACAGAAGGTCCTTAGTTCAAATCTGGCCTCAGGCACTTCCTAGCTGTGTGACCCTGGGCAAGATACTTAACCCCCATTGCCTAGCCCTTACCACTTTCTGCCTTGGAACCAATATATAGTATTCATTCTAAGATGGAAGATAAGATTTTTAAATATATATATTTATAACTGTGCTTTTTGTGGTGACAAAGAATTGGAAACTAAAGGGGTGTCCCTCTATTGGGGAATGGCTGAACAAATTGTGGAATATGATGGTGATGGAATACCATTGTGCTATAAGGAATGATGAACAGGATAATTTCAGAAGAATTAGAAAGACCTACATGAACTGATGAAAATAACGAAATAAGCAGAACCAGGAGAACATTGTACACAGTAACTGAAATATTGTGGAATGATCAAATGTGACAGACTTTGCTAACGCAATACATTGACCCAAGACAATTCTGAGGGACTTGGGGAAAAGAATGCTATCCACCTCCAGAGAAAGAACTATTGAAGTATAAATGCAGATGAAAATACATGATTTCTCATTTGTTTAATTGGGTATATATTTGGCGTTTTAGTTTTATAACATTATTCACTTACAAAAATGAATAATATGGAAAAATGTTTTACATTATCATGTATAACACAGATTGAATTGCTTATCAACTCTGGAAGCGGGGAGGGAAGAAGGGAAGAAGACAACATGAATCCTGTAACTTTGGAAAACTTACATGGAAATTTGTTATTAAAATAAAATAAAGATAAGATATTAAAAAGTAAATTTTTAAAAATTATTATATTGCCATGAAGCAGGTTCTTAGTAAACATATGTTGACTTGAACTGAAATTGTCTATATTCTCCAGTTGTTTCTTCTATGTAAAGCATGCATTTCTCTCAAACTAGATCATAACCTCACTGAAGGTAAGAAATGTCTACTTTTTTATGACCATTCACCTCCCGTCCCAGAATTGAGATCAATTCTGCCCTAAATTAGGTCTTTAAAATATCTTTTATTAAATAAGTGGTTAGTAGCATGGTTTATATGAATTCCTTGTCCATATGTTCCCACAGATAAAAGCATTTATACTTTTCCAGCTCTGATAGAGGCTATAACCACCAACTACTCAGTTTTGCTTCTTCCTGTATGGTTCCTGAGTATGCAAACTAAAATAGAAATAAAGGGGATAAAAAAAATTCTCCTAAAGAAGGGAGGCATTTAGGCAATGACCCTTCATTCCACCAGTTTTACATGTTGATTTTCTTTTATCTGCTCAGCTGGGAGCCTCATTTAACAGACTTGAGGCAGATTACAAATTACAAATCTCCCCCTCCAAATTCCAAACCCATTTGATAATCTCTCAGCTCATAAATTTAGCACTGGAGCAATGTAACATTTTAAACTTGAGATCAGTGAAGCAAATCTTTGCAAATTTTTAAGAAAAGAATGGTTCACTATCTTTCTGGAGTGATTTTGGGTGGGATTCTTCCCAGAGGCATTAAGATGGAATAAATGACACTGTGCCATCTCTTCCAACTATAGGATTCTGATTTGGGGTTTTTTTTTTTCCAATTAACTCAATGAATTTTGCCTCCAGGTATCAGAGCTAAATTGGAATTACCAAAGTGCTCCTTTCATCCAAATTCCCACAGCATTCATATGTGGAACAACCTTGACTAACTGCTACATTCAATTAGTTGGAATTTTTCTCCACTTAACTTTTAGGAGAAAGAAGCAACAAGCCAAGCTGATAACTGAGGTTTATTGGAAAGACAAACTTCTTAGGTAGTTTCTGCATTCATTACAGAGCCAAATTAATGTCCCACTCATTTTACATTCCTCAACAATAATAGCTGACATTTATATAGTGTCTTACATATATTATCTCATTTGATCCTTCTATCAACCATAGGGCAGGTACAATAGGCACCATATTCCCATTTTGAAAATGAGGTGTGTAAATAGAATTAGCTCTAGCCCATTCATAGTCAAAACCCTTCTCAACCTAGGCATAGAAATGTCACCCTCACCTTCCTTAATGGGGAGGGGAGACAAGTTACCCACACGTGACAATAAGTAACAAATCAAGAACTGCCCTTTGGGTAGTCCAAATCAGTGTAGAGACTGCCATTTGTCCACTTGAATTAGAGGTGGACCCGTGGGAAGTGACACTATCTCTTTAAGTATGTTGGCTACTTCCTGTGGAGGAGTTCCTGCTTTGAACTTGGTGCTGATGGATCTCAGAGGAGACCACAGACAGCTTCTACTCTGAATGATCACATGGGTAAGTTAGGCTGACTTCCTTGGCCTACCTGGGCCACTTCCAAACTCTGCCTTAAGCAGGCACTAGCCTATCTGGTTGCTAGGCCTTGTGGCTTGTAGCTTCATTTATTTAGCCTTTTAACCTTCTCTCTCCGTCCTAGCCTCTGCAGGCCTGGACTAGCCTCTCCCTTTCTCTTTATTCCTATACCTTTTACCTTCCTAGTTGTAAAATAAAACTGCCTTAACCAGATGACTGACTTGGGTCTGATTTAATTACAGAATCAATCTGAATTGTTGATTCCTGGCAGCCACGTTTTAAATATATATCTATAAAATACCTAAATTTCCCTCTTACAGAGGAAACTGAGAACCCGACAGGTTGCAAGATTTGTGTATGATCTCATAGCCAAAAAGTAAGAGGGGAGGAAGGGGTAGCAGCATACATACAGCTGGGTGGTTCAGTGGAGTGAGAGCTAGGCCTAGAGATGGGAGATCCTATGTTCAAATCTGGCCTCAGACACTTCCTAGTTGTGTGACCCTGTCCCCATTGCCCTTACCACTCTTCTGCCTTGGAACCAACACATAATATTGATTCTCAGACAGAAGGTAAGGGTTTAAAAACAAAAAAGTAAAGGAGGAAGGATCTGAATCCAGATTTTTTCTGACATGAAATCCATCTTCTTTCTCTCCTATCCCATCTGGCCTTTCTTCTAAGGCAGAAGATAAAGGTTTTTTAAAAAGGGGTGGGGAATGATTACCCAGAGATCCTAGAAAATCCTCAATAAGCAAAGGAAGAGCCTATGATGTCCAGTATACTTCACTTATTAAGCTAGAAACATGGACTAACCTATGTTTTTAAACCTTTACCTTCTGTCTTAGAATCAATACTAAGTAATGGTTCCAAGGCAGAAGAGCAGTAAAGGCTAGGGGCAATTGAGCTTAAGTGACCTGCCCAGGGTCACATAGCTAGAAAGTATCTGAGATCAGATTGAACCTAAGACCTCCTGTCTCCACTATCCACTAAGCCAGAATTCTGACCCAGAATAACCTATTTTAGAAAAAAATTCTTTAACAAGGATTGAAATAAAAATTCAAGGTTAACCAGAAGATCCAATCACCCCATTATTCCCATGAGCTTTGTAGTTGATCAGGGTTTTATTATATGCAATCCACACTATACAGGACTACAGAACCAAAGTATAAAGCATCTTCAAAGTTTTGATAATACTGTAAGATCCTACCTTATAAAAATTTAACACTGGATAGTAACTCTCTTTTATTATAATATAGGAAATCTATAATGCATGTATTATTTTTGTCCTCCAACACAAGGATTATAATTTGTACCCATGACACTGCCAACATAAAAGAATATGGGTAGGAATGTCCTAGTCAAATTGTTTTTTATGATTCCTAAGGCAGGGAAGTCACATGAAATGGACCATCATTTCCCCAGTGCCTTCCACTCCCCATTGTAACACATTCACCCTGACAGGTGTTTTATGCTAGCTTCCCACTTCTAAAATCTGTGGACTCCTTTCCTGGATTCTACTTTGTGCTTTGGATCTAATATTCTAATATATTGTGGTGAAGTATAATGGAAAATGCACCAGATTTAGAATCAAGAGGGCCTGGATTCAAAACCCAGATCTATTACAGAGAGTCTATGGGTGCTCCAACAGGTCATTTGAACTTTGTGGGCATAGGTTTCCTCATCTGTAAAACAAAAGGGCAGGACTACATATTCTTTGCACTTTTGAATCATGTGATGCTATGAATCCTGGTCTAGCACAACATAACCTTGTGTTTGCTGTGATTTATTCCCTCTTATTACAACCTAGATCAAGGTTTTCCCCCAGATAAGTTTCCTTCTGCTCCAAGATAAAACTTCTCCCTGTTAACAGTCATTAAGCATTTATCTCATACCCAAAGGAGCTATGGATTCATAATTCCAGCATTATAGAGTTCTGTGGACCTTTTCCAATTTCTCTGTTACTCTCTGGAAAGTATAATAGGATAGTCCTGTTTTAGGAATGACCTTAGACATCACCAAAATAAATGAGAATATGACTTTGCCATTATCCAGGATTACCTTAGCACCTATTGCCTTTGTTTCCTCCTTCCACCCCTCAACTCCAGGCAGTAGGAGGAAGATGGAAATTGGAAAATGTAATCAAAAAAGTTTCCAAGTGCTTTTCCCCAAACCCCAAAACATCAATAGGAGATGCTGATACAATACCTAAACTTTCTAACAAGGAAGGAGGAGTAAAAAAATCATCATCCTAATTCATCTAGGAATAGTAAGAACTAAAGAGCTTTTGTTTAAAAAGGTTTAATCAAAAGTTTTGTAGTCACCTCATGAGGTCAGATTATGAAAGAAATGATAAAGCCATAGGGTTTATAGCAGTGGTTCTATGTCAGGGGTCTGCAACCTTTTTGGCCGGGAGAGCCATAAACGCCACATTTTTTAAAATGTCATTTCGTGAGAGCCATACAATATGTTTAACACTGAATACAAGTAAATATGTGCATTTTATGTAAGAACAACACTTTTAAAGTACAATAAGTCTCTGAACTATTTTTAATAACGTTATTATGTGCTAACCAATGATGAATAAAGTACATTAATGTGACTTGTGGTGCTGCATGGTTTTGCTGATTATTAATCAAAATTATTTTGATTATTAATCAAAAAACAAGACTTAACAGGGCACTATAGTACTGATATAACTGCACACATACATATAAAACTCCTTTACACTAGGAAAATTGCTGAAATAAAGAGAGAAAAATTCAGGGAAGAATACTTTTTCCTCTCCCTCTCTCAAGTCAGGCAAAAGGAGAAGAAAAAGCTGCCGGCCTGCTGGTTAAGCCATTTGGCCACATAAATTAAGTAGGAGATCGGGAGATTTCAGAAAATAACATGACTTGTATGCAGGCATTAGTAAGTAGTGGGGGAGGAGGGTACCTTTTCATGGAAAACTGGCCAGGACACATCACACACATTTCCTAGTACAAGTGTTTATCAGTGTTGCCTACTCAAGCTTTCTGTATCAAATGAAACAACTACTGGGGAGAAATACTTCTCACTAATGAAGCATATGTAAAGATGTAATCTGACTATAGTTCCCCTTTAAGAGCAGGTAGAAAAGTTTAAAACAATAACAATCCCACAAATAGGGAGTACAGACTCCATGAATGCACTGAGATAAAGCCATGTAAATCAGAGGCAGAGGGGTAGAGAATGTAGAAAAAAGTGATCAATCACCATACAGAAGCCCAAGATGTCAGTAACAGGTGTGGAAAGAGTAAAAGGAGGGCAGAAGGAGGAACACACAGCACACCTACTAAGCCTAACTAAAGACCAGGATTCATCTCCCAGGGCAATATCAATGAGGGAGCCTTCTATCTTAGAAGATAGTAGCAGTACCGAAAGGATCACATGATGTATCACATGACACACAATGTCATGCATAAACTGTTAGTTACTGTGCCGCGGTTGACTTTATGGCTCCTGCAGAAAGAGCCATAGCTGGCCCTCAAAAGAGCCAGATATGGTTCAAGAGCCATACATTGCTGACCCCTTTTCTATGTGGTCACTGGGAAGAGAGTAAAATGAACATGTCAGGGAACTACAGAAGATCAGAGGAGAGGTCAGCAGAGAAGGAACAAGGCAAAGAACTTCACCGTGGAAGAACTCAGCCAACTATTGCCTCACACTATTATTATAAGTCAAGCAAAGTGAGGGTTTCAGGAGTTGATTCTCTGGCAAACTCAAGTTCTTTCCCAAAATTAGAGGATTCTTAACCAAGGATAGAATCAGGAATGAAAAGAATGGGATATTTCAATTCTCTCAGAATCCTGGAAGGAATAGGCTTGCCAGAAAGGGTAGGTGAGTTTACTTCATATTTATGGGTTCAGGTAGTTTGAGTAATGAGTCCTTTCTGGACTCATTGTTGTTATTTGTTTTGTTTTTTAGTTGTATTAATAAAATCTATTTTATTTTTCATGTCTTGTTAGCCTGAATGCTGGAATAGATGACCCATTTGAGAAAGAACCATACAAATTGATATTTTCATGTGACATGAGAACAAAATAAAGCATATGTTGAAGTTCTCAGAGTTACCTTTGGCAGGGGCCAAAAAATAAGTCAGAAAGAATTTGTTAGATTCTTTAGAATCCAACAAAAAAAAAAGTTAGAATCCAACTGTACCTAGGCTTGTTGCATCAGATGGCAGAACCCAAATGATAGATGGGCCATAATACTCTTGTTTTTATTTGCATTTTAATGTCTATTTTATTTCATATTTTGACACATTAGTCTCCTTAAACAGATTCTAAGTTCTACAAGGCCAGAAATCATGTCTTCTGTAACCATTTTATCTCCTTCCTCTCTCTCATCTCCCTTAACCCTACCCTCATCCCGAAAGACCTAATATAAGACTCTGTAGAGAGGGTGTTCAATCAATGCTGTTATCTGACCGACTAAACAGAGACTGCCTACAAGTCTGACAGCAAAAGCAATGAAGTCATGTGACCAGCACAACTGGGCAAAGCCCAGGTTTAAAATAATCAAATAAAGGCAGGAGACAGAGAGGAGATTGCCTGTCAAATAGCAGAACTACTTGGTGGGCAAAAAGTAAAAAGCACGAAGGAGCAAGAGCCTGAACTCAGTCCTTTTTAGTTCATGCGCTTGTCCCTCAAGTCAATAGAGAGGAAGGACTGCTGAGTAAAGCCTGTTTGTAGAACAAATCAAATATAATGGTTGAGAGAATGACTGAGAAGAACAATTCACTAAGAAGAATGCCTAATCATTTGTTAAAGTGTCATGGAAAAAATGAGTATATTAAGCAAACAGAGAGATTCATTGTTTTGCAATTTTAAAAAGAAAGTAGAATCATTAAATGACAGAAGAAGCTCTATTGTAGGCAAGGCCTAACAAAACAAAAAGGAAAAATGTCATGGCCACTGTTATAACATCATTAGGATATAAATGAATTTATAACTTCTCAGCAGATAATTTGGATGTAATCAACGAATCACTATGTTTCTTTTTCAAAGTGTAGATGAGATGTATCCAAGATTAAATTCACAGAAACCAACCCCTAGATGTCATTGTTGTAGCTAAAATACCAACTCTTTGGTCTTTGAAAATTTTAACCTGAAAATATAGCAGAGTTGGTCTGAAAAGTCATCTACATAATACAAATTCATTTTGTTTTAAATTTTTCCATGCTATGCCCAAAGTTTTCTTGGTTCCTTTTCAAATGAAACAAAATATTAAACTGTTAGCTTACTTTTGTAAACAATCCAATCAGATTTTAGCAAAAATAAGTTGAAAGCACACATATAAGCATGTGATGGATGAATAACACACAGACCCAACTCATTAATTAAAAAACTAATTATATTGTTAGTCTTTTCAACTCTTCTCTTCCACCTTTTCCAAATCGTTTGTTGACTTTTATATGTAAGACCTTCTTTAGGACTACCGCTCCAACTCATGTTCAAATGGCCCTAGAAGGACAGCTATTAACCTCAGGATTCTAGGAATAATCCTATGATCTACTCTTAACACTCATTAGCCCCCATCAACGGGATTGCCATTACTAACCAGCCAGTATATTACAACATTTATGAACTTGAATTTGCCTCCTTGAATAAGGAACTCTAGTTCACTTTGTTTACTAGACACATTTAGTGTGTTTGCATTAGATATCTAATTCTGTGCATGACTTTTATATTTGTTTTGTTTTTGTTTTTGTTGGCTCCCTTATTGAGTATTATCTCCTATAAATTATTGTTCCCTTTACTGATGTTCTTCTCCTCTGTTATGCCTTCTAGTCTTTTTTATTTGACTTTCCCCTTCCTTTTTTTAGTTAAAAACCCTCTTAATCATAGTTATGGGACTCCAACAAAATCATGTGTTTACTCTCATTAGATGCAACCCTAGCCAAAAGCCCACTGTTCCTGTATTTTAAGTCATGATCCAGAAATCCAAATCCCATTATTAGGCCTTGAAGATAACTAACTCTGTAATAGTTAAGATGGTTCACAGAAGTATACTCAAAGCTAATATGAGGAAAGGAAGAATAGTGCAAAGCTAGCTGTGGTGTCAAATAGTTGTTTATCAACCTGAGAAAATTCCCACTGCTACCAAATAAAACTACTAGGCTCTTTGCTCTAAGGTATGACAGAACAGACTAAATAGATCAAGTGTCAGCAACTTTTCAAATGGAGCATACTGAGCCCATATTTACTCATTTCTCCAGAAAGATATGGAAGATGGGAGATGGCAATTCCTCTATCTCAGTGATTCCCAAAGTGGATGCCACCACTCCCTGGTGGGTGCTGTAGTAATCCAGTGGGGAGGTGATGGCCACACTTTTTTTGTATTACATTCTATTCTGAGTTCAATAAATAGTTTCATAATTTCCAGGGGGCTCTAAGTAATATTTTTTCTGGAAAGAGGGTGGTAGGCCAAAAAAGTTTGGAAAATGTAAGGGTGAAAAAGGGGTTTTATGGGTTCAATATATTAAAGATGGTCACCAGAAGATTGAACTATTATCAATCCTCAATTAAGAATAATCTCAAATCAAAATTGACTTTTATGGAAATTTATTTACATGAGAAGAGAGGAAGTACTGAAATAGGAATCTATCCCACTGACTAGTCCAGTTTAACCCTCAGCAGAGGGTTAAAGGGCCTGAGGCCTAGAGGTGAATGGAGAAAAACTTCATTCACAGAGTCTATAAAAAGAAGTTTCTTAATAAAAGTTCAGGAAGATTCAGTCTTTAAACTTACATGGAACAGTCTCAGTCACGAACCAACAAAGTTCCCTCAGGTCCCCTTCACCAAACCAGCAGCCTCACTCCTCTCCTCCCTCCTTGGAAGGGCCACATATATATCACTTTGGGTGCCTTCCCTTAGCCTTTGTATCCAATCACAATAGACGCTTTCTCATAGAAAGTGTAGGGGGCAGTCCCTTGATTCTGATTGTTACTCACTCTAGCACATGTGGGTTAGGACCTCCCAGAATTGGAAGGTGCTCTCACCTTTGGTGATTAAATCTAAAGATGGGCAGTGTAGACTTAATTTAATTATCACAGAACCACTGTTCTATCTGATTCAGAGAAGGGAGATTTGCACAGCTCTATAAGCTACTGTCACTACAGATCATATAGTTCTATTTTAAAATGCAAATCCCCCTGAAATGGTACCATACTTTAAGCACTATTAGTTAATATCATAATTAGCAATTATATAATAGGAAAGATTAGTTGAACTTCAGACCATCAGCAGAGAATAAAAATCAACCAACAAATATTAAGTGCCTATGCTATATGCTAACCATTACAGAAATGAAATAGCTTCTGCCCTCAAAGAACTTACATTCTGCTGGGAAAGATATTTACACCTACATAATAATGTAAAAGTATATTAAAAGTACAAATATAAATAAATAAGCATATACAAAATAAATATAAGGTAATTTGGCAGCAAAGGAAGGGACTGTACTTTGAGCAACAGGAATCAGGAAAAGCTTCATATAGATGTCTCTTGTACACAACTTTGAAGAAAATGAGGAATTTTGAGTTTGAGATGAGGAAAGGCATGCATTTAAGGCATAGGAGACAGCCTTCAGAAACACAGTTTGGTTGTAACCCAGTGAGTTTGAAGAGGAATAATATATACTAAGGCTTTAGAGGCAAATTAAAATCACATTCTGAAGGGCTTTAAATTCCAAAATAATTAATATTTAATACTAGAGATAATAAGCAGCATTAGAGTCCATTGACCAGGAATGTGCCATGGTCTAACTTGTGCTTTAGGAAAATCACTCTGGCAGCTCTGTGTAGAATGGATGAAAAACATGAAAATCCAAAAGGAAATTAGCCTAGGCCAGTGATGGGCAAACTTATTAAAGAGGGAGCCAAAGGAAAGGAAATACTCATCTGTCAGTCTGTTTCTAAGGCAACTCTTTCAAAGTTTCATTGTATTGTATCCTACTCATTGTATTCGTCAGATTAGGAATAATGTCCCCCAGCAGGATAGAACATTTCAGGGAGCCACATCTGGCCACAGGCCATAGTTTGCCCATCACTGGACTAGGCAATAGTCTAGGAGTGAGATAATGAGGATCTGAATCAGGGAGAAGAGCACCAGTATAAAAGAGATATTATAAAGATCTGCAAATTGACTGGATAGTAAGGGAGAGGAGTCAAAAATTACTCCACTAGTGTGAACCTGGGTAACTAGAAGGATAATGGAAGGTCAGAAGAAATAGGGAAATTGAAACAAAGAGTGAGTTTTGAGGAAAAGTAATGAGCCCTCTTTTAGACGAATTGAATTCAAATAATCTATATGGCATTCAGTTCAAAATGTCAAATATAGGACTTAACTTTGGAAAGAGATGTTCAACTAAGAACATGAAGTGAGTCAGACCTAGAGCTTCTAGTATAAGTTCCAGTTTGGTCTTAGATCAAAGATCAGTAAACCTTTTAGCCCTAAATGTCACTAACAGGACCTTTTAAAAGACAGGGGTGGGGGAAGATCATTAGTGTTCCTGGCAAGAGGTATTCCTTGGCAGAGACAGGAGAGAGGTTACAGAAAGACCCGAATTCAAAACCTGCCTTGGAAACATATTAGCTGTATCATTCTGAGCAACTCAACCTTGGTTTCCTCATCTACAAAATGAGGGGGTTGGACTAGATGGCACCTTCTAACTCTAAACTTATAAAATGGATTATGGAAGGGAAGAGGGGGAGAAAAAAAAAGAAAAGCACATCTATTCCTGTAGAAGCTCCTTGAGGCCAGAGTCTAAGCCTTATTTACCTTTGTATCTCTTCTACAGTACCTTAGGTATCATCTTGCATATAATAAGTCATCAACAATGTTGGCTGAATTGATTTAAGAATGGACTCAGGATAGGTGCAAAGAGATGGGAGAAATGAGGAGTAAAGACCAGCAAAGGAGAAAAGGGTGCTGATCAGAGAAATCTCCCAACTATAGATTCATAGAGAAAGAGCTCAAGGAACATCTTGTGCAATTTGTTCATTTTTCAGAAGAGTAAACTGAGGCCCATAGAAATTAACTGATTTGCCCAAAGTAGTAAGTAACAGAGGTAGCTTTAAACCCAGTTTTTACTTTTTCCACTGTCCTAAATGAACAACTTGCCTATTTTACTATTTTCCCCTATCTGACCTTGCTTCTTTTATTCAAAATCATGTCAAATACCATGTTTAACATTTCTACAAATTTGAATGAAAGTCAAAAGCTTCTAACCATTTGTCTTACAAGTAAATCTGGGGGGTAAATCTTGCCAATATACAAGGTAATTCCTGAAGATTGTCATTTTAGAAACCCTCTATGAGACAGTAGGTGATTCCTTACTAGAATAATTTTGTATTGTTTAAATTAGAACAATTGGATTTAAATATAATCTTGTCTAGATCAATTTCCCCAAGTGCCCCAAACTTCTGAAAAGAAAAGAAAAAAGTATCATTGACTCATCCATAATTCAAAGGAATATAAGACATTTCATGGAAGCCTAAATTAGGAAAAGGTCATATCTCATTACAAAAGTCTTTTTCCTTTCATAGTATCAATTGAGTTGTTCTATGAGTGTGGCTAAGAGAAGAAGTTATCCTAGTATAACCAAATTAAAAGAGTAGTCCTCAAAAATGAAATGAAAGTGAGGCACCACCTTAGAGTTAAAACTTAAAACAACACTAGCCACGCAAAGATATTGGCTCTTTGATCTTCTATTTTTTATAGCCTTTAAGTGATAATGAATTGTTAAAAGTCATGGGAGGAAAAGGGAGATAGGAAAGAGACAGAGATAGAGAGGCTTTGAAGGATTAGGTAATATTAATGGACTTTTTTTTTGAGAGGTAGTATGTAATATGGTGGGGAAAGTACTAGACCTCAAGTCTTGTGTTAAAATTCTACTTGGAACATTGATTAGTTATTTGTCATCATGGTCAAGTTGCTTTCCATCTCTGGGCCTTAATTTTCTCATCAGTGGAATAATGATAATAAGAAATTGCACTAACACAGGAGTGCTGTGTAGAAAAAGCCTTGCAAGTTATAAATATGTAAGCTATCACTAGAATCTTAAAACTACAATTACTGAATAATATTGGTTAGAAATTACTAAACTAAAATTTTTTTCTTTTAGTGATTGATACTATTATCTATACATAAATTGCCCATCCATATATATCATTTGCATTATACGCTGTTTTTTTTGTTGGCGTGCGCACTTTAGGTTCCAAAGAACCCTGAAAAACAAACTGTTACATTAACACTCTGACATCTTGCCAAGGTTTTTCCAACCAAAATACATCATTAAAAGAAATCCACTGAGCAATGAATGACTAATATACCTGGCA
Organism: Gracilinanus agilis; assembly: GCF_016433145.1. NCBI lineage: Eukaryota > Metazoa > Chordata > Mammalia > Didelphimorphia > Didelphidae > Gracilinanus > Gracilinanus agilis. The sequence continues at coordinate 309,385,119 of NC_058131.1, forward strand.
ACATGTGGTGAAAGCAGATTTGGCCCTGGAACCCCTCATCATCCCCTGCCTCCAAAGTTCTTCTGTAGCCCCTAGAGAAAAAAAAGGGAAATACAAATAACATGGAGTCAATAGCATTCACTTTTTTAAAACCCAGCTTCCATTTGTTCTCTTTCTCATAAGGAAAATAATTCCCTAGACATCCAGACATTTTGCATTTCTAATTGTTAATCTTTGCTCAGCTCTGCATCCCTGTCAAGGAAGCTAAGTGAGCCAGTCAAAGACAGCATGGACAAGCTAGAGGCATTTGGAGGCCTGCATTCTAATCTTTTCTGCCTCTAGCCAGCAGCAGGACCTACTACAGGTCACTTGAACTCCCAAGACCTCAGTTTTCTCCTCTGTTAATTAAGAGAATTGGACTAGATAATCTTCTAAAGCAGTAGTATCAAACTCAAATAGAAATGAGGGCCACTGATAGATAAATAAGGATCCCTGAGAGTCAAATATTATTTAGTTTTTAAATATAATATTATCTGTGTTTTACTGGGTTTTTATTTTGTTAAATATTTCCCAATTACATTTTAATTTGGTTTGGACTATACTTGGTGTCACAGACGGTAAAACCCATGGACCCCATGTTTAACACCTCTGCCCTAAAGTTCCACTTCAGAGGGTCTATTATTCTAAGGTAAGTCTAGAATTTCTTTTAGTTTCTAGATAACTTTCTTTAAAAAAAAAAAAATTGGTCTTGTTCAAGGACACATGACAAAACTAGTGGAAACGCGCATGGGCCAAGGGTAGGGGGGGGTGCGGGGGGGGGGG